>NW_026126461.1:10575000-11025000 GCF_943737965.1 Phodopus roborovskii
TGTAGGAGACCACGTGAAGCCTTGTGCCTAAAGAGAAGACCATGAATGAGCATGATATATGCTGTGATACAAAATACATCAAGAAGCCATGAGAGATTAAGTTGCTGAGAATAGGAAAGTAGACAGAGATGCAGGAAGATATTTCTTAGACTTTAAGTAGTCATATTGACACATTTAAAACAAACCAAAAATATCGCTGCACACAGCATGTTTGTAACCATGGATACTCAATTTGACAAAATGCATTTCAGTCACTTTTAAAGGTTTCAAATTTCAGAAAGGTAGAACAGCGCTGTTGCTTCACATATCTGTAAGTTGCATTTGGCATTGAGCATCTGATTTTTGGTTATTCAAGTCGGAAGCCTGTATTGTTAGTACCGATTTGCTAAATTTTAAGCATAACACCTGACAGTTCCAGAATTAGGTGTTTTCCAGTGGTACATAATTCAACTGACACCAAAAAAGTTATATTTTAATTTATTTATACCTGATATAAATATTCTTCATAAATATTCTGTACAGTTTTGCTTATTATAACCTAATTGAATGATTTATTAGTGTTCAGTTATTACTTAGAATAATGGATTTTATATGTTTGTCTTTATTTCACCTACTAAGTACCTGGCAGGTTTTTAACCCATACATTATGGGGAGGATCTCAGAAGCTCAGCATCTAAAGCTGAATTTCAAATATATAAAAATACATTTTCATATATATGTACAACTAAGGTAAAAATCAAATGAATACATGAAACACATCATGATAAATATGCATAAAATGATGAAATAATATTAATTGAATTAATAGTAAGAATTAACAATAGGCTTTTATAAAGGCATACTTAGAGATTAATACTGGTGGATCCCAGAAGGAATCATAAAATATGAAAGAATGATGAACAAATAATCATTCAATGAGTAAACTGGTAACTGCAAACCTTTGTCTGTACACTAACATATATGTGCATATTAGTGGTAGGCAGGGCCAAAGCAAAATTTTCATAAATAAATATTACATGTGTATTTATATGTACATAAATAATAAATACATATTACTGTCAAGAATAAAGGAAAGGTTTCACACACAGATCAAAGATGATGAAAGTCAGAATGGATTATTGCAGACAATTTTATGACCTTAATTTTAACTATTTACATAAAACTGGGACTAAAATCTTTAAATGCACAAATCAAGAAAGACATGAAAAGCAAAGGAATTAAACATATGTGACACATTCTAAACTAATAATTGAAGTTGTAGATGGTTTATTATCACAGTGTATGAAGCATTTAAGTTTGAATTAATGCCAGGTATAAGCTCATTAGGGAAAGTGGGGGAATGGCTATCAGAATAATTCATTTCATGCCTAAAAGGGATTAAGCTGTATGTGAAAAATTCCTTATGAATGTCTGCCACAACTATAGAATCAAAATCTTTAAAATAAATCAATTTGTCTAAGGGATAAAAAAAAAAGGTTGTCTTGTTTTGGTATATCTCACAAAATAAATACTCATAAATGCAATAAAAGTGGAAGAAGTTGGACGAGTTTTATAATCAGTGAGTCATGACACTAAAGGAGAACAGCTATGTGAGAGGTTTGGAAAGATTACAAATTGTAGAATTATTAAATATTATTACTTTTTATTTTTATTATTTTATTTATTGTATTTGTCATTTATTATATCCATGCATTACATCCTGACAACAGTTTCCCCTTCTCTCCTCCAAGTCCTCTGATATTTCCTCTCCCGCAGAACCAGTACTCCTCAGTTTTTCTTTATAAAAGAGCAGGCATGCCCAGTGATGCCAACCAAACATGGCACAAACAGTTACAATAAGACTAGGCAGAAACCCTCATAGCAAGTCTGAAGGGGCAACTCAGTAGCAAGTAAAGAGCCCCCAAAAAACAGGCAAAAGAGTCAGAGAGATATCTCCTCCTCCACTGTTAGGAGTACTAGAAGAACACCAAGCTAACAACCATAACATATTGCATATATGCGGAGGACCTAGCACAGACCCATGCAAGGTCAGTCAATGCCACAGTCTCTGTGAGTCCCTTAGTTGAAGTCTGTGTGCTGTGCTCTTCTTTTGCTCTCAGAACCTTCTGGTTTCTCCAATCCTTTGTTCCCATCTTTTGTGCTATTCCACAACCTCTGCCTAATGTTTTGCTGTGGGACTCTGCATCGGCAATCTCTCTGCTGACTACTGTGCTAGGCACTGATCTATATTAATGTAACAGAATATAATTAGTAACCTGTAGCATTAATTCTAATTGATCTTAATAATAAAACCCTGGAGTCAGATATTGGGGTAAATTCTGAAAGATCAGAGAATCAGAGCAGCCTGCCACTAGTTCCTACCTCTACTGAATCTTCACATGTAGATCCTGTCTCTAGGAATCCTCAGACTGAATGCTGTCTCTATGAAATCTCAGACTGAATACATGAACTCCTATCTCCTTCTGCCTTATAGTCCCCGCTCTGCCCAGCCATATCTCCACCTCCCTAGTACTGGGATTAAAGGCTTGCGACTCTCAAGCATTAAACTTAGCTGTCTCTTTTAGAATGGATCAATTTCGTGTAGCCCAGGGTGGCCTTGAACTAACAGAGATCCAGAGTGCCGAGACTAAAGGTGTGTGCCAACACTGCGTGGCCTCTATGGAGAACTAGTATGGCTAGCTCTGTCTTCAGGCAAGTTTGATTTGTTAAAGCACAACCAAGGAATTTTCTTTTTTTCAGTTGTGTTTGGTTATACAGTAGATCTCTGAGCTATTCAGGCTCTGGTTCCTGACCCTTGGGTAGTATCTGGCACAGGCTTCCTCTCTTGCAGCAGGCCTCAAGTTGGACCCGTCATTAGTTGACAACTCTCATAAGCTCCGCATCACCATTGCCTCAGCACATCACATTGTAGGTAGAAGGTTTTGTGTTTCTGTTGGTTTCCTAGCAACACCACTGACTGCCTTGCCTGGTTATAGTTCAGGTTATGTATCTCCAGTTACTAAGAGTCTTTGCTGGAGTCGCCCTCATAGATTACAGGGAGTTTCCACTGTAGCACATTTTCACATTGCCTGCAAAATAGTCCCTAATATAAGTAATCTCCTACTCTCTCCCTTTACCCCCCCCAGCCATCTCCTGCTTTATTCTTCCTGTCTCCATCCCTCCAACCACTAGTCCACTAGTCCATCCCCAAATATATATATTATTTCCGTTTCCCAGAGAGATTCAAGTACCCCCACCCAGTCCTCCTTGTTACTCAGGCTCTTTGGTCTGTGAACTGTAGTATGACCATCCTTTACAGCTATTTTCTATTTATAAGTGAGTAGTATGCTTGTATTTCTGGGTTTAATTACCTCACTCAGGATGACATTTTAGTTCCATTCTTCATGCACTCTTCATGATGTCATTTTTTTTCCAGTTGAGCATTACTCCATTTTATAAATGTACCACATTTTCATTATTTATTCTTTATCTGAGAGATATTTATGTTGGCTCCAGTTTCTGACCATTACAAATAAGTTGCTATGAACATAGTTGAGCAAGTAGGTTATCACTCTGTGAGCAAGGCTTTCTAACTCATCATGTCCCTGTCTCCACCTCATGAGTTTTGACATTACCCAAATACTACATTTAAAAATGTATTTAGGATAATGTATTGTTTTCAATTTTTAAAAATTAAAAAATTATTTCCCCATTTTATTTCCTTCCTGCATTTCCTCCTACTGAACCCCCTTTCTCTTTTTCAAAGCAATGTGCACTTTTTCTTTAGATGTTATTGCTGCACATACCATGTATGTACACAATGTGGTCATTCTGTTGAATCTTACTAAATATGAGCAAAGGGCACAATTAGAAATAGTCACTTAACTTTCTATCCATGTTTACCATTCTATCCATATCCATAGCACTTGCTGTATAGTACATATGTAATTAATCTAATGTGAAACTTAATTAAAGAATTTTTATCTCTTAATTTAAAATTTATGTCTGCTTTTGTTATTAGACTTGAAAATAAATGGAAAATATGTCTGAATAAGATTACAGTCATTTAAAAACTTTATTAAAATTATCTTTGTAGATACATCAGATTACATAATTAATAACAAAGATGTCTGAAATATATTATTGTCTTTCAGTAAATTTGGAAATATATTTTAGTGAGGTAAACTTTATCACAAAACATATGCATAATGACTAGATTTAGATAATAGATAATAATACTATTGTATCTGTCTTCTTAATGATTTTGCATGATTCAATAGAATCAAGATGGGTACAAAACTGTATGATGCCTTGAGATTTTTCTTGTGGATACTTTAGTGACTAAACTTTCAGAACTTCTCCAAGGTACATACATGGCTTCTACTTTCAGCTCCAAACTTCTTAATGGAGTTTCAAGGGAAATCCATTCCTAAAAGAGTGAATATCTAAAGATTAAGGAGGATTAAATACACTATTACATTCATAATTTCAACAACTACTTGAGTGTGTCTGTGTGTAGAGGAAGAGAGAGTGGGAGGGAGGGAGACAGAAAGACAGAGAGAGAGAGAGAGAGAGAGAGAGAGAGAGAGAAAGGAAGAGAGAGAGAGAGAATGTAATGTAACTACCCTGAATGACACCATAATAGCCAAGGTCTAGGCAGGCTTTGAATTAGAGCAGTCCTTCTCCCTAGTCTTCTAAGCATGAAGATTTTGTCCCTGTTATATGCCTCACATAATTGTTGAATTTTAACCTTATGGAATAAAGTATGCTATTCCATAGATGGCAGGCAAAGTGCCCGTTTTTAGTTTTTCATTCTAGAACTGAAGCAGACAGAACACCAAGAAATACAAAAAAAAAAAAAAAAAAAAAAAAAAAAGATTGATGGTAATGTATGTTAGGAAGCAATGCCAGGCAGGGTTTCAAGATACAGTATGGTGACCAGAGGACATTGAGATGCTGTGTGGGCATAGACTTGAAGAAATAAGATTAAATTATTTTAATTATCACAGAGACGAATTTCATAGGTTTATTTAGTTGTGTTTAATTCCACCCCAATTCCTTACATTCTCCTAATCACAGTTTTTAACCATATGCAAATCTTAGCCTCCCAGCATTCACCCTCAGCCTTTCATATCAAAGATATTTTACTACTCTGCCTTATTATTATTATTCTTTTTGTTGAACAACAAAATCGTAGATACTACGGTCAGTTGAATGAGATATGTCTCCTATAGTCTCAAGAATTTGAACATTTGAATACTTTGTGCCCAGTGCTGTTAAGGGGAGCTCTAGGAGATTCAGATTTTATAGGGGAGTGATGTCACTGGGAGGCAGATTTTGAGATATGTCTCATATACTCCTAGTTTGCTTCATCCATTTCTTCTTTTTACAGGTCAATGTATAAGTTTCTGCTTCTATCACCGGGTTGGCACCTAATACTTGCTGACCCTGCAAGTATGAACTCTAACCCTTTAGAATCATGAGGAAAAAATAAACACTTTCTACTTTTATCATAGTGGGGCTTTTCTTCAATATCAGAATAGTAAATAATATAGAAGTTGGTATTGAAGAGTGGGCCCTTTGCAGTGCATGAGGAAGACTCATTTTCTTGTCTACTATAAAGCATTTAAACTGGTTGAACATTGCAAACAAGAGTTTAAAGTGCTGTTCTAATAGGACCTTCAGAAACAATATTAATGAGTGCAATGGGGATGATGTAGGCCCAGCTCAAGAAGTTTCAGAGGGGAATCATATTAACAATTTGGCTAGTCGCCATTCCTGTGAAATTTTGGCTAAGTATTTGGCTTCATGCATCATTCCCTCATATTAAGAACTTGTCTAAGGCTAAATTAAAAAGTAATGGATTAATTTCTTTAGCAGAGGCATTTTCAAAGCAGACTAGCATTAAATCTATGAATTGATTGTTATGACTATGAATCACCGCTGTGCAGATCTACAATGAAAAAGAGTAAATGGGGCAGAAAGAAAGAGAAAATGTACAGTTTGAACAGAAAAAGAGAACTGCTCAACTTAATGTTGTAGCCAAAACTTGTGCGGAAAGAAATAGATATTAGGCCCCCTACTCTGTTGTGGAATAGAGGCTCCAATGTTACATGGTTAATCTTACTACTGGTGAGAATAATGTTTATGTAGTTTATGGAGTTTTATGTGCCTAGAAAACAACAACAAACAAAAAACTAGAGCTAACTTGGTTCAAGAGAGTGTAGAGTCTATCGCAAGGTAGCATGGAAACTTGGCTATGTTGTCTGAATGCTTCCGGTTTTAGAAGCATTAAGGACACAAAAATGCAGTGATTGTAAATTCTTCCTCTATAGATTGGGAGAGCGCCAAAGACCAGGCAGAATGTTTCAGAGGCGATCCAGGGATGGAGGCCCTGGGAGGGCAAGAGACCCTGTATGGCCATTAGAGAGCCTGGTTTTTTTTGGAGACACTAAGATATTGTAAAGGTCAGAGCCATGAGATATCTGCCAGGCAGAGATGAATAAGGACATGGAACTTTCCTGGAGAAGGAGATGTATTCTTTGCAAAAAGGTAGGAACAGATAGGTCATCTGACCACCTGATACTGGATACGGAATTTCATGATTTGACATGTGTCTTAGAAGGGTCTGATCTTGTAACATCTCAGCATTTACCATCAAGTGTTTTAAGTATGTAAATTAATTTTTGATTGGTTAATGGTTCAAACTGAGAAATTTCCTTGTGTCTCAGAAGAGACTGGGCTTTTAAACAGCACTGAGACTTAGGAAGACTTTTGAAGCTGGATTGCATACATTTTGAAATATGATATCTTCAGGAGACTAAGGCGAATGGGAAATACAGTGTTGACCTATGAATGAAAAATGCCCTCTATAGCCTCAGGTATTTGATTTCTTGGCACTTGGGAGTGCCATTTGGGAAGGTTTGGTGGAAGAAATGCATCACTAGGGGTAGGCTTTAGAAGAAAAGTCTCACCTACATCCAGATTCTTTTCTGTCTACTTTGTGCTTGAAGATCAAAACATGAGCTCCCAGATTCTGGTTCCTGCCACCATGTCTCGTCTTGCTGCATTTTTTCAGAGCAAAAGAAGAGGAGTTAATACAGTTGCTGAATTAGATTCTGCAAAGATGGTCAAAGCCTCTGGGCATTGGTGACACATGCCTTTAATCTCAGCACTCAGGAGATAGAGACAGGTAGATCTCTGTGAGTTTGAGGCCAGCTTGGTCTACAGAGCTAGTTCCAGGACAGCCTCTAAAGCAATACAGAGAAACACTGTCTCAAAAAGCCCAAAAAACAAAAAACCAAATAAATAAAAAATGAACAACAGCAACAACAACAAAAAGAAGGTTAAAGTCCATGGCTAAGAGGGAATATAGACACAAGGGAGGACCTTTCACCATTGTTTAACTGTCATATTACTAAACTTCCTTCTAAATATTTAAGTTTATATCCTTAGGTTTGTGCTGCCATCAACCACTGATCAATAATCCTTCTGATTTCCATGGGTACTATTTGATGCAAGGACTCATAACTTTAAAATACCAGTTGTGAGTAGTCAGCCATAGATTTAACATTTTACACCATGCCAAGGTTCAGTGAACAGCATGGAGGAAGGGAGAAAAACCAGAGAATTGGGAGGACTCCTGTAACTTACTGTAAATTCCTTGAAACATGACATGGTTACTACACACATGAACTCATTGCAGCGTTAGTTACCTAGAGGAGACCTCTACAAAATCAAGAGAGTTCGAAATTACAATAGGAATGGGGGAGGCATGCCAAAGTCCCAGTATCTGAGGAAGGATTATCAGATGATGGCTGCTGTGGGAGAAGAGACCATTTTCCATAAGCTTATGGTAGGTAAGTGGCAGTTCTCTATACACAGCCTGTGACCCCATACTGAACTAATAGCTCAGAAACAAACAAATAAATAAATAAAGCAGGGCCTGGAATTGGGAGAGAGATACAGTTGTGGGTGGGTCCTGTTTGGAATTTCATGCAAGGAGTTAAAGGAGGATGTTATCAAGATTCATTGTGTTCATGATGTATAAAACTTTCAAAGAATAAATAAGTTCTAAGGAATATTTTCATTATTCATTTACTATAAAAATTATTGCTGTAGTTGCTACAATTTACTATGTAGCATGACATAAGTCGATAGCTTAAATGACTAAAATCCTTGCCTACATATGCACTCTGTGTCTGGCTCAATGGACCCATAGAAAAATGAATTAAATTACTTTTAGACCTCACACATCAAGATAGTGTGCTATGGCAAGGATAAAGAATTTTCCCCCAAAGAGGCCAAGTATGGATTATAATCAGCAGGTGATAGAGCAAACATTACATATAGATTGTAAATTATGTAGGGTAGGTTATATAGTTGGCAAATGGATTTAGTAGATAGTTAATAAAATAGACACATGAATAATCTATAGATCTATGGATGAATAGATAATGGACAAAGTCCACTCACTCTTCTATAAATTAACTGGTAATTTTCTCAAGGTTTTGTGTGTGTGTGTGTGTGTGTGTGTGTGCGCATGCGTGTGTGTGTGGTTTTAGTACTGAAAATTAACTCAGAAACTGATATATAATTATATCATGGGGCCCTGGCATTTAACTTTTAGCATAGATATAATGTTTATGAGATTCAGATTATACAGTTTAGCAAGTAGGTACAAGGAATAAAGTATTTTTTTTCCCAGGAAGTTATGTAAAGTGAATGAATATATACACTCTTATTTTAGAAAGGAACTACAACAATGATACTTTTAAGGCACTAACCCAGAGATATTTATACTTATAAAACCAGAATCGGAGCTTGTAGCTGGGCCTTTTCGTTTGCCTACTTGTTTCCACTTACACTTTGTTTAAAACTGATTATCACACCATGTGAACAAAGTTTCTCTAAACAAAATGTATCCAGGTGTTGTACACAAGAATGCAATCTCAGAAGTCTGGAGGTAGTCAGGATGATGGTGAATCTGGTCATCATAGGCTACATAACAACAACAACAACAAAAACAAATTGTGATAATTTTAAATCAAATCTTTAATTTCTATAAATTGACCTTAGTTCATAAACATCAATCTGTAGTTCCTGATGTAATTCCTGAGGTTTATACTATATAAAACAAAAGCCTTGAGGATGGCAAGTAATAAAACAAAATAATCAAGCATATGTTTGTTAAACAGGCATAATCTAACATATGTGGAAGCCCATTTACTGTTATTGAAGGTACTTTTGATGTAGCGATGAAAACATTTTTATGTTTTATTTTTATTCAATCAATATCATTCATCTTTAATTAGATTATATTTGTACTTCTATATACTTATAAACGTATTTTCTAATATATAATCAAAAGTAAAAACAGAAAACACTTTGTGAAATGGTAATGTCATTTCCACTGAGAACACTCTCGATATCTTCCACTTTAATGTCTTTAGTATCGGAAGTAATGGTGTGTGGATTCCTCCTTTCTTTTTCCTTCTTGCCTGTCCAATTGATCAGTGTGTTACTGATTGCCTTGCAGTGGAACAGCGTGAATCACTGCTCCTAAACAATATGACTCCACTCAAAATCATGCCTTTGGGCTACCAATCAGAAGTAAGGCTCAGCGTGAAAGTTGTAATACAAGAAGTGCACTCCACCCATGACCCTCAGAAACATGCGTCTTCTATATATCTTAGTAACTTCCCATAAAATTGGCTTCAAAGGATATTCTCATATTTTAAAACCTAAAAATGGAAACTTTCACAAGGTTTCATAAAGTTTCATTCAAACTATCAGGTATTTACTGCATACAGCATAGATGAATCCTTGTAGCTTTTGTTTACTTGCTTAACATAAAGTAGTTTATTTTTATTTAATTGTAAGATTGTAAGAGGTTTATTTTTTTGGGTAAACTTTAAAATTCAAATCCTTATTCAGTTTCAAAAATTTGGTAGCTATTTAGTATTTGGCTGCTGGTAACAGAGTAGAGAACACCTCAGCAATTAATGTGAAATGAAGAGACATGGAAAGGCGAAGGGAAAATACAGACCTGAAGTGATGCGGAGAGGAAAGGATAAGAAGGGGAAGCACCAGCATGCTCAGCACCACTGAGCACACGAATCTGGTGACCATGATGATGTTTCATGTTAGTAAGTATTGAAGACATATTTCTACCCATTCCTGTGTGGGGATAACTTCTCCATCACTATGGGTCAGTTTATGTGTGAAGAAACAGTCCCAGAGCCTTCAAACAACACAGAATTAGTTTGATGCTGAAGACTTCAGGAAACCAAATCCTGAAGGCTAGGGATATGCCCAGAGGGAAGAATCAGATGGCCAACTACCAACTTCTTCACAGGATAGAGGCTCTTCGATCGATGCAGTGTGAATCATTTCCACGGCTTCTAAGTTCATTATACAGAAGTGAGCCTCTGATATGTCAGGCCTGAATTTCATGAAACTTTGGTGGAATTGGGAGGATTCCAAATTATACATCAAAATTTAGAAGAACAGTCTTAAAATTTTCTATTTTTCATTTCAGTTGCATCGCTTTTGAGTAAATCTAATTCATTGTCTGCAGAAAATACCAGCAGTCTTGATGGCCTTTGTTTTACTTTTCAAAGATCTATTTTTAATGGTATGGGGGTATTTGCACTTAAGCACAGTTGCCCAAGAAGACCAGAAGCATTGAATCTGCTGGAGCAGAAGTCATGGTCATTTGTGAGCCATCTGATATGGGCAGGGACCTCAAACTTGGGTCCACTGAAGGGGCAGTAGGACATGCTTCGAAACTCTGCAGAATCTTTGCAGTCTGTGGCTGTCTTTATTTTAAACTTAGTCATTGAGATTTGTTATAAGAGCCCTTTGTTTATCACCCCCTTGGTTGTGAATTTAAAGAAGTCTGTGACTGTTTCATTATTGCAGTATTGACTTCCTTGCTTGCCAGTTGCCACAGCCTTGACATGACCGCAATATTCAGGCTCTCCTCTCTGTTACTCTACATGTTCAGGGTTCAATTATGGCATTGGATTCTGAGGCCACAGTATCTCCTCAGCCTCCAGTTAGTGAATTGTTTACTGAAAGACTGAAGTGAAATAGTAGCAGGAGTGGAGCTCTTTCTATCTATGCATCCATTAAGTCTGGAAAGGCTGAGCAGAGACACATCCAAAGGAAGTAAGTAGATAACAGCAAAAGGAGTGAAGTCTGCCAGCTTGGCTAATGAAGGTGCATGAAGAATTAAGCCATATCAGAACTAATATTTCTGTTTCAGTGTCTTTATTTCTTTAAATCTATAAATGACTAATTGGATTGCAATTCAGGTAAGGGATTTTTCCCCCAGGACTTCATAGTAGTGGCATCACTTGCAACATATCACAGCCTCTGTCACTTACTAATCTTAATAGGTGAAGACTCTACAATAGACAATAAGCTTGCAGATGTGAGCTGCTTCTAAAGAGACATGCCCATGAGACCATAACCATAAAAGCTGAATAATTGGTGACCAAATCAAACAGATTCTCCAGGAAAAAAACATATATATATATAATATATATATGAACTATCAGACTTTCTTCACTACAGTCCTGCAAATAGTGAGACATTAGACTCTCTCATATAGAAATTTGAAAATTTCCCTTAAAATACAACTTTGTTGTGATTGTACAAAAATTTAAAAGTACAGTGGTACCTGGCATATTACTTGGAGTGTAGCTTCCATAATTTGGAGAGATGGTTCAGGAATTAATAGCACTCACTGATCCTCAAGAGGATATGGGTTCAATTCATAGCACCCATGTGACCACACACAAGCTGTGACTCAAATCCAGGGTATCTGATGACCTCATATGACCTCATGGAGTACCTAGCATCCATATCATTGCACAAATACATAAATCCAGGCAAAACATCCATATAACCTCAACAGCAGTAGTGATTGCCAGCACAAGACCTGTACAATATCAAGCCAGTCAGCCTTCTAGAATGGAAGTCGTAGGGACTGATGAATTCCTATAGATATATAAAGACCCACAGACAATTGGTATCTTCTATAGCAGAAAGTGAGTATTCTTGCAGGGTGAGACCCATGGTTAGTTGACATGCTCCAGCAATAGCCCTACACTCATGAATTTATTGGATGCACATATTGGACATTGAAGGTTCTATTTTTAAAAGGGGAATATGAGGTTGGGAGTGTGTGGAGGTGTATCTGTGATTAATTACATGGAAGAGTAATGGGTGACCGTGATAAAAACCCTTTGTAAAGATGCAAGAAATTATAAAAAAAATAAAAAATACTGTATTAATAAAAATTTCTGTCATATTATATGACCACTTTTTAAGACAAAATTTGTCACGAAAAATTATGTTATTAATATAACAAGACAGTGACAGAGCAGACCTAAACAATAAGAGAAGATGGAAGGTGGTATCATATTTATTGCCTGGTTCTCTTCAAGGCAACATATGCTGATGCACATACATATTTACATACATACATACTTACATACATACATACACACAAATACATACATGCATACACGTACACACACATACACACACATACACACATATATATACATATACATACATATGCATACATACACATATGAACATACACACATGCATACATACATATAATTTGAAAGCAAACGCACTGTGTTAGTGTTATTTCAGCAGTACAACTGGAATCCCAGAGTAATAAACAAGTCGGTAAGCACACTGCAACCAAACTCATGGAGGCAGACTACCATAAAGCCTCTGCAGCACTTGTCCACTGAAGAGCTATAAGGCATTGAAAACAAGACAAGAAAGCACTGAATGTTTTAAGTTGTATGTTCTGTGTAACATTGCTGACTAATGTACCTAATGCTTATTTTTTGTTTATCAAATATGAATCTAATCAATTGAATAATTAACATGTCTTTCAATTGGCCTTACTGTATATCATAAACATTGTGTAAAACCATTTCATTCATGTATTCAATGGGATTTAAAGGATGAGGAGTCATCTCTTTATATGAAGTTAAAACACAAAACCTAGAACACCAATTTTCCTAAGGACTGGTGTACCACATTCAAATATTTTTTTCTGGATATTCCTGACCTGAAGGTGCAGCTGTCCACTGTATTTTTCTAGTTTGTTGAAAGCTTTTGAAGATAGAAATTTTTAATATAAGTTATTTTTCCTAATGTTTTCTGGGAATTAGATACATTGGGATTCTGAACTAGTAAAATCAATTTGTAAAGATGAAGCTGAATACATTTTTTGGGGGGGATTCGTTTATTATCTGTATATATAACATGTATGTAAATAACAAGTTATACATTTTCTAGGAATCAACACAAAGTATTTGGCCTCTCAGTTTTATTAATGAAATGCCAATATTTGACCATTAGAAATTTACTTTTACTATATACTTACACAATTTTATTTTCATTTTTATATCAATTCTATAAAAATCTTTAATAGATAGGATTTATCTTAACAATTTGTTCTTTTGAGCTTGATTAAATATCAGGTTATCTATGAAACACAATGTTTTGTTCTTATGGTCTTAATGGCAGGTGTTAAAGGAGAATCATAGAGTAT
This sequence comes from Phodopus roborovskii, assembly GCF_943737965.1. NCBI lineage: Eukaryota > Metazoa > Chordata > Mammalia > Rodentia > Cricetidae > Phodopus > Phodopus roborovskii. The sequence goes on from NW_026126461.1 coordinate 10,588,568, forward strand.
AAGGCCTACCAAGCAGTGTGCTGGCAGAGCATTAGCCCTAGTTGGCTCATTAACGTATTTTTAGGCTTTTAATTTATGTCGTGGGAGTCCGATTTTTCTTTATATCAAGTAAGGGTATATATCTAAAGTACTACTAAGTTTTTGTTTAATAGTAATAATCTGTGAGCCAGAGTATTCTTGATATTATAACATTCTAATCACAACAACTACTAATCTGTTGTTTTACTCTGAAAAATATCAATAAAGTGTTTATGTACTATAGCATGAATAAATTATAAGTCAACATCTGAAAACAAAACACACCCGGGAATCTACTGGGGAAGCCCACGTGATTCCACGAAACATATTGCATAATTGCAAGTCTTCTTGGTGTATTTGCTTTCATTTAAAAACTACTGCTTCTTTATGTTTTACGGTGCATGTGTGAGTGCTCTGGCAAGCCCTGTAGATGCAGTGTCAAGTGAGTGAGATGTATCCCTTAACACCAGGCAATCCGGTCTCTTTTGAGTAATTTGCTTCAGAAGCTCAGCAATCACATTGAGGTCTCTCACTCTCAAAACTCTACTTCTCATTTCTTATTCCTTTCCTTGCATGGGGTGTGTGTGTGGTGGTGGTGGTGGGGGGATCCTGCGTCCCAGTATTGAGTGGCACAAAGGTTTCCTGGATATTTGATTAGTTCCGGTTATCTAGTAGTCTGCCCTGATGCTCAGAGGGCAGCGAGCACTTTGCGCGACTGTTCAGCTCGGTCACTCCTCACCGCTACTGCAGTGGTTGAGCAGAAGCAGGGCATACTCCTCCCAGCCTTTTCCTTTTTTCAGTTTCTTTTCCAGGTGTGCGCTTTGTAGCAGTCCTAATGGGCAGACGGTTCACTGCGTCTCTCGCTGTTGGCATCCAGGAGAACAAGTCAGCCCAGACAGCCCATCAGATTAACCATGTAATAGACTCGGAAGCTGCTTCAACGCAGGAAAACAAAATTGCTTACGGAGTCTGCCAGCACGCCAGATGCTGCTATTGGAAGAAATATCTTCCAGTGCTTAGCATCTGGGTGTCATGGTTGCCAGGAAAAGAAATGCAGAGAGAGAGAGAGAGAGAGAGAGAGAAAGAGAAAGAGAGAGAGAGAGGGAGAGAGAGATAAATAGGTAATTCACTACCAATGAGATTGTTTTTACAAATAAAAATTAATAAATAATAAATTTTTATTGTGAAAAGCATTAATTTGCATAAAAGGACAATATTAAGCATTTCTTACATAGTAGTAGGCAGAACAATTCATTCTGTACCTTTTACAGTCCCAAGACCATGGGTCAATTATTTCCTAAATAAATTAGAGAACTGAGATTCTTGGAGTGTAAATGTTCAGTCTGTTTCCAATATGCTTGTTTTATTGATATTTCGCATATGAGTGATCCTGCCAACTGAATATAAATTCTATATTTAAACAAGGAAAGAAATAATGTTTTCACATTAGCATCCACTTGTTTATTTTTTGACTGCCAATTACATAATTGAATATTATAACTAAAGATATAACTCCCAAATATCAATGAACAGTTTTCCAGAGGAATTATTTTCCTGAAGCAAAATAAACAATAGAAATCCTCAACACCATTTAAAGGCCATTAGATTTAGTTTTTAAACGCAGACACAAGATGACTCAGATGAATCATCACTTGCCAGTTGCATAATTTATTAATCTTGTCTAGCTCTAAGGAATAATGGCTAATATATTTAGACCTATTAAACTGAAATATGTTTCAAAAGATAACTTATATTAGCTCTCTGATTTTAAACATGTATAAAATATGATTTATAATGATTTTAAAGATACATTTCCACTTGACTTTAGATGTAAAATTGTCATTCTACCAATATAAATGCTTTTGTTCATATGGGAACAGCTACAATAAACATACACATGGGAATACACACACAGGTGTGGGTTTTTGTGGGTATTTACTCTTCAGTAAATGTGTTTAATGTGTTTAAAGATGTTTAAAATAATACTATTTGTTACAGTAAGAATCAGATGATCTGGATGTGAATCACTGTAACATAAGTTAATAATTTCAGTTAATTACACAATACTGGGATAGTGGTATTTGTGCACTGGTTAAAAGGAAGATATATATTACTTACGATGGCTCAAGAACATGAACACTGACAGAAGTGAATGAAGAAAACAAAGATTATTTTTAAATTACATTCTAACTAACTTAAGGACTAAAGGTTTGAATCTCAGTATTCCAGTTTATGCATAAAAATCTCTGTCAGTGGAGTAGATTCACGAGAACATCTTGGAGTCTATAAACTTATACTCTTACATTTTTTTAAACATTCAATTCTATTCCATTTGCAGTACATGATGTGTACTTTACACATCAAATCTTAAAGGGTGAGCCTACTTATTTATTTCATTTACCTGTATTCAGAGGCAAAAGATGTGTGACTTCTCTGCCATCTAAATGCACTGTGTGAGGCCTGCACACACATGATCTGCTGTGATATCAGATCATGCACTGATAAGGGCGTGCTGACTCAGTAATCTATGGGTATAAGAATAAATTATTGTGAGTTGATTTAATTTATGTCCATTTTGCAGATTAGTAGAAGCTAGGTTCCCTCCAAGGTGTGTGAACTGTCAAGCTACAAGTTCTGGCCTTTAATAATGGTGTCAGCTGTGGATTTCATCTTGTGGACTTAGCTTTAAATCCAATCACAAAGTACTGGGCTACTGTTAGTATTGAGGCATCTGTACTGGCCTGTCCTTGGGTTCCGACAGGATTTGCTCTCGGCTGCAGCCACTAAGAGCACCACATTCACTGTATTCCCTTTTCAAAGGGCCCTGCCCACCTCCCAGCTTTCTCTCTCCTTCTTTCTCTTCCCCTCTCTCTATCTGTTCCCCCCTCTCTTGTCTCTCCATCTCTCCTCCTTTTACCCCCTCTCCTGCTGTTCAAGTCCCTAGACGCTGGTCTACCTCCATCCCTTTCATCTCTTTATGATCCATTTCTCTAATAATAATAATAATAAAAACACCTTCTCCTTGAACCTTGTCCCATGACATCTTTCTCTCATGTGATGCTTTTCTTAAATTACAGCAGTTACTGCATGACATTCATACAAATATTGTGTCAGTGGCCAGGCCTCACCAAACTGGCCATTATTGCAGGTCATAGACTTCACACATGATGATTTTTTTTTCTCCTCCAGTAGTTTGAATACTGTGACACCTTGACATGATAGTTGGTAACACCTCACTCAAATGACTAGACACATTGTTCAGGAAAAAATAAAATATACAAAAAGAGAAAATGTAGAATTTATATAATTAAGTGAGTCTAACATTATCTACAGAGGATTCTATCAAAAAATTAAAGAAGGTGTTCTCTCTTTATGAGCCCATAGATTTTACTCCAAAATTGACCACACAATATGTAAGTATTAACCAATATAGGAAAGTTGCAGTCTCATATTATGTTCTATCTGGCCCCAATGGAATAAATCTAAATATTAATGGCAATCTAAACAACATAAAGTACACAAAGTGATGGAAACTATAGAACACACTATGGAATTACAATTGGGTAAAGGGAAAAAAATCAAGAGGGAATTTGAAAATTTATAGAATTAAATGAAAATATTTAAGAAAATTAAATGAAAATATAAATGTATATATTAATATATATATATATATATATCAATGAAAACAGTCATAAAAGAATATTTATACTGTCAAGTACCTACATCATAAATTTTGAGAGACTTCTGATTAATAACATAATGATGTAGTAGAAAGCCTTGGAAAAAAAAACAACACCCAGAAAAAGATCAGAAAAGATAAACAAAGTCAACACTAAAATTAAAGTAAAAAAGACCAAAGATCAATGAAAGGAAAGACCTTTTCTTTGAAAAGATTAATAATTTTGACAAACTATATCATCCAAATCAATACAACTATGAATGAAAGGAAGCCAGTACACTGAAAAAAAAAATAGAGTTATATGGACACACTTTAAAACCCTACAGGAAAAAAATAGTCTTGCTTTGTTAATAGATTCAACTAAAATTTACTAAGCAAATTAATTCATGTGTATGTCTATATTAATAATTACTTCTCCTAACTGAACTTTATGTCCAACTGTACCCAGTGACTAATAAATTTGCATCCTCCTACCCCTGTGTGCTACTTAGCCACTGAAAACTGATTTTATTCTGTTTTTACTTCTTTACAATTTACATGTTCATGATGAAATAAACTACTATGCAATTTTTAAGAAAAAGTAAAATTTTCTGTGTCTCATTGCTCACATTTAGAGATGTGGGGAATTTAAAATTTATGCATTACCATGTATATGTATCTATTAGGTAATACATATAAATATATATTATTTATGCACAATTGTCAATATGCATTTAGTATTGTATTATCTTGAGTTTTATTTTATAAAATATAACATGTTCTTAAGATGAATACAAAATTAGATTTATAAATGCAACACAGATATTTAAAAATTAAAGCCCATGTCTTCAGTAGCAAGACATGTATATAATAGATTTTAATATATTATCTAGATTCTTTTAAATAAGTTTAGACATTACTATGTCTATTTCACAGCCAAGAGAACTCAAACATAGATACTGAAGACATAAAAATACAACAGGCTCCTCAGAGTCCAAGCCAGTATTAAAAGCAGAATCCATCAGGCAGCAGACCTATACATTCTCTGCTAAAGTATAGTCATTGTGAGGTTACTGTTGTAATGATTTTGGCAAGACACTTGTATATGTTACTTGCAAATAAAAGCATTTGGTAAAGCACAACATGCATGACCAAGCTGTTATCCAAAAGCCATTGATATATCTAGGCCCTTTGCTAAGTCAACATACAAAATCATAATTGGGAGGGTGGATGATCATAAATTGTTCATTACACAGATAAACACATGAGCTCATCAGAAGCTTCTGATGCACCAGCTTTGAATAATATCTTGACAATATTTCATATGCTCTTAAAAAGCAACAATGTTTCAGTTACTTTGCTATTTAAATAACATATATAAGTACAGGCTTAGCTTTATCTTAGATACGATATAATTGTAAGTGAACATATATCTGTCCATATGCACTAAAAATGTTAAAGTTCTTTAAAAATTATATTATGAATTTTAGATTTTGAAGTTGTGAAGTGCTTATCGTAAGTAATGCAGCATCATTAAATTTTTTTGATTCACCACAATCTCTTTCTTTCTCTGAGTCTCTGTCCCTCTGTCTCTCTTGCTACAACCACCCCGTGTGTGTATGTGTGTGTGTGTGTATGTGTGTGTGTATTTAATGGATGGTTGTGGATTTTTCAATAGAAATAGGTGTTATTGTAATGTTTCTTGTAAGAATAAAATAAGAAAGTCAAAGCCACACAGGTAAACATGAAAAGGACACAGAAGAGATAAGTGGAAAGGAGACAGAGACAGACACAGAGAATTTAAACTTGCTATATTGCTACAATTGAAGACAGAAATAATGGCTGTGATCTAAAAGACATATGCATCTTGTATTGTGACAAAGTAGAGAGCCTTCTCCCTCGAGACTTCTAGAGGCGTGCACATACTGCTGGCACTTCACATTTATGACCTGTAGCAGAAAGATAATGACTCTGCATTGGTTTTAACGGCCAGTAAGTGGTGATTTGTTACCAAAGCAAGCAGAAACTGGTTTATACAGGTATATATTCAGTAGAGTGCATTAGTTTGCATTTGGAGACAGTAAGAACAATGGTGGGAAAGAAAAGCAAAGAGAATAAAGAAAAAATTTAGTTTGTGCTTTAGATAAATTGGGTTAGTGTTGGTATTCAGGCATCTGTGCTGGATTGTTCTTCAAGTTCTGACAGCCGCTAAGATTATCATCTGTGCACATTCACTAGTTTCTCTTTTAAAAGAGTCCTGCCCACCTCCCATCTGTCTGTCTGTCTGTCTGTCTGTCTCTCTTTCTCTCTCCTTCCCTCATTCCTACTCCCTCCCTCCATCCCTCCCTCTCTTCTTTCCTGCCACTCCTATTCCCAGAGGCCTGTCTCCCTCTCCTCTTACCCCCTTTCCCATTCTCTTTTCCCTAATAAAAACCACCCAAGCTTTACTGCATGGCAAGTTTCAATCACACACTGCTTTAAAATTATAACAGCAATTAATAAGACAGTATCATTTGTGTGATGCAGGAAAACAGTCTTACTGCTTAAGGGTAATATCTATTGAATAAACTCAGACCTATGGGAAACAATTACATTAAACTGTAAATGACACCTAGCTATATGATGAAAATGGGATTGAGTTTTAAAAATATTATGGGTAATTAGACAGCAGAGAGAAAAAAAGTTTACAACTAATATAAGAGTCTGTAGAATGAAAAGACTAGGGAAATATAAGATGGTTAATTTCTATGATTGTATCATGGTATCACAGTCAATGTTCAAGAAACTGGATAATATAATATAGTTTTAATTTACCATATGAACTATTTAATTCTGCTTGAGGAGAGATATGTGAAATAACTTTATTATTTTCTGGTCCTACATTTAACATCTGTCCCACAGATGACAATGAAAATTATGATATATTCTATTTTCTATATTTGGCTGTCAATATAGATAAATTATAGCTGTGCTGAACAGTAAAGTGGCCATAATTGAATATAAAATAAGTCAAAACCTTTTATACAAGGTATTTTCTTAGTAGCAGTTTCTACTTCCCATTGACTCGATACTCAGATGTGCTTTATGCCAATCCCACTGAATGCAATAATGAGATGTGTACATCGCAAAGCATCCATTGCCTTGTTCATTGATTGGTGGCTGGTGTGCTGATCTGATGGTGGTGGGGGCTAGTGTCTATGTGATAATCCATGCAAAATCTGATAAAAATCATGAGCAGAGAGAGGATATTTTCTGTAACTATAGAGATTCATGTAAGTTGTTTTAAAAGCCATCACGTGATGATTAAAGAAGTATATGAAATGTTTATGTGATTTTTGCATGCAAATGTTTGGATATAGACTGATGTGGGAAATTACAATCCATAAGGAAAGTAACAAAAACGACAAATAAAATACATGCCTCTTAACTCTAAAAGTGGACACCTTAATTGAGTGGTTATCCCCTAAACCAGGGAAATGAGAAGTATTATTTCAGAACTTTTATATGAAAAATAAAATTTGGTGACTATTGTATAGTGTAATTTCAGCTCTCATAACTCATCATTCTTTCACTTATTTTATCAAGGGAAACAGAATGATTTCACTCATTCCCTAAGAATTACAAATTGAGGTCATTTAACCCTTCTCATAATTAAGCTATAGTTAATATTAATATATTAGTTAATTACTATTTTAGTAATATACTACTTTATTGTATTATGTTCATATTGCTTCTTCTTATAGGTATAGAATTCAAGTAAATGAAGAGGAGGAAATGTTAGGAATCTAAATTCTTGAGATAGAGTAATAGTTCAGAGCAAACACTAAAACAACAGTTTATAGAAAGGTACTAACATTTGGAGAATATGAAACATTAACAAAATAAACCCACAGGCTTCTTTTTGTAGAAATATCAAGGTCAATAACATAAAGGATAAAAATGTTTGGTGACATGAAAGTTATACATTGTTATTTAATATTGTAATTCAAAGTCATCGTCTGCAAACTTGGAAGAGATTGTTTTACATCCCAAGAAAAGGTAGTTTATTCCAAACTAAAGAGATTAAAGAAATGTAACTTACTCTCTTAGGTGACACATGCCTCTAAGCATATCTGACAGAAAAGAAGAAACGAGAATAAGGAAAAGACAGGTGAAGGGAGAAAGATGAATTAAAAACAAAAATAATAAATGTACCATTTACTTAATTTGTTACTTTTATTGACAGACGTGCTCATTATGTAACCCAGGCTGTACTCAAGTTCAGAATCCTCTAGACTTTCTTGAGTGCCACAATTATAGTGATATATCATCCTAGCTGACAATTTACTTTTTAACTATTCCAACTGCATATACTTGTAATATATACTGTATTGATTTGATATCTCCACACTGTGGAATGGCCAAATTTAGCTAATATTTCATTTCTTACTGGAAATTTCAAGATATGTAATCATAGAATTAGAGAGTAGAATGTTGATTACTATGCATCAGAGGGGTTGTATTAGTGAAGATATTTGTCAAAATATAAAATTACGTTTACAGACGAGGCATTCTCTAAATAGTGGTTTATAACCGCTCCATTTGTGTTATTTTATTCTATCATGTTATTCTTCTTTCCAAAAGAATTTTGATGGTGTAAGTTCTACATATGAAGAAAACATCAGAGTAACACAGATGTTCATAAATTTTCTCTGGTTGAAGTTGACTGAGTTGCTTTGCCTTTACATTTTTAAATGAGGTATTGTATTTAGTTCTTACTTTTGTTTTAATTCAAAAGAATTTTAATTGTGAATTTAACGTTTGTGGAATTTTATTTTTGTTTCTTACTATAGGCACCTAACTTTTGTGCTCACCACATATGTAAACATGTATAATATCAATAGTGCATGCTTAAATCACATGCCTACGGATCTATTATTATCTTTATTAAGGGATTTGCTGATGGTATTGGAAATATAGCTTGATCTTTTTGATACAATTTTTTTGTATGTGTTTATGAATGTTCCTGTTAACTTTTTTTGCAGAGGCTTATTTGTGTTTTTAGAAACTGACTCCCAATGTTATTACAGGTTTATTTTGCTTTTTATTTTTTTTTTATTCAGAATGCTTTCCCAACATAATTAAGGAAAACCTAATCACCTATATTGCTCTAATATCAGTCTGTGTACTGATTACTCACATATTGGTCTGTTACACAGTTATGCTCTGAATTCTTTATCAAAATACTTTCTAGACACTACTATTTCAATGTTGCCTACAGGTCATGATTCGAATAGGAAAATTCACTGAATTCATTGCATTTATCTTCGTAAAGGTACATTAAAGTTTGATTAATACATCCTGCCAGAGACTTTGGTATCATTTTCAATTCAACAATCACTTTCTACCCCGTAGCTGATTTTTACAAATTACTTCTTACCGGTTTCCTTAATTGTTCTTGAGTTCATTCTTTTAATGTATTGTCATTGCTCCACCCATAGATTGAATAATGACAATTCGTCCTCCACTTGATTGCAGAAACACCTTGCCTCTCTCTAGGCCTTGGGCATTTCTTCAACTTTAATTTGCTCCCAAATTATTTTCTTGGTAATGTTCAAGAGACTATCGGAAAGACTTTTCACAATTTTTCTGCTAAAAAACATCATTTAATGACTCCAGTTTTCTTTAGAATTCAACTGATTCCCATAATGGTGACAGACAAGTGCTTCTTGTCATGTAACTGACATGAGCACGTCATACTAAGAAAAATATTTCTAATCTCTTTTGAGTGACCATTCTATCACTCTAGGGTCCATGAAATTTTAGCTGTTGCAAGTGTCATCCATACCAAATTTCCACCTATTCATCTCGCCCTATATTTAAACAGACTTGAAGCTCAAACACAGGTGTTTCTGGAAGTTTTATGTGAACTTGTTAAATAAAGGTTATTACTTTCTGCTTGAACCATCTCTGAATCATAGGCATATAGTAGTTGTTATACTCTCTTTTCATTCTTGTCAATCAAAGTTTCTAGAACTCAGCATGACGGTTTGATAGTTTAAGGGGGTAGACCTTCATTCTTGAAAGCTTTCCTGCCTCTTATAGGTTATTTCCCGGCATCCCTCTTCTCAACTCTGTGACACCCTGATATAAGTATCATGTCTAACTAGAAAGGTGCCATCAAAAATTACAAGTGCCCTTTAGTAGTTCTAAACTAATGTTCAAAAGATATAACTTGCTGATGTCTTATAATATTGCTTATATTTTAGAATTATTCCTAAATCATGAAAATCAAAACATTAATGATTGCAATTACAATAATTGGAATTAATGGAAATGTGTCAGTGTCTTAACATGTTCTTTGAAAAAGAAATCATCCAGAAAACAGGCTGCATATGATGTGCCCCTTAAAGAAATGCCATTTGAATAGAATTTTTAACTTTTTTGGTAATGATGAGACCCTGTGAAAAGGGAAGCTGTCACTGAGGTGTATTTTAAATGAACTATCTTTTTTTTCACTGAAGACACTTACAAGGTCTGTCATTGAGCCTGGCTGGAAGTGACCAATGATGGACATACATTATGCTGGGTGGTATTGGCACATGACTTTAATACCAGCTGTCAGGAGTCAGAGACAGGATCTCCGTGAGTTTAAGGCTGGTCTGGTATACAGAGCTAGTTCAAGGACAGGTTCCAAAGTTACAAAGAAACACTGTCTCAAAAAAATCAAAAAAAGAAAGAAGAAAGAATATACATTAGCAACTCAACACCCAAAGCAGGATACAAAAGTATAGGTTTCAATAATAGCATAATGTGATGCATACGTCAGCACAGAGCTCAGATTCATTTTAAGACAATAAATTATCTTTCCTAATCTTTACAGCAATCATTTTGATTTGTTTTACTTTTGTTCCCTATTTTATGGCTTGTAGGTGTATATGTCATTTCAAGACAAAACAAACAAAAGCAAAACAAAAATATTCCTCAAAATAACTGTCATTAAGTGTAAGTTGCTTCAGGTATTTGTTCATAAATTCATAGGTACATAATTAGCTAGATAATGTATATGAACTACACTGATGTGAACTTTGATGTGAAAAATATAAAAAAAAATACATTTTATTACTCAAATTATGTTCCGAGCGGTCCCTTTTAAGCCCCATTTTCAATTCCACTGCCTAATTCTAGACAAGGAGTGGACTGTGATAAATTTGTATAATGCATCTTCCCCTAGAATGGTGAGGACATGTGGAATTGGTGCAATCACATGAGTGAATTTTCATAATGCAGATTATCTATTGCTATTTAATAAGTAGACTATTTAACAAGACCGCCTATTTCTCACATAAGATAAGATTAAAACTAAGATAACTGTGTTGTATATTACCTTTAAAAACACACATGTGAGATGAACCCTCAGACATGTTTCATGAAATAACTTATTTTTTCAAGTAAATGAACATGTTTTCTTTTTTAATCATTTGAGAATTTCATACGTGCATGTAACGTGTTTTGATCAAATTGACCCCCTCTTCCATCCCCTTTAATTTCTACCCTCTTCTCCTCATCCCCACTTCCTCCTCTCAACATTTTTTAAAATAATGTTTTTAATTTAAATTTGAAACAAGCTTATTTTACATATCAATCCCAGTTCCCACATCCTCCAATTCTCCCCTGTTCCTCCCACCAACCCCCATCCCATCCCCTTTCTGCTTCCAAGGGAGGGTGAGTCCGTCCATGGAACTTCAAGGACTATTTTTATTCATTATAATTAGGGGTGTGTGTGTGTGTGTGTGTGTGTGTGTGTGTGTGTGTGTGTGTGTGTGATATGTGCACTTGAATGCAGGTACCTACAGATACAGGAAGCCTTGTCAGATGTCCTGGTTCTGGAGTTAAAGGTAGTTAGTTGTGAGCTATCCAACACTGGTACTCCAAACCCAGTAATAACCTGCTGCAAGGGCAGTATTCATTTTCAACCCCCAAGTTAACACTCTGGCAGCATAAATTAACATTTTTTTAACTTACAAACAAGAAAACTACTCAGATATGTTTTGTGTTTCATGCAAGCAAATAGTCTAATAAAATATCTGAATTGTTTTACTTACTTTGCAGTGACATAAAACAAGACAATGGTCAAAGGTGAATAATCAAGATATAAGTACAGAAACAAAAACAAGATCCAGCAAAAACTTAATTTTATCCAAGAAATTCAGGGAAGCTTCATGGAGCAAGAAATATTTTAAATGGCCTTGAAATATGACAACAGTTTTAACTAGTATATGGTTGGTCATGTTAGAGAAAAACTTCAGAAACAGTATTGAGATTTTTTAATGTAAGAGATAGGAAATGAATCCTGATCATTATATACATCAATAGTTTTCCCAATTTATGAAGATAACATGAATCAGAACAAGAAAATATTTTCTAATGCAACACTTTTAGGTGTGAAATAAAGTAACAAATTTGTAATATCCTACACTTGTGTGTATATATATATATATATATATATGTGTGTGTGTGTGTGTGTGTGTGTGTGTATGTATATGTATGTATATATATATATATATATAATGCTTCTCACACTATACATACATTTACACATATACATATATAGAGAGAAAACCTAATACATATATATGTATATGTATAAATATATATAGTGTGTGTGTTTCTGTGTGTGTGTGTGTGTGTGTGTGTGTGTGTGTGCGTGTGTATGTGTCTGTGTGTCTGTGTGACCAAGCTTTTTAAGCACAGGACATTCTGAACTACCAGCAAGTCACAGGAGGCTGTATTGGTGGTGAACCCTTGTACTTGCTACTCTCTGCTCTGATAAGTACAAAGAACAACCTCAGTGGGTCAAAATTATTTCCCCCTTTTCCCAGATTTTCTTCCCTGATGTGTAAACTCGGGAATGCTCAATCACAAACAAGTTCTTTTTTGAACTTGTGAATTTCCTGGTAAACTGTGTTTGTAGTTGACTTGTAGCTTTGAAGCTGATATCTCTTAGATTAAATGACTGTATCAAGAACACATCTTACCAAATATTAGAATGATACCATGTTAAAGGTTGAAAATAGCAAAGCATTATAAACTTCTGACTGGGTGATAAAGGTCTGCTCTTTCTCAAACCAATTCTATCAGATGCTGTATTTTATTGTAACTTCATTTATTTACATTGACAAAATCCATAATTTATATTTTATTCATATTTGCTAGTTTATATGATGTTTTGTCTAGGTACTAGAGACCCTCACTAAAAGTGTACTGGACACACTACTTTATAAAAAGTTGTGCATGCTTACTGCCATCTCATCAGAGATGAGAAGAAACCTATCTTTAAATTTTGCCTGTTGAAGCCTGATGCTTCAACCATCACCTGAAATTTGATTTTACCAATAAAAATAGTTGTGTGTTGTCAGGCAGTGGTGGTGCACACTTTTAATCCCAGCACTCAGGAGGCAGAGACAGGCAGATCTCTGTGAATTCAAGGCCAGCAGGCCCACAAAGCTTTTTCTAGGACAGCAAGGGCTGAGAAACCCTGACTTGAAAAACAAAACAAAACAAAAAAAGAAACAAAACAAACAATCAAAAATTATAGTTGTGTGTGTGGAAAAAAGGATAAAACTTTAAAAGGAGTACATCACTTGGAGCAACTAATTTATTGTCAGTTGTGAGAGGTATTACAAATTATGTTTTATTTACCTAATATTAATCTACTATGTAGAACTCTGTTAATGCACAACCAAACATAATCAAAGAATATCTGATTAATGCTGCTATATCTTCCGGATAGGATGCTTTAAAGGAAGGTATGATTGATTATGAGTCTACAAACAATATGCTCTTTCATCAAAATTCAAGTGGTGGACTATACCATAGACGGTGATATGGCAGATGTCATCCAACCACAATGGAGCTGCATGATTGATGTGTGAGCAGTGACTGATGCTATTGGCATGCCATGGGGTCTAAAGGAAAGATAGTGTGTGAGAATCAGGAACTGGGTAATTCATATTCGAATGTCAACTGAGGCAAAATTATAGGATTTGAAAAATAACTGGCCATAGTAAAAGAGTAAAGAGCTGTTTGCAAGAATGGAGAATACATCACTATTTTGAAAATTGGTCTATGAAGGGAATTCTTAAAAGTTTTATTTAATTAAGGAAGAAAATCAAGGAGGCTTTCTTTTTGCAGCTACATTTTGTTTGTTTTTAAGTTTCATTATAAGTGTATGAGGGAGGGTGTGAAGCAATATTGAGAAAAAAAATGTTCTCTTGTTTAACAGAAATAACATTTTATCTGTCACATTTTACTGATGGACACATGAGGAAAATGGAAATAGATGCTTAAGTTTAGGGTTAAAAAGCAAATTGCTGCCTGGTGGTGGTGGCACATGCCAGCACTCAGGAGGCAGAGACAGGTGGATCTCTGTGAGTCTGTGGCCAGCCTGGGCTACAAGAGTTAATTGTAGAATTGTAGGACAGTTAGGGCTGCACAGAGAGAAACTCTACCTTTTTGTTCATAGGAAGTAAGAAATTACTATGCTTGAAAAAGTCACCAAAATTAGTATGTATTAATAATACCTAATTAATAACTATTTATGGATTTATAAAAATTACCCAAGCATTATGTAAGAGAAATTTAACAACTTTGGAGATATCAATATAAGTGTTATTTATGTGAATTCCTGACCTACTATTGTACACACTCACTCATATACCACACACACACACACACACATAAACACACTAATACATACAACACACTGACTCAATGCCCAAGATGATCATCATATAGCGCAAAGAAATGAAAGCAAGGAGAGGTAACTAACCCAGCCACATAGTTGGACAAAGGTGACGTTACAGGTATTCTAGCTGCTAATGTTCCATTCTTAAAGCAATGTTCAACATAGAGAATTAACAATCAAAGGAATCAATGGACAAAACCAATCATTATAATTGTTTTTATTAAGCAAGAGCTCACTATACATATACAACATAAAAAAGGGCATATTTTTAACAACATTCTACTATTTGGAATTTTACTATGGGGGTTAAGAATAGTTATGAGACTCATCCAAAGCATGTCTGTCTTTCTGTCTATCCCTTCCTCTCTTTGTCAGGGTAGTGTGTGTGTGTGTGTGTGTGTGTGTGTGTGTGTGTGTGTGTGTGTGTGTTGATAGCCAGATTGTGCAGTCTGTGCTAACTTCTGCCAGGACACAGGAAGGGTGTATACTGCCTGAAGAAATTAACATGATGCAGAGGGGGCAGGAGCACACCAGTGCTGTCAGAGAGTGTTGGGAACCTTCTTCCTGAGTCTCCAGTTTGTCTCACCTCTTATTGTTCTCCTTTTATGATGTTCAATCCTTCATTATGGGCATTTTGGACAGATAAAGCACATCAAGTTAAAACTACTAATTTTATGTTTTTAATTGTAGCATGATGATTTTATGTAGAATGCTTCTTACTTTATGAAAACTAATAAATCTTAAGCTAATACTTCTTTAGGAAGTTGTGGAATTACAACTTTGTAAATGAATCTACACAGTATCAAGATGATAAGGGAACTGTATTAATTTTGGGAGGCAACTTTGTACGTTTTAATTGTAGGCACCAGCATTTCTTATTGACTGAGTTTAAAAGCCTGATGTGTTTCTAAATGAAAGTAACTTCAGTACAGTATACAGGAAACCGTAATCCAGACAATAATATAAAATACTTCAGTGGCCAACGCTGAAAAGATTATGTGGGATGCAGCCCAGTGCTACTGGTAACAGTGTACATCACTGAAGATAAAGCCAGAATAAATAACATGCTTGGTGCCTCTAATTCCTTAAAATCAACATAAAAACCCTGCAAGCTATTTCATGCCAGGTTTGACAGGTGGCGATAATGTCTGAGGAGTCACAGGATACACAACTGTGATAGCAAAGAACGGTGCAGCATTAGAGGTGAGCTTGGGTAGAGAGCAAAACAAGCCTGGAGAAGTTAAATGGAAGGATTTCAAAACACACACTTTTGCTCAGCTGCCTTAAAAATACCTAGAAATACCTTCCACTTACAAAACTGTCTCAGATATCAGCAGCACACAAAATGACATGGAGATGAAATGTATTTACAATATTTTCAGCAAAATTAAAAGAGTAAAAAGAACAAAATATTTGTCACAAATGAAGTTTTAATACTGTGAATTCATCACCTTTGGGCAAATGTTTTTTTCCATCAGATGCAAAATTTATATGTGTTTGTGGTTATTTAACATTTGTCTCTGAGCACACTGGCTTCCGCCATCTATTGATGCTCTCATCAAGATGCCTGTTTATTCTGTATTCCTTAGAGGACAAAGTCAGGTGGCCTGTATCACATTTGGAGTAATAAGCAAACAATGGTGCTGGAAATCTGCAAAACAAGAATGCTGATGTTACCTTATGAATTTCACTGTGCTTTAGCCACTATGCATATCTGTGTACTAAATGTCTTCCTAACTTCATTCTGAATTAAAAGATATAGACAAGGCATATCATGGGAATGCCAGTGAATGAGGAAAGGAACACAGGAAACTGAGATCATTTACACCAACCACAAATACTCAACTATTGCGGTAAATAAGGATCAGGATAAACAAATAAGCCGAATAGATGTTTATTCAGGGAGAAATAACTTACAACCTAGACAGATGAACACCAGGAAATTCAACCCGATCCTCTCCTGTCCGAGTCACGCCAGAAAGAAGCGCCTTCCTGGCCCCCTCCGACCTCCTTCCTCAGGTCGCCACTATGCATATCTGTGTACTAAATGTCTTCCTAACTTCATTCTGAATTAAAAGATATAGACAAGGCATATCATGGGAATGCCAGTGAATGAGGAAAGGAACACAGGAAACTGAGATCATTTACACCAACCACAAATACTCAACTAAATTAAATAAACATTTATTGCTCATATTAGATCAAAGTTATTTATTTATTAAAATTTTTATGTATTTAAGGATAACCTTTAGTTTTTTTTTTTCTTTTTTTTTTCATTTTTCTTTCTTTCTTTCCTTCTTTCTTTTTTGAACACATAATGTCACAGACCCCAGATTCGTAGAACTCAGGCAACTCACTTATCAATTGTAAAAACTTTAATGTACATTTGTGTATTTGTGTTGTAATTTAAGAAAAACAGGATGCCAGAGAAAGATGCCACTAAACAGGGTTCAATCAGAGATGGTTTTTTTTTCCCTCTCGTTTGTTTGTTTTGTTGTGTTGTGTTTTTAATTAGAGACAAGGATCATAAAAGGTAGAAAGGAGAAAGGAGAGGATAGGGCAGTCTCCAGGGACAAGAACATCTGGAGAGAGAAACGGGGTGGGGTGGGGGATAAAGAAAGGAGAGATGGCAAGACTGAAGGTTAGAAAGAGAGAAGAATTGGAGGTGGTCAAGGCCCATTTAAAAGGGAACATAGACTGAAAGATATTCACATACCCCACATCTGACAGAGGGCTGATTTCAAAATATACAAAGAACTCAAGAAGCTAGTTACCAAAACAACGAATAATCCAATTAAAAAGTTTGGTACAGAACTGAATAGAAAATTCTCAGTGGGGAAATCCAAAATGGCTGAAAGACCCTTATGAAAGTTCTCAATATCCTTAGAGATCAGGGAAAAGCAAATCAAAACAACTCTGAGATACCATCTTTTTCCTGTCAGAATGACTAAAATCAGAAACACCAAAAATGTTTATACTGGAGAGGATGTGGAGAAAGGAACACTCCTCCACTGCTGGTGGGAGTGCAAACTTGTACAGCCACTTTGGAAATCAGAACAGCAGTTCCTCAGGAAAATGGCTCCAGTTCTTTGTAAAAGGCTGATCAGTGGTCTTGAAGTCAACTATTAAATAAAAATAGAATGACTTAATATTATAGACTATTCCTTTTATTGGTCACAGAAGTTTCAAGAAAGTGTACACATTTTAACTTCTGTTCACTTTTATAAACTGATACAATATTTATGGCTTGACAAAGATGTACTTAAAAGACATCTGTTCTATTAGAGCAGAACAGCAAGGTGGATATTTTAAGCTAATAAATAAAACTTGTTTCAAGTCAACAATTTCAGGTGTGCAGCACTATTTGATTTAGTTTTCCTGAATATCATGATTTTAGATTCCAATTATAGAGCAACAAAAGCCAGTGTAATAATGAAAGCATCACGAATGCAACTATTTCAATGCTTAAAAATGAGTTCAAACAAAAGCAAGTGTTTATTTTATATTTTATGTTGAAAATATCTCCTGCTTTCACTGTATATTTTCAACACTTCATTTGCTGAAAAAAAATTAGCCACAAATATTAAGCTTACACTTCTATTGGGGTATGCATCAATAATTTAAGGCATTAATTTAATTTGAAACCTTCCATGTGTGGTTTGTGTGGTGAATAAGTTCCCTTGCAAAATCCTTTACCTGTAGGTTTTTCTTTTTTATCTATTAAGTTAAAAGTATTGGTGTATGTTTTCCAATAATTATGAAATTAATTTCCTTTTGTCTTAAAAATGGAATGGTCAGCAAAAACATAATGTAATAATCATTGCCATTCATTCGAATCCATAGCTCAGCTGTATCTCATGATATGCTAATAAGGTTTACAGTGAACATCATAAAATCCATTTACATAGAGCTAATAGTTCCCCAAGATCATTGCACTAAACATATTTTCAAGGTGAGAGCAGTCAAGTGGCAATGCATAAACACGTGTTTATAAGATATTTTAATATACAAATATAGCTTTTGGAGAAAGATTTTTTTTTTTTTACAATTATTTTCCCAGAAGGTTTTTCCCAGAATAATTCAACTGTAAAATAATCATAAATTTCTTATTTCTGTGTAATTGGATTTGAGGCCCAATGTACAAAAACTAGGAGATTATATGTTAGCAAGCATGGAGAAGTAAATTCTCCTTTGACAGACTAGCATCCAATATCACTAACAAGCACCATTGAGTGCAGCTACTGATTTCACGCTGTAGCTTATGATTAGTTTTGAGTGTGATCCTTTAATGATCTGATGTAATAAATTTTTCTCTGTTATTTCAAGCAGTGGGACCATTACCTGTGGTGGTAACATATGTCTGTCTTTAAAACTGCTGACTTAAATAGATATGCCTTCAAAGGTTCTCATTAAAAACATTTGATAACAGGTCCATGGTTTCCTTCTTAGCAAGTGAAGTTATTCTGTTTATGAAATTATTACTATCCAGAAATATTTTTGGGGTCCCAAATTATTTGAATAAATTCATAATTTTGAGTGGAAAACAAAGGAACTTTACAAAAGAGGTAGTGTCCAAACAATGTTGCAGGACAAAAATGAGAAGCATCATAAACTGGCTTCTGTCCGCACCCCTATGATAAGGCTGCCAGGAAGTGCCGATTATGATGGAGGTTTTTATGAGGCAGACACCTGTTATGTAGGAGCTGGATGGTGACGAGCCACTCGTTTCCCACACACCACTGCACAGCTCTCCATTTTTAATTACTTCTGGTCTATGTTCATTTCTAAGCCAGTAGTTGTAATGTGACCCAGGTTGATATTACCCTGTGTAACATCATTTCTCTATGAGAATGGAACAGAATGAGAATTTTCTATTTTGAACAGAAATATAATTCAGAATAGTACATTATAGTGTTACACAGCTCTAAAAAGAGTTTTGACTAAAATAATATATTTGTACAAGAAATGCATAGTTCACTGTTTATAAATCCTATGATAATCCCATGAGCTTTTAATTTTGTATACCTATCCTTGATATCTTAGGAAGAAGAAAGCAATTCCAAATACAGTAAAGCTTTTGCAGATCACATGAATAATGTGTTCACACACATGGATATCTCATGCAGTTTCTATAACATGCTCCTGCAATGAATATCATGAGAAGTCTTTACTTCTATGCTTCTAAAAATTCTATATTTATTCTATTATTTATTATTTATCTTAAATATTTCTTAGCAAGTTCCTTTGCTTTGTTTCTGTTTTATACAATTATCTGTGAATGGCTCTATACTTGTGCATACATACAAGTGTTTTCTGTCTGTTTATATCAGACTGAATATTACCTGTACCTTCTTAACTAATTATGATAATCTACATTGTTTTCACTGTTTTACCTCCAAAAGAATTCTCTCAATTCTGTTGAATAATAGTTAACTGATACCCTCACTTAATATTTTTACTTTGATATATGAAGTAAACATTTATTGTTATATTTATAAGCTTAATGTAAATGTCGTGTTTTATGGAAGCACAAATATAGCAGATGAGGTGGTTATTGCATGGTCATAAGGAAGAGAAAACATAAACAGATGGCAAAAGCATGTTTAAAGTTCATAATCTCAAACTTTAATATTGTGTTCTTCATGAAGCATATTCCCAAACTGGAAATATTTTAGACACCCAGCAACAGTTTCCCCCACAAACACTCAACAGGGATGGTGATGCCTTCCAGGAGGGATAAACAAAATCTGTCAAGTCATTTGGAGTAGGGACTAGGCCCTCCTGCATGCCTCTGGGTTAGAGCAGTATCCCTCCATGGGAAATGTGCTCCCAAATTACTTTCATGCACCAGGGATAAATCCTGGTTCCACTGTCAGAGGCCCCTTAGGCTGCCCAGACCTTCTAACTGAGACCTATGTTCAGGGAGTCTGGGTCATTCCAATGCTGGTCGTGTCAAC
Source organism: Phodopus roborovskii (assembly GCF_943737965.1). Lineage (NCBI taxonomy): Eukaryota > Metazoa > Chordata > Mammalia > Rodentia > Cricetidae > Phodopus > Phodopus roborovskii. The sequence goes on from NW_026126461.1 coordinate 10,608,927, forward strand.
TGTGCCCTTTGCCTACAGAATCTTCTCTGTTTGAGGAGGTTCCATTTATTAATTGTCAATCTCATTGTCTTTGATGCTGAAGTTATGTTCAGGAAGGAGTCTCCTGTACCAATTTGTTCAAGGGTACCTCCTACTTTCTCTTCTAAGAGGATCAGTGTGGCTGGATGATGGGAGATGTCATTCTGTAAATATGTTTCTCATACTGGTTAATGAATAAAGTACTGTTGGCCAATAGGAAAACAAGATAGGCAGGACTAGGAGACAAGGAGGATTTGAGGAAGTAGTAAGTAGGGGTCAGTGTATAGAGACTGGAGAGAGTAGGACGCCAGCCCCATTCTCTGGTAAGATGAGACAATGTGGAAATATTTATATTAATAGAAATGGGTTAATAATTAAGACAGAGCTAGCAGATAAGAAACTAGTAACTGGCCAACAGCATTATACCAAATACAGAATCTCAATGTGTTATTTGGGGCTGGTGTGGTGGTGCAACCAGACATGTGGAAAAACCTTACTAGTTACAGCTGGATTTATGTTGAGGTCTTGATCCATTTGGACTTGAGTTTTGTGCATGGCAATAGACATGGCAGTCTTCTCCACAACATCATCCAGTCATCCAGTGCAAACTTATACAACCATTTTGGAGATCAATATGGCAGTTCCTCAGGAAAATGGGAATCAGTCTACCACAGGACCTGGCAATCCCACTCTTAGGCATATACCCAAATGATCCACATCCATACAACAAAGACTTCTGTTCAACTATGTTCATAGTAGCATTATTTGTATTAGCAAGTACCTAGATACAACCTAGATGTTCCTCAACTGAAGAATGGATAAAGAAGACACAGGCAAATTGATGAAACTTGAAGAAACCATCCTGAATGAGATAATCCAGTGACAAAAAGAGGAACATGGTACATACTCATTCATATATGGATTTTAGACATAAAGCAAAGGATCACCAGTTTATAATTCACACCGCCAGATAAACTGGGATACAAGGAGGAATCTAAGAGATTCATACAAGGTCCCTCACAGAAGGGGAAAGGAACAAGATCTCCTGAGCATATTGGGAATGTGGGGGTGAAATGAGTAGAGAGCAAGCTAGAAGAAAAAGAAGAGGGAGAGAGGTAAGCACATGGGACTAGGTAGATTGAGTCAAGGTAGGAATAGATGAGAGGAAAGAGAGAGAGAGAGAGAGAGAGAGAGAGAGAGAGAGAGAGAGAGAGAGAGAACATAAAAGAGGGAGCCATTATAAGTTTGAAGAGAAAACTGAACCTAGAGAAATGTCCGGAGACCTACAAGACTGACCCCAACTAACAATTTGAGCAACAGTGGAAAGGCTGCCATAAATGTCCTTCCCTAATAGTGAGATTGACGACTAACTTATCCACCAAAATAGAGCCCTCATCTGGTAGTTGATGGAAACAGAAGCAGACACCCACAGCTAAACACTGAGCAGAACTGGAATCCAGATGTAGACCGGGAGGACAAGACCAGGCTAACGAAACCCACAGAGACAGCTGACCTGAACAAGGAGGAGCAAATGGGCCACTGATCAAGCAGAGAAACCAGCATTGGATTGACTCAGACACCCCTGAACATGGGTCTCAGTTAGAAGGCCTGGGAAGTCTAAGGGACCTCTGACAGAGGAACCAGGATGTATCCCTGGTACACAAAAGGACTTTGGGAACACATCCCCCATGGAGGGATACTCCCTTAGCCTAGAGATAGGAGGGAGAGCCTAGATCCTACTCCAAATGACTTGACAGATTTTGTTGACCCCCTCATAGAAGGCATCACCCTCCCTGTGGTTGGGGGGGGGATGTGATGAGAGGGTGTTCAGGGCATGGGAGGCAGGGAGAGGGAACTGTGATCAATAAGTAAAATTAGGGAAAAAAAGTAATATAAAGGTAAAAAGGAAAAGAAAAGTATCTTGTCCACACTTTGCTAAACCAACAAAATTCCTAAGAGATTATAAATCATATTCTTTCCCCTATAGGGTTGTTATACCTATCAATCTCAATGAAAGAAGCTTCTTTTGACCTCAATTAGAGACAATCATTAAAAACCATATCTGGTCATATTGCAGTGATAAATGGATCATAGTGAGCTCCACCCCAGTGGGTATTTCTGCATCTCATCTCCTTTATGAACTGATCAAAGATTATCACAAAGTGATTATAATGAGTGTAGATTGAATGAAGTCAGTTGTGAAAGTCTCTGGAAATGGTTGCATAAACAAGACCAGAAGAATACCAATATACACAGACATGCTCTCTTGGAAGAAGAATATTTTTATGGAATCCCTCCCCTAGATGAAGCACTGCAGGCAACTAATGGCTTCCTAGAGAGGGAAATTTATACTTGCTCAAGGAGTCCCTTATTGGCTATCCAGTAAAAAGTGGTCAACAATGTACAAATAAAAAGTAAAAGATCAGCAGTTTTCGGTTCATACATTTTGCACTTGTGTGCATGTGTATGTTTTTGTGTGTAAAATAATAATTGTCAAAGAAAAAGAAGCTATCAAATTGGGAGTAGGGAAAGTATGGCAGGATTTAAAGAGATGGTACCTTGGAGTTGCTGGAGGAGAAAGTGAAGGGAGAAATGTGTTCAGTAGTATCTTTTAATATAAATGTATAACAGATAAAAATAATAGCAAAAGAATTTGCAATTTCATAATCTCTTCTAATAAACCTGTTTGCAATTTTTTCTAAAACATGGAAGATAATAAAAATCATTCCCTCCAAATAGATTAAAGTCTCCTTAGGAAACATAATTGAACATATTATCCCTTTAGAAATGTACATATAGAGAGGATCTCATAACTAACACAGTCCTTTATATTTTCTGGACCCAAACTGATTTCTTGAAAGTCAATGGACTTTGATTTTCCAGGAAAACAGCTCCCATAAGATCTGGTGTTTAGTGATTATTTTTGGTATCAGTCACAACTCTTGAAAAATGAATTTGCAATACACAAAACCCACGGAATTGTGGAATCTTACAGTAACCTTAGCTCCAAGAGGAGGCTAGAAGTAGTTTTCTCTGCTTGATTACAGAAATCCCAATCTAGTTGATTAAACAAAAACTGAATTGGACTCAAGAGTCCAGTTAGATTCTACAGCTCAACATGTTAGGTCCCAAAGAGTTGCAAGAAACTAAGTTCTTGTAAAAAAGATAGGTTATCACAAACTTTGACCAAGCTTACAAATTACTAGGAAACTGGAATACAATGAATCAAGAATTGAATAAATTCCACTATTATGATTATGTTAAAGAAATCTTAAGCATATTAGTGAGGCAAAAATAGTCAAAGTTGAGCACAAAAGAGTTTGTAGTTTATTAGAAATTTGAAAAATCCTTATAAAAATATGAAAATTAGAGTAGATCCATTAAGAAATGATTTTGTTCTCATATTTGGAATGATGCTTTCTGCTTTCATTTTTAATGTATGTTTTATTAAAATTAATAACATTATTTTTCTTCCCAATTAAACTCTTCTTTACCCTTCTTCCATAACACCTGCATATCCTTTCTTATTATGATTAATATGTAAATAAATACATAAATATATGAATACAATCTGATGAGTTCATTTGTTGATTTTTTTCTTTTGTTTTATTTTTTGTATATGGTTTCAGAGCTAAACATTTTCAATTGGATAATTCCTTATCTATTTCTGGAGGTAATGTATTGGTGTGTTTTGTAGGTTTTTTTTTTCTAGATTTAAACTATGAAACAGTTTACCAAAAGACAAATGAAGAAATTATTTGGTTCACAACAATGTTAACACTTCTTAAAATAGAACAAAGAATGGTAAAATATCAAGAAAATACTAGGAGACCTTCTCAGGATAACCAACTAAAACATTCACTTTAAAGAGAACTCCTTAGGAATGATTCATGACAAATACCTGAGATGAGTTATTTAAAAAAGAATACAAAGACTCAGAGCCCCTGAATATGAGTATCATCTAGAAGGACTGAGCAGTCCAAGGGACCTCAGACAGTGGAACCAGGATGTATTTCTGGTGCACAAAAGGTCCTTGTGGACACATCCCCCATGGAGGGAAACTCCCTTAACCTAGAAACAGGAGAGAAGTCCTGGTCCCTACTTCAAATTACTTGACAGATTTATATGACCCCTTCTGGATGGCATAGCCCTACATGTGGAATGGGGGTGGGGGGATGGAAGGGGAGGGTGGTTAGGGTGTATGTGGTGGAAGAGAGATGGTAAGAGGGAGGGAGAGATGGAGGTATAGAGGGAGGTAGGGAGAGGGAACTGGGATGGACATGTAAAATAAAAAATTGTAAAAAAAAGGAAAAAAAGAGAAATATGTAAATATCAGAAATAAAAAAAAGAATACAAAGTACTGATTCTCACAAGTATTACAATGAGAAATTTATAAATTTCTCAAGGAGGATCTACATGGTTAAGATTCTCCTTTGGTCTTTATTGGTACAATGCTACATTTTGTAGTTAGTCATGGAAGAAGCAACATGATAAAATATGTGAAATATATTAGTGGGATGAATCTTCTAAGATGAATAGCTTATTTATAGTTATTTCCTTTTGGGCTGATGATTGTGATTAGGCAACAAAAAGTTCAAATGATGTCTTTGTGCTGCCTGATAGACACCCAAACTTCAGAAGCAATCCCAAGTGAAGTAATAAAATATAATTGCTGCGATTTGTTTATCTTCCACAGAAATGTGTTCACACAAAGTAAATCCAATGAAAGCAAAGACTAATAAATTACACATGTTTAAAAATACCTTAGAATTCACATCCCTATGGGTCAAAGTAATTTCAGTCTGTATCTTGTTGGAAACAGATGTACAAAATTAAACCATGATGATGTTAATTTCCCAGCATCAAAAGGATTGATAATGTCAGGATCCCAAAAGCTGTGTGGCTGTGTGGATCAGAGACATGCTGTAGAACCAAACACAATTGCCAAACAAAATAAAAAAAAAAATCAATGAAATAATTCCTAATGATATTGCAGCTATTCTAATGGGAAGAGTGCCTAGCCCAATCATCATCAGAGAGACTTCCTGTAGCAGCTGAAGGGAACAGATGCAGCGACCCATAGCCAAACATTCAGCAAAGCTCAGAGAACCCACAAAAGAGGGTGGGGGAATGGTTGTAGGAATCACAAGGTTCCAGGATGCCATGAAAACATGAACCACAGAATCAGCTAAGCGGGGCTCATAGAGATCCTCAGAACCCGCACGGTCTATGCTAGGTCTTCTGAAAGCAAGCTGTGGTTGTTTAGGTTGGATTTGGTAGGACTCCTAACAATGGGATTGAGGATGTCACTGACTCTTTTGCCTGCTCTTTAGACCCCCTTTCTTCTAATATTAGGGTATATGCCTAGTCTTATTATAACTTGCTATGCTGTGTTCGGTTGATATCAATAGGAAGCAAGCTCTTGTCTCAAGTTCAACAGAGGAATGTGACTGTGGGGGAGGAGAGGGGAGGTGTTTGGGTGGTGGCCTGCGAGAAGTGGGGGGGATCAAGATAGATTGCCTGAAAGAAGAATAAATAAAAAGAAAAACAGAAAAAGATAAAAATAGGTTAATGTTGATTGTTATAAGGTTTTCTTCTTAAAGCTCGTGTAAGAAAAGAGTTAGAAAAGGAGATAATTCAGAGACAGTTGATCTGAGGAAGAGGGAAAGTAAGATAGGTGTTGAGAGGAGGAGGGGGAGGGGAGGCTGCAGTCAGTGAGTATTATATAAGAGAAGAATAATGAAAGAGGGAAAAATTAAAGGAAGACATTTCAAGGCTTGACTATCAGCTAAAATGTGATTAATTTTCTCACATGAATTTTTGGTTGAGATTCATGAGCTAAAAAATCATCATGCCATATATTTAGACATTCGTTATTTGTATATATTTTTATAATTAGATATTTAAAAGTTGATGATTTTCTAGCCGGGCTGTGGTGGCACTCACCTGTATGTGGTAGAATATTATTTCAATGTGTGCGACTTTTGTTTATGCTGCATTTGGTTAACTCTGTGAAGCTGTGCTAAGTCTGTCTAAAACACCTAGTGGCCGGAAAGAAGAGCTGATTGCCTAATAGTGAGCAAGGTGGGGCTAGCAGGCAGAGAGGATAAATAAAAGGAGATCAGAGGACTAGAGGAAGAAGCAAGGGAACAAGAGAATGAAGGAGCCAAAGAACAAGAAGAGAAAGACCTTGGGCTCCAGCAACTAAGCCACCAAGCCACCAAGCCACACAGCCACACAGCCACACAGCAATCCATGTAGTAAGAGTAAGGTTTACAGAAGTAAGAGAACATGGAAAGTCCAGAGGCAGAAGGTAGATGAGATAATTTTTGTTAAGAAAATCTAGCTAGAATCAAGCTAAGCTATGGCCGGGCATTCTTAACTAAGAATGAATCTCCATGTGATTTATTTGGGAGCTGGGTTGTGGGCTTGCCAAAAGAGAAGACATCTTGCTATACTTTTAATTCCAGCACTTGGGAGGCAGAGGCAGGCAGATCTATGTGTGTTGGAGGCCAACCTGGTCTACAGGGTGAGTGCCAGGACAGGCTCCAAAGCTACATAGAGAAACTCTGTCTCAACAAATGCAAAGAAAATTAAAGAAAAAAAGTTAATGATTTCAGCACTAAATCATATTATATTCCTAATTCAATAATATAAAATAAAGCCTAGTTAATAATGTTTCAGTTATTTTTTTTCTCTTAACTAAACATTTGCTTGTACTTGACCATATGCACTAACAGGGGCCTTTCACTTCTTGTGTATCGGGGTACAGAGGGAAGACTAAGTGTTGTTCATCTGCTGACGCACCCAGTTTTTCTCTTTCCAATGTAAGTGGCCCAAGTTTTTGCATGATTTATTCCAGAAGTTTTAATTATAACAGGTTCCATATGTCAGTTCAGACTTTCTTACGTACATTATTTCGGATAAAAATTAAAAATAAAATGTCACTAACTGTGTCCTTCTGTCCCACAATGTGATTGTGTTGGAAGTACTGAAAGTTAGGAATTAACAGACATGGATTTGATTTGAGTGCCTGAGATTAATGTTTAAGACTAGGTCCTAAAACTTGCACTTGTGCTCAGAATCTCTCAGTGACTTTCTTGCTTTCATATTTTCCCCAACTTATTTGTATGTCAGCCCTTATGAGTGCGTATGTGTATAAATAGGGGAAAGATGTTTAAAATACATAGTGAGAATGTGTCTGTTCATAAACCAGGAGAACTTCATTACCAGAACTTAAACGTCCTAGCAATACAATTGTGCAGATTTATCTTTGATGTACGAAAATGAATTCCTGTTGCTTTAGTCAACTGAAACAAAGGTCTTCCCCTCCTCACATGAAGCCATGGTGGGAGAAAGCAGAGGAAGAGTTATCACTCTCTAGTGATCTCATGTGGTTGATGCTGGAGCAACACTCAAACTTTTTAACATTTTTTTACTGTTACTGCTGGAGTGTTGGATGACTAACACGGCATAGTCTTGGGGATATAAGAGACAGTCTTATTATTTTAAGCCAAGTAGAGCTTTTTCAGACTGAGGCTGTGGGGTGAGACCCACCAGTGGCCCAGGTGAAACTCTACATGATGACCTTGGAGTGAGAGAGAGAAAGCCTCATCTTTTAACACCATGGTTTTCAAAGTAAAAATTTCTTACCAGGGTGATGGAGTTAGCATTCAGGAGACAATGCTGGATCATCAGAAACTCAGAGATTCACAGAGGGACTGGGTCATTCTGCTGAATGTGTGTTCAGAATTACCCTATATCCTGTTACAAATTCCAGAGTATTCAACTGATCTGATTTAAAAAACTGCTTCATCAACTTAAAATGTTATAATAGAAGGAGAGGGTCTATAGGGCCTCACTTTATGTCATTCCAGGAATCTACATATTTTGGTGTCATTTTGGATTGGCATTTTATCTCATGACTCAGAAACTTAGTTGCTAAAGTTGAGGTAGTTTTAGCATAATAATCAAAAAATTCTTATATGTGGAACGTTTAAATCAGGAATGACATTGAAATGTAAAGTCAGAGTAAAACAAATAGTTTCATAACTTGATTATTATAATAGGTAAGAATTTAAAAAAAATAACTTTAAGGACCTTGTATTGTGAATAATGTGCCCACTTGTTTTCATTTGTAATGTTGCTTCAAAATTTGTTAGTTTGTAGGGTGGGGCTGGAGTTGTGGATCTTGGTTCCAGTACTTGGCTGACATGGACAAAGTTCTGGTTTGACCTCCATCACTGGATAAAAGCAGATAGCTGGATAGACTAGGATTATATTCACCATTTTTAAATGATATCCACAAGGCTGATGGTTTAAGGTAACACAACAAGTGAGTTTTAAAACTCTACCTGCTAAATTGTAGTCTTGAAATAAGTTCTAAGATATCTTGTTTACATCATTCAGTTTTTCTTTAATAACTTTATTATTTAAATATGAAACAAGGTTGTCTTACATGTCAATCCAAGTTACTGAACCCTTTCTTCCCACTCTGTCTCCCCCTATCAATCTCCATCCCATCCCCTTTCTGTTCCCCAGGTAGGGTGAGGCCCTCCATGGGGCATCTTCAGTCTGTCATATAAATTAGAACATGGCCCAGGCCCTACCCCATGTGTCTAGACTGAGACCCCTTTATGTGGGATGGGCTTCCAAAGTCCGTTCATATAATACAGATAAATACTGATCCAATACCAGAGGCCCCACAGACTGCCCAGTTCTCATAACTAATATCCACCCACAATCAGGGAGTCTGGGTCGGTCCTATGTGGGTTCCCAGCTATTAGACTGGAGTCCTTGACCTCCCCCTTGCTCAGGTTAGAAGCTTCTCCATCCTGGTCTAGACCCCTTTGCTCATCACTCCCCCCACCCCTCTTTCTGCAATTGGATTCCAGGAGTTTGGCTCAGTGTTTAGCTGTGGGTGTCTGTTTCTCTTTCTATCACTTACTAGATGGAGGATCTAGGATGGCATATAAGGGTGTTACCAATCTCATTATCAGGGAAGGACATTTAAGGTAGCCTCTCCAGTATTGCTTAGATTGTTAGTTGGGTTCATCCTTATAGATCTCTGGATATTTCCCTAGTGTTAGATTTCTCTTAAAACCTATCACAGTTCCCTCATGTCTTGCACTCTATTCTTTCCATGACTCAAACGTCTGCTCCCTCATGCTCACCTCTCCCCTCCTATTTCTCCTTGAACTAATTGGCACAGGAGACCACTTCCTGAACAAAACTGCAGTAGCACAGACACTGATATCAACAATTAATAAATGGGACCTCCTGAAATTGAAAAGCTTCTGTAAAGCAAAGAAAACATTCAACAAGAAAATATAGGACAAAGAATGGGAAAAGATATTCACCAACCCCACATCTGACAGAGAACTCAAGAAGCTAGTTAACAAAACAACAAATAATCCAATTTAAAAGTGGGGTGCAGAGCTAAATAGAGAATTCCCATCAGAGGAATCCAAAATTACTGAAAGGCACTTAAGAAAGTACTCAACATCCTTAGCCATTAGAGAAATGCAAATCTCACTCCTGTCAGAATAGCTAAAAACAAAAAAATCAAAGACAGTTTATGCTAGAGAGGATGTGGGTAAAGGGATACAATCCTCCTCTGCAAACTCATACGGCTACTTTGGAAATCAGTATGGTGGTTCCTCAGGAAAATGGGAATTAGTCTATCTCAAGATCCAGTAATTTTTCTCTTAGGCAAATACCCAAAAGAGCACATTCATACAACAAGGACATCTGTTCAACTATGCTCATAGCAGCATTATTTGTAATAACCAGAACCTGGAAGCAACCTAAATTCCCCTCAACTGAAGAAAGGATGGAGAAAATGAGGTACATTAAACAATGGATTACTACTACTCAGCAGAAAGAAAAAAAGAGAAAAGAAAAGAAAAAAAATAGAATCTTAAAATTTGTAGGCAAATGGATGGAATTAGAAGAAACCATCCTGAGTGAGATAACACAGTCACAAAAAAGACAAACACAGTATGTACTCAGACATATATGGAGTTTAGACATAGAGCAAAGGATTACGAGCCTACAATTCACACCACCAGAAAAGCTAGGAAATGAGGAGGACCCTAAGAGATACATACATGGTCTCCCAGAGGAGGGGAAAGGGACAAGATCTCCCAAGAAAATTGGGAGCATGGGGGGAGGGGAGAGGAATTTAAGAGGAAGAAGAGGGGAGAGGTGAACATCATTTGTGGGGAACCCCGGAGCAAAATAGCATCTTAACAGCCATCTTTCCTAAATACTAACATACTGGTAATTTTCCATTCCCCTATGACTGTTTTCCTGTTAAGCATATGATGCAATATGACCCTGAAAGAGTCCCAGCTGCAGGCTTATTGTACAGCAACTTATCTCATACCAGAACACCTGCATCCTGCTTGGAAGGACATTCTGCCTCCCTCACATCCTCCCTTTGGCCCATTCCCTCATTTCTCCACTACTTAAACCATGTGGTTATATTCATTCAATGAGACATGATCAGAATACTGTCTTGTCTCCATCTTGTGTCTCTTTCCCCCCCATTCATACCCCCACCCCAAGGTCCCTGTTCAACTGACCCTGCAGGCCAGGTAAATCATTCATTTTTTTAAGAATTAATTTTCAACAGATAAGTAACTATTTTAATATGCTGAGTATGTGGAAAATGTTATCTGTAGCTAAGTTGCATATATTCAGATTAATGCAAAAATATATCCATATGGCATTGAATCTCCCTCTTTTCATTATTAATCCCTTCTATTGCTAAAGTATATTTGTCTGCTTAATAGGTATTTATGTTATACTCCTATATTTCTATGGACAATGGTACTAATTAATATCTAATCCCTTATCAAAGTAATGACAGTTTTTCAATGGAATAAACACCAGGGGGCATTTTACTAAAAAGAAAACTATGTTGCAAACAGTATTACATAAAAACAACAAGAAAATGACATTGCATTGCTACAGGTGTTTGGAAGCTTTCTGCTAAGTACCATGGGAAATTAACAATGACTAAATAAAGTCAGTATTTTGTACTGAACAACAGCCTGAGAACCTTAGAAGATAGAGCATAGAACTGAACTTGTGTTATTTATCCATTTGTAAATGAGGATGGTAGAACGTGAATTTTGCTAAATAAGTTGCAGAATTGAAGACAATGCTTTCTTCATGGTCAGTCACTAATTTTCTGATGGGTTAATTTAGATGTTTCTTCTAACTTTTGCAATATATGACAAAGAGTCAATAATCAAAATTTTAATGTAAGAAAAATAAAAATATTAATCAGATTTAGTTTGGCTATTGATAGTTGTAAAATATATTTTTTCATTTTTTCATTTTTTATTTATGATTATCTAAAAATGAAATCTATATTTGTGTTCTAAAGAGAGTTTCATAATGCCTCATGAAACAAAATTTTAATTCAATAACTTATTCAAAGTTCTGGATTCTTATCTTTTCCCTTTGTTCAGAAACATAGTAAAGAAAACCAATTAAAAATAAAATGGATGAGGTGTCACATTAACTTTTATTTCTCAAGTTATGAATTAAGACAACCCACATATATTTTAATCAAATGCTATGGTCAGATTTATGTGTCATTAATCAACTTTTTACTTTCTTTAAATGATAGCACATTTTAGTATTGGACAATTCAATCTAAAAATATGAATTAAGTGACAAAGAAAATATTTGGTCCATATTATTTTGTTTTCAGCTTGTATCTCTTGGTTTTGCTAGGCATTTTGAAAACAAACAGACTGGATGTTTGAAATGGACAGAAGTGAATAGGAAAGCTCTGAAGGATAGTAGTAAATCCTGTGGCCTATTGAATATGTGAATTACACTGAAGAGTTTACCAGGGAGTTGTCAAAGATTCATGCAGCACTCAGATTTCATTTTCCTTTTCATTGTGAGAACTCATATCCATGCTGCATATCAATAGCTCTGTGTTGTTTTTAATTTTTGATAGACAGTCATAATTATGACTCTAAAATTACCTCTAAAATCAACTACAAAATACTGATCATTAAATAAGAATAGAGAAGTACTTATTATTTTTGTTCTTTTCATCCATCACTCATTAGTGGAATCTTCAGTGCTATTGTAGTAAATAGAACAGGTTTACGATTCACATGCACATGATCTTGACCTGACACTACGGGATATAAATCATATTCAAACTAATCTTGATTTTAACATGCTGATCAGTAGGTTTCTTTATGCATTTTGCAATCAGTAAGAGTTGGTATGCATGCTTCGTTTAAAATTTCCTCAAGAAGTGTTTTTCCCCCCCCAGTGATTTTCAGTTTTGCAGGGAAACACTTTGTGAGATCAATTTGTGGTCAATGCCACTCTGTGGATGTGGTCCCACTGAGAAGTGTTCTCGCTAACTTGCTGTGGGTTGTGTTCCAACTTAGTTTAAGCGACTTTTCGGGGACAAGCTCCAGCTGATCCCACTGTTCTTTCCTGTCTTCCCTTTTTTTGTAATCTTGACCCAAAAACTATTTTAAGTGGTATCTGATTTGGCTTCCTGATGTGCTCAAATGTTCACTGACAAAGGATTTCTGAAAGAATGTGTGACTTTCTCTTTCTTTTCTTGAATCCAGTCTCTGATGCTGATATTAATGTGAAAGGGTCATCCACAAAGAGACAAAGGACACTCATGTTGCAAGGCTGCTCAGCTCTGCTCCTTCATCTCAGCTGGTGAACTCCAAACCAATGGGATCAAATATCTTCTATCACCTCCTTCCAACATCAGCACCATATCATCATTGGCCTTTAGGCTGTGAGAATTATTCCAAAGGTGTTTCTCTCTCTGTGTAGTCAATCTATTGAATGCTACAGAACTGTGGGTTTGTAGGGCTTAAGGGCATGTTCGGAGGTCAAATTGTCCAACCCCCTTATTTATAGAGTCAGAAAAGAGAAGCCTATAATGAGTAGGTTATTTGTCCATGGATGTGGACAAAGATATAGAAATGGACAAGAAAGCAGTATTTCTGATTATATTCTCTTCAGCATTACAGTTCCAAACTTTACTTGAATTTGGGCTGTTTGCCTTGCTTCCTCAATATCTGTCTTCAACCAGCCTTGTTCAGGTCCTAGAGAATCTTCTGAATCGAAACCAGAATAGATAGGTAACTGGCTTTCTCAGCAAACAACTTGTGATTCAGAGTATCAAATAAACAAGAATGTAACTATAACAGAACTATTAAGCTTCACTGAAAATTTCACACTGACAATCTACTTTCATGTCTGAGAAAGATGGCAGTGGCTTTATTAACTGAGATCGGGGAGTGAAAAATATGTGAAAGGTATTAAATAGATCACTATGAAAAGAGTAAATATTCACTTTAAATCCATACTATCTATATACCAGTTAGCTGGCTAGCCAACAGAACTTTAGATGTTTATATACGCATTTTAAATCACCAAAATTGAAAATAAAGATGTTCAATTGTTAACTGTTTAAAGACAAAGGTGAGCCTGGAAACTAAGTCACACCTAAGTCACATTATGCCACTTGACACAGCAGGCTTGATAAAGACTTATACATTGAAGCAAACCCCCTTTTATAAAAATAACATCTTAGTTTCCTCTTTTATATATAATAATAAAATTGACTAAAGATATGTTATGCCACAAAGATACCTGTCTCAAAGAACACAAAAGGATTATGATGTTTTACATGTGGGTAGAGAAGAGGTTCAGAGAATCAAAAAAGGATTATTAGCACACCATGTACCTTAATACCCCGTGAAGAATAAAACATCACTCAGCATCATGCCGTGTCACCCTCCTCTACCAGAAGGGAGAAAGATATCTAAAATTGACTCAAGTGCTTTCCTAATGCAACCTACTTTATTAAACAGCTTCTTAATTTCTGTCTTAAATGTATTTTGTTCTATAAATTGTAAAAAATGTAGTTTCCATGTGTATTTCCAGCCTATACCTAGACTTTTCCTACAAATTTCAGATGAAACACAAGAAAGAGTAAGTGAAAATTTTATGACTGTTTTCTGAATCAGAGTCTTTCACATTTTAGCCAATTTCTACTTACCAATAATAACAAAATTGTTTATAATTCATATTCACAGTCCCGAAAAGATAGTCATCACTGTTAAACTATATGTATTTGCTGACACTACTTACCTTATTCCGTCTTTGTGCTTTTGAGCATTTATTTTTCTGTCATCACTAGAGTAACTTCTAGATAAACAGGTGAAAATACCATGCTTTTAAAGCGGGCGCCTGCTTTATTTGATAGTTTAAGATGGAAAAGCATTTGTCTTGGGGCTCCAGGCTTATGTGATTAACTCTGTTTTAATTCATTGAAAAAATGTCTATAGCATTAGATCTTATGGTAATTATTTAATATGAAATGTAACAAGTTAAGAAGTACATTGATGCTGTTTTGTTTTGTGATCTGCTTAGTATACAACAATTAAATTTCTTGAATGTCAAAAAGTTGTTGCTATTCTCGGAGTGATTGAAATGACAAAGTATAAAGTTTGCTTACTAAATTTTCTGGGCCACTTCAGTTTCAGCTTTGTGTACTGTTATCCAGTGGTTAAAATCTCTGTGAAGAGGAGAAAGCCAAAGGGGTAATACAAATTTTGATTAGCTTGGAGGCAAATCAGTGCCCCACTCATGTCCTCTTCATGTTTGAAGTTAGATATGAAAGGTTGGGATTATAACACCTGTGTATTTGGAGTAAGAATGCATATGAGAGTGGTCATATTTCCAAGCAAAGGCAAGCTTATCTGAGCTAAGGAGCCCTTTCCCTAAAGAGACTGTTGAGGAAAACCCACCTTACCCAAAATCCACTATTCAGGTACTTCTTCCTTAAGATTGTGCAAGAATCCCCAGCTTCTGAGAAAATCCAAGTGATGTTCAAGTAGAAGTCATAGTAGTCACAGTGCCCTCCTTTTTTCTTTCTTTTCTTTTCTTTTTTTTTTTTCTTTATTTCTGTGGAATTGCTTTCAGAGTTTGTTTGGAAGAGACCATATGCATGGTTTGATATGTGATTTGCCTTCTAACTTCTAAATGTTTGACTTGAAATTCATAATAGTTTTATTTTCGAACTAACATTTTGTTTCTAGTAGGAATGCATAAGCATTCTTAGGATTGTACTCTTCCTTGCCATGCCTTTTACACAGAATGTTTATTTTTCTCTACAATCACAGAGGACTGGTGGACCCATAACTTTTGAAAGCTCAGTCAGACAGGTAAGACTGTTATGTCTATGACTGAATGGACCGATGAACATTTACCCTAAGAGATGTTTGTTCACATGCTCTGTAAATTGTAACTTGTTCCACATGTGATAATGGCAATGCCCTTCTAAGGAATATGATAACTGAGAAACCCCATGACTTATTTTTTTACTTGTACTACTTATAGTGAAAGTGATGATGGAGAAGGATTTTTATAAAGGGTATGGACTCCCATGGACCTTTTCATGTCAGTTTTCCTTGTTTACTTATAAGACAGTTGTGTAAATTATTGGTGGGATGCTGTGCACATCAGGAAATGCAGTGATAATAGAGTAGGATGTGGAGAATTTCATTGTTCTGGCAATAATAAAAGGGTGTATGTAGACTGAAACTATGAAATACAAATTATTTAAATTCAGTGCTGTCACGAGTCTTAACATTTTAGATATATTTCCTTATGTATCTCAATATCTTCCACCTGATAACTTCAGATAGTACTGGTCTATTATTGAAATACTCATCCTTGTGCCCATACAAAATTGCAGTTCTCATATCTCATCTAAAATTTTATGTTTGCATCAGACAGAAGCTAATATATCCACAGCTGGTCAATGTGGAGAAAATAAGTGGCTGTTGGGTTCCTAGCCCCAAATGAAAAATCTATAACACAGGCCACTGCGTTTATGGTTCAGGAAAAATCATGAAAGAAAAATTGTAAAAATTATATTAGCCTAAGGACCGTTTTCTGATATTTTCTTTGGAGATTGTTGGAGATGTTGTTCCATGAAGTCTCGGTGCTATGGCTGACTACACAGACCTGCAAACACCACATATTTCTAAATATCAACATGGATGGAGGAGAGTTTCACAAGGCCCCACCTTTAGATGAAGAGATGCAATGGGTTCTAAGAAAGGGAAAAAATATTTGTTGGGTGTGCTTTAATGGTTTTGCTGTTATTGGTGTGAAGAGCTGCAATGGGGTCTAAGAAAGGGAAAAATGTTGGTTGTGTTTTAATAGTTTTGCTGTTATTGGTGTGTGTTTTTTCAGTAATATAATCTGGGTCCTATGTGGTTAGTCCAAAGCACCTAAAAACAAGTGAGACACCACAACACTATTAAACTCGTGTGTGTGTGTGTGTGTGTGTGTGGTGTGCATGGTATGTGAAGGAATCTATTTGACAAATAGGATAGTGTATGTGTGCAGATCAAAGGACAGTTTCCTTCTTTTGTTATTCCATGAATCCAGGGATAAAACTTAGATCATTATGTGTACATGGTAAATGCTTCCCCTACTGAGTCATCACTCTAAATCCAAATTGAACAATTTTGACAAGATTAAGTTAAATCAAATAAATAAATAAACACATTAATGGGGAGATACCCTCACCCACAGAACCACCACATGCCTTGAAACCCGGGCTGACTGACAATGACATGCACAGGTCTGTGACTCTTGCCCAGGCAAAAGCATATAAACAGCATGTGCTGTGGATAGAGGCAGACCAAAAGTGAAGGCTCTGGAGAGATGATTGATACAGGAGGTCTGTGCTGCCACTGGGGGGCATGGTAATACACAGGCCCAGGCTGCTGCTGCTGGCCATGTCTGAACCCATGGTCCTACCACAGCCAGGGTCCGTGTAAATGTACCTGGCCCTTGTTGTCACACCAAAGACCACATGCACACCTGAGTTCTGATCTGCCAAGAGGGTCATGTTGCAGGTGTCATGACAATCTGAATGGCCTGTGCTGCCACTTGGTACCATGGTAACCTCAAGGCCCTGGTTGCTGCCATGTCCAGCTCTATGATCCTACTGCAACTGGGACCTGTGTTGATATATGAGGCCAGTGTTACCAAGAAGAGTCATATGGACCAATCATGCTGAAATTTAAGAGCCTCGCTATGCCAGCCCAGAGAGCTAGCCCTGCCCCATATGAGAGATCTGACCCCTGTACTTGGGAGCTGCCCTCCATAGCATGGGTTTAGAAAAGCTAACTCTTCCCCTTCCCTGAGAGGTGTGGTTCTGGTAGAGGGTCTAACTGGCCAAATCAGCTACCACCAAGACCTACATCCAGTTCTTTGAGCTAGCACACCTCAATATCTATACCATCTATGACAGGCTGGAGTCCAGAGAAGTGGCTAGTCCTGCTGAACCATAGCCATATGATCTCCATGACTCAGAGCAACATCAGGGTATCTGAAAGAAGTGTTGGTGAGGGTCTAATATTGATGGTGTACCAGAGGCCAGAGGACTTGAACCAGAGCTCATTATAATAAACATTTGCAAGTAAAGGTGTTTGGATAAAAAAGGGTACACTGCATGACACATTGCAGGTTCCAAAGCCTGTAAAACTAATGAAGAAGTTATGGAGAAGCAGGAAAGATGGAGGAGCAAATCGTTCCTTTTTTCTTTTTCCTTTTTATTTGATTAATCTTTTTTATTTTTTATTCTCCTTTGGGGGGGGAGATACTGCAAAGGTGAAAGGAAGCTATGGAAGGGTTTATAAATGAGTTGGACTGGGATTCATGGTGTGAAATTCCCAAAGAATCAATAAAATATTATATCAATAAAAACAGCACCGCTATGTAGGTTTAATTTCATTACTATTTTGCTATAGTATGCATGGAATTACAGTGTTGTAGCTAAATTTTCTGTATATAAATTTTGAAAAGAAAGCATTTCCCCCTTTTCCAAAAGACTGAACGTAGTAACTATTGAGCAGCTAGAGATGGAAGGACATAACAATTTGTGCTTCACACGAACAAAACTTTCAGAATGAAATGTAATGGTATTGATGTGGTGTTCCATAAAACCACACAAGAAAATTCACTATTGTGAATATTGTCAATATTCTCTTGTAAGGGAGACAAGAAAGCATCCCCGAAATGCTATTATGCTTTAGCCTCCCTTCCTTACTACAGTGTCTGAAAAGGACATTATGCCAACTTGATAGCTAATCTTAATTGGCAACCTGAATGCATTTGGAATCAACTAAAAACCATGCTGCTGGGCATAAACTGTGAGGAGTTTTACAGATTGAGTCACTTGAGGTGGAAAGATCCAACCAAGTATGGATCACTAGAGTATGAAGATGTATACAGATTTATCTGGCCATGCCTTCTGGAGGCAGCCCATACAAAATAACATGGAAGAAGGTAGCTTCTGATTTTTCTGCTTCCCTTGCTCTTATGGCAAGATCATTTATCCTGTTTTTGAAGCATTTCTTTGCTGGTATTTGAACCTGTTACTCTGGGATTCTAATGCATACTGAAGATCAGCAGCTCTCTAGGAAACTGTTGGACAATAGCTGCTACTTTTGTCACTGCCAGTCTTGTGGACTGAGCAATACCAGAGTGCTGGCTATTATGTCAGGAGACAGCCATTATTGGACAACCCAGGAGAATGTGAAAACCTATCCAGTGAAGTGTGTGTGTGTGTGTGTGTGTGTGTGTGTGTGTGTGTGTGTGTCTGTGTATGTGTGTTTGTGTTTGTGGTGTGTTTTCATTCTATCTATTCTGATCCTTCAGGGAGCCCTGAATGATATACCAACTTTCCAAATGATTTCATCCCTAGAGAGTCAAAAACCCTTCTCCATGCTAGTTTCCCAATATAAAGATATTTAAGAGGTTTAAAATGCACATACAAAATTTAAGTAAATATATAATATTTAATTAGATTAATGTTTTAAAGTAATTGTGTCCTTTAATTTGTTTGATTATAACTGTCACTTAGCTAGAAGAACTGTTTTCTATACAGTATTTATATAAAGGATCAAGGTAAATATCAATATGTACCTTGAGTGTGTTGATTCTGATTCTTAACCCTCACTTTTAGATATTTTTTTTAGTTGATTTTGTTTACCCATTCTTTGAGAAATTCACAAAGGCACACCCAGCATTTATATCATTTACATTTCTTCTAAAACATCTAGATTCCTCCCATACATCCCACTCCTAACTTAAATCCTATTGTTTTTGTATTATTGCCCCTAAGTCTCACTAAACCCAGGTAAGCTGACTGTAAGTATATGGGTCTAGGACCATCTACTGGAGCCCAGGCAATTAATCAGAGACCATACTCCTGAAAAAAACTGAATTTCTCTGCCCCAGAAGCTATCATCTGTCACTAGATCTCAGCTAAACGTGTGGCTTCCTGAACCCCTTATCAAACCACACTGGGAAATTGACTAGTTTGCTCTTGTGCAGATTGTATGCAGGCAAACAAAGAAGAAATGAGTCCATTAGTGAAATGGTTTGTCACATCTAAAATACACTAAGCATATGAGTCTTCCTCTCCCAAGTCTTCTCCAACCTCTGGATCTTACAACCTTTCTACCTATCTTCTGTAATATTCTTTGGGAATTTGGAAGAAGCATGATATAATACAGATAGACACTTAATTCTGTATACTTTGATGGGTTATTAGTTTCTGTCATAACCACACTGTCCATTGCACTGAGAAGCTCTTCTAGGAAGGAAGCTGTACTGTGGATAAATAGGAAAAAAAATGTTTGCTATGCTTATTCAGCATAATAGGTTCTCTCTAAAATGGAATGACCTCTCCAGCAAAGGGTTTTTTTTTTTTTTATCATGTTTACAGTCATACTCATTCTCTTTTACCCAGTTTATTAGAGTAGCTTTTAAAGTCTGCCCAATTCTTTAGAAATGTTAAAATACTGAGCTGTTGAAGCATTTAAAAACATGTACATTAATTCTTACAAAGTTATAATTTTGAATAAATGCAAAGAAGTTAGCATTTGTGGGAATGGTCTCTAATATAGTGCTTTTGCTTCCAAACACAGATGAAACAGGAGAAAATATAGTGTTTTACTAGTTAATCTACACGGAGTAAAAATCCATAAAAATGGTGTCCTATAAATGCCTTCACTTGAAGTTATCCACAACTATAGCAGCCCTTTAAAAAAACGTCTCATAGATGATTGTGATATGGCTCAGGTGGTAAGACATTTACTGCAATAGATGCAGATCTGGTTTAGATGTCAGATTCCATGTAAAAGCCAGATGTGGGAAAGTGTGCTTATAATCCTGGTGCTAGGAGGAGAGACTAAGAAAATCATGAGAGCTTGGTGTCTGTGTGAGGCAAATGAATAAAGATTCGGGTTCACTGAGAGACATTATCTGAAATATGAGTAATAGAAACCCAGAGACAGATATTGGGGTTCAAGCTGAAGATCAGAGAAGCAAAGCAGCCAAGTCACCAGAGAGCTCCTTACTCTTCCTAGGATAGGGAATCCTGTCCTCAATGTGGCTGGAGACTGAATGCCCTGGTACTGAAATCTGAATGTTTCATGAGACTCTGGACCTCTCTAGTGTTTGGTTTAAGGCTTGATCTCTAATATAGCTCTGAATAGCCTTGAACTCACAGAGACTTGTCTGCCTTTGTCTTCTGAGGCCTAGGATAAAAGGTGTGAGCCACCACTGCCCAGCTTCTATGGCCTACTAGTGTGGTTAGCTTTCCATTCTGATCTTCAGTGGCTTTTTTAGAGCATCAACAATAGATCACCACACTTAGCTCATGCAGTAAGATGGGGAGTGACAAAGGAGGAGGATGAGTGCCTATTTCTAAACCTCACAGGTCAAAGCATATGCATGTATACACATAAGCAGACATGGTCTTTCTTGGACAGTACATTAAAAAGGAATGGTCCATAAAAAATATTCTTCATCTACACATTAAATATTCCATATGAGCTTTCTTCTTGTGAAGGAGAGGGTTCAATAAATAACAACACATGGATAGATATAAACCATACACACACTACTGGTATTGGTCAATAATCTGTAAACAAGTATATAAAGGGTAGTTTAAAAGAACTCTCTTAGAGTCAGCTAATCAGGTAAAAATCCTCCTCTTATATTAGCTTACATGTGATTAAACAAGACTATTGAAAGAAAACTTGTTCCTGAAAGGTATGAGTCATCAGTTAAGAATCCCAAGACTTTTCTCAGCTTCTACAGACTTAAGGAAGCAATTTATTTGAGTTACTTTTCTCTCAAAACAAGGAGCTTACGGCAAATATGTCCTCACTTTTGTAACTCTTCCATTTTATCATTTTCTCTCTCTTAAAATGATATATTGTTCTTTCTGGGTATAATTTGATCACTATAATCAACTAGAAATATTGTTGTTTTATTTTTATTTTTTGCAACAATATCTCTTCTATCTCAAACTTTCTCCAAACTTGCTATGTAGACAAACATGACATTGAACCTCTGAACCACTGGCATTAGTTCACCAGCCATTTGTTACAAGCAGGCACCACTCTGAGTGCTTCAAATAATTTTAGTGTTGCAATATGATATCTTGAGATATTTGATTGTACTGTGACACCCTGTGACTGTGTTAATACAGTTAACCTTGAATCAGGATGCAGAGCCAGCCAGTAGTTGACAAAAATTATTCATAGAGACTATGGAGGCCCCAGAATGTGGGTGAAACACATGGGAAGGAGTAGGGAGGGACTTGAAGACTTACAGGCTTTTTGTGGTCCTTCTTTGGTCTAGAAAGAGCAGAGAGAAGGTCAGCATTTCCCTCCTCTGTTGCTCTTTGATCTATGAAGTTTTCACCCCAATTTCTGACTCCTGATTCTTTATTCCTAATATAACAACTAAGGTAATACAACAATAATGTTGTTTGGGTTACTTAATATATTAAGTTAACAGTTTCCTTTTCATATACTGTTGACTACAATATATTAAAGAGAATTTATTAAGAAACAGGTTGTGCTAATAGTTTTTCTATATATACACCTTTGTATTTAATTATGGTTCTTAAACTCAAGATCATGTCAAAAGCTAAAATACATTTACTATTACATGACTTAAGATGACATAATCCTCATTTTATGTCAACCTACATTTTTGAGCATTACATATGTATACATATCTACATATAATATGTAGATATGAAGCATATACTTATGCTAAGAACCTAGTAATTATTTTAGAGCCGATACATTTTAAAAGCTTGACAAGGCATTTTGTAAAGTGGATGGAAGATGAACGTTGCAGGTGAAAACTCATCATGAATAGCAAAGATTTAAAATAATAAAAACATTGGCAAATTCATCACTATGCTCTTCACTCTGTGAATAGCTCCCCATAGCCATATTTGATGTTGTCTTATACCCACAGGTCTATTATTATTGAAAACAAACACATTGACCTTGAAAACAATGGACATAAATTTTTCCTTGCTTAATATGAATTGAATAGGATGCAATAGCCAGGATTATTCTAGGAGGAATGAGATCTGCATACATGCCATTAATCATTCTATAATATTTATCTGGATTATGCTTTATGTCCATACATGTAATAAGGAAGAAATGAATGTTTAGCGCACCTGTGGAAGTTCAAAAACATTGTTAAAGGTAAGCATCCTGAAACATGTTTTTAGCAGTCCCCATTAAAACTTACTCTAGTGCCGTTTTCATAAAAGAGACTCAGAAGAGCTCTATTTATATCATAGGTGTTGTTCAATATAATGTTTAAAACATTTCATACATATTATCATGTATTTATGAGTTCAAAATATTTTATAAATTTTACATAAATTATTTTTCCCCTCATCAACAGTGACATTCTGGAATTTTGCTCCTCTTATTCTCATGCTGGTAGTCAAATCCAGGGTCTGTCTTATGCCAGGCAAACACCATGCTAGGCTCCATTCACAAACCTAGGAAAAAATTTGGATCACATATGTATTGTTTGAAGTATCAAATTTTCAATTTTCAATATTATTTTAACCTGTCATTTTCTTCCTGTAAACAAACAAAACACTCTAAGTTTTAAAGAGAATTAATTGTAAGTATTATGAACTTATATCTAGTTTAAAATATAGATATTTCTTTTAGACCTTAAAAAAGGCATGGTGTTTTGAACAAAAAATGTTGTGCAATATTTCCTTTATATGAAATGAAAATTGACAGCAAAGAACCTTCTCTGTTCCTAGGCATCATAAACCTGATCTGTATTTTCCAACAATATTCAAATCTATTAACTATGTATTTACTGTATATCTGTTAACAGCAAAAGACTATGGAAAGCAATATTGACACATGAAATACAAGACATATACCCCTTTTCACTTGTGCTGACAGTTGTAAAAATTTGTTGTTGTCATAGGCAGAGACAACTCTAGAGGCACACAGGGAACAGATGTGTGCTATAATAATAACAAGGTGCCAATTTTTAAAAACACTTCTCAGCTTAGGGCTACATTTAAACCTTCAGGTACAGTTCATGAAACTCATAACACAGGAGAGTCAGAGCTGGTGGTATCTTTGAGAGTCTCCCTGGGAAGAGACTCTGAGATATTGTTATCATTATCACCATCTTGCTAACTGAATCACAGTTACAGCCCTGGTTATTATACCTAAGGGAGTGATTTACTGCCCTCCAGGTTGAAATAAAGGGTACAATGAGATTTTTCTATTGTAGGAAGGTGGAACAAATTTCTAGACACACAAAAGAGAAGGCACTCTATTCACTTTCAATCCTGTAAAAATAGAGACCTAAATTAATCAGGATATGCAGTTCTCAGGTGACCCATACAAAGGAACTGAGCACACATTTCAAATAAGCTAAATGTGGGTGAACCATCTATCTAGTCATAGACTCATTCTGCCTTTTAAATACGTATTGTCTAATTTTTATAGAAATACACGAACAAAAGCAAAATGATACAGACAAGATTTTTACACAAAAGCAAAGCTTATGCCAAAATGAAAGGACATTACTGTGTGGAAGACTAGAGCATAGTTTATCTCTCAGTTAAGTTGTAAAATTGTAAGATGCCATTGAAGTAATTCAATCTAATAAAGTGAAAGTAATATCGATGAAAACGGCCTTCATTTTTATTGACTCATAAACATTAGAGTGTAAATGTGTAGACTTCTTTTCACACCCTGTAGATAGAATGAATGCCGTAGCTTTAGTGTCTGGGGAAGAAAAATAAATTGTATCTTGCATTTGAACCTGAAACATAAAATGGCCACCATGTTTTGATGATGGAAAGTTGAATAGGCAGACAGTGCTCTGTGTTGCTCACAAGTAGTAATTCCCTGCCATTTGCCTGTTGTAAATGATTTCATGTCTTCTCTGCATTTCTTCTTTCTGATTGTGATCACCATATAATGTAAACAGAAGTTGGGGAATTTCTTTTCTATTAACTATAATGTAGGATAGATTAAAAAAAAATGGTGACTCTCCAATGCTGGTTTGGCACATGTGGCAACTTTGCATGAAATTGCCATAGTTTCAAAAGTGTTTAAAAGACAAACATATCACTGGAGGTATTTCATAACCAACTTTTCAAAATTCTGAATGAATTATACATTTAAAATGTTTTAAACAGAGCAGGAATGTGTCACACCTGTGACGTTACCATTGTAAGGATGATGAACTCCAGCTCCAAATGAGTGAGTTGCACAGAGACTCCTCACCTAAAACGAACAACATCAAAATAATCAAAACAAAACAAACTCTCTTCAAATTGTGGTTTTTAAACAATACATCAACTAAATTATTTTTGTTAAAATAGTAAATGACATTGGATAGGACAATTTGGATTTCCTGTGAAACATGGGATGAAGCATGGTGGTGCTTGCACAGCAGAGTGGGCACTGGATCCTGCACATCAAAAGAAAGATAAGGAGTGATGACAATGGGTGGGTGCTGTGATGGCAGATGTCATTCTGTAAATATGTTTCTCATACTGGTTAATGAATGAAACACTGTTGGCCAATAGGAAAGCAAGATAGGCGGGACTAGGAGACAAGGAGGATTCAAGGAAGTAGTAAGGAAGAGTCAGCATGGATAGACTGGAGAGCAGAGGTCTGGGCCCACTCTACGGTAAGATGAGACCACGTGGATATACTTAGGTTAATAGAAATGGGTTAATAATTAAGATAGAGCTAGCTAATAAGAAATAAGTACCTGGCCAATAGCATTATATCTAATACAGACTCTCGGTGTGATAATTGGGGGCTGGCACTGTGGTGGGACCAGACGAGCAGAAAAACCTTACTTGCAACAGTGCTGTACCTTCGGACCATCCTTGTTTTATGTGTTTGTGCTTTTCTACCAATAGACATAAATCTTCAATGTAGAGTTTGTGTCAAGGTAGCATTCTCTCCTCCCTGCAGGCGTTGACAACAAATGAGATTTGGGGATTCTGAACGCCAGAGAAAACATAGTAATAGGAGTAAACATTGATCCTGTTACAGTAAGATAGGATTTGTCCAGGAGAACATAGCTTTCACTTCCAAATAACAGTGTTTAGAACAAAAAAAATATCAATTTTATTAAATTTAATTTCTTATCATATTAATATATAACATAGATATCTGAAAAGATTGGTTGAATTTATATTGCTTTATCTTCTAAATGTATCTATAAGTTAATAACACTATTATTCCAAAGCCATGGGAGTTGTAGGTCTTTGTATTGAATTTAGAATTCTGTTTTAGGTCACTGCTGATAAGACCAGTTTTTTTTTCCTGTTGACTTCCCACTGCAGATATGCATAGTTTTTGATTTCAGATTTATCAAGAGAACATATATACGTAT
This sequence comes from Phodopus roborovskii, assembly GCF_943737965.1. NCBI lineage: Eukaryota > Metazoa > Chordata > Mammalia > Rodentia > Cricetidae > Phodopus > Phodopus roborovskii. The sequence goes on from NW_026126461.1 coordinate 10,634,760, forward strand.
TTGGAATTTATTTTTTCCCACATTAGTGCACACAAATTTTAAAAATTTTAAAAATAATTGATGAAGTATTTTTATCTTATAGATAAAGGGTTAGGGAATTATAAGTTGCACAAATACGGATTTCGCTGTCTGTCATTGAGAGCTTAGCCATCAAGAGATAGGTGAAATTCAAAGTTAGAGATGTGGCTAAATAATTGAAATTGAAAGACAACTAATGTAAACACCACAAATCTTTCACTTGGGTCCACCATATAATCAAACTGAAAAGGAAAAGCCACATGAACATCTCACTACATGCTGAAAAAGCCTTTGACCAATCCAAAACCACTTCATGATAAGTGTGTTGAAGAGATCATGGATAACACAAATATACCTAAAGATAATAAAAACAATATGCAGCAAACCAACAGTCAACGTCAAACTAAATAGGCAGAAATTCAATGTGATTCCTCTAAAACGAGGAACAAGACAAGGCTGCCCACTCTCCATATCTCTTCAATATTGTACTTGATGTTCTAGCTAGAGCAATAAGACAATAAAAGGAGATAAAGGGGATAAAAATTGGAAAGAAAAAAGTTAAACTTTCACTATTTGCTGATGATAGGATAGTTTACAAAAGTTATAAAAACTCTATGAGGGAACTCCTGCAGGTGATAAACACCTTCAGCAAAATGGCAGGGTACAAGATTAACTTTAAAAAAATCAGTAGCCCCACTATATACAGATGATAAAGAGACTGAAAGAGAAATCAGAGAAACATAACCCTTTACAATAGCCAAAACCAATATAAAATACCTTTGGTTAATGCTAACCAAACAAGTGAAAGACCTCAGACCTATCCAGACCACCTGAATGTGGGTGGGTGTTAGTTGTGAGGACTAGGCAGACTGTGGGGCCTCTGGTAGTGGATCAGTGTTTATCTCTAGTATCGGAATGGAATTTGGAAGACTATTCTGCAGAGAGGGATACTTTCTCAGCCTAGACACATGAGGGAGGGCCTAAGCTCTGCTCTGAATGATATGACAGACTTTGAAGACTCCCATGGAAGACCTCATCCTCCCTGGGGAGCAGAAAGTGGGTGGAATAAGAGTTGTAGGGGGTGGGGACAGGGGAAGAAGGGAGGGTGTGGACACTGGGATTGACATGTAAAACAAGCTTGTTTCAAATTTAAATTAAAAAAATTATCAAAAATATATAATAAATAAGTAAATAAAATAGTTCACCAGGTAAAAGATACATGTAAAAAGTGACAGGCATGTGCTTGTTAGACAGAACTCTAGTTGTGAACAATATTGCTTTTACTTTTTTGCAACTTTAAGTCTATTACAGAGTATTAAAGATTAAATTGCTTTAAAATTTGAAGTATGCTTGTCTCATAAAATTATAAATTTGACTCAAGCTTCATGTATACCATATTCTCCATGAGAATTCAATAATACAATATGGACAATTGCTTACTTTTTAAATGCTAATACAAGGTAATCAATTGTTAATATACTTATTATATAGTAAAAGTGAAGTTTATCCTATTTTACTTAAATGTATAAACCATGAGATTTACTACACTAATTTGAAATTCTTTAGACTGTCATAATTTCTGTCCATTGTTTGAAAATTTAATAGTAAAAATATGTATAATATACACCTTATAGATATCTTTTAATAGGTAATATATATTATAGAATATACCACATACATATATGCATATATACTATACGTTGGAACAAACATATGTACATTATAAACCACTTGAAATTTTTACCAGTTACAAAACTCATGATTTTTATTATTTGATATTTTTGCATTCTCTAAATTGTGTTATTATGCATGTTTTGTAAGTTATTGAAGATCCAAAAGTTACTTTGTCCTGGTTTGTAAATGCAACAGTTACATCGGGTAATTTGAATATACTTGTTCTTTTGAAGCCATATAGTTGCTTGTAAAATTATACATTCAATGTTGGCTTGAGCCATTAAGTTTGAGAGTGCTATCTTATTGAAAGCTATTATTGTAATAAGTGGATATTATCCTATCATTTCCATCCTTGAATGGAGGATGCCATTATAAGGATTTTCCAATGGATGGTTTAAAGAAAAAAATTGATTATTTTGTTTGAAGGAGATAAAGACAAATTAACATTCCCACATGATAGACTGTGCTGATGTAGAAAATTGTGCCTTGCTTTTGCTGTATTTGGAATCATCTTTAGATTTAAAGAGAAAGCAATTTTCAATGCTAAAGTTTAAATATATGACCACAGTAATAGGTGTGTGTGGTGATTGTTAGACCATTTCGGAACAATGGTTTCAGTCCTCAACATCATTCAGAGATTTAAAAAAATGTAAGCAATTATTTTAATATTTCCTTTCAAACCTCTTGAAGCTTAGAAAAATGGTCTAATGTAATTCTATAGTTATTATCAGGAAACATTATGTGATACTTTAATTCCAAAGTTATGCTAATTTTCTTTAACTTGAAGGTATTAATAATGTCAATTGATATTGATGTTATAGTACAGTCTGCTTTGTAAATTATATATGGGGGGATTAATTAGAAGTTCTCTCTTTTCAAGTTTACTTGAGTTAATGTTATGAAATGCACTTTTCTTAGACCTTCAGAAGTTTAGTTTACATATGTGACACTGTGCACATTGAGAAAACACAAAGTGACAGCCCTACTCAGTGTTCAAACTTTTGTCCTATCCAAGAAATAATACTCTCTAAAGCCAGTATCTCTCCAAAATACTGATTTATTAATGGTGGAGATACAGCTACCAGAAATTCAGTGTGTGCATACACACACAGTTTATGACCAAATATCCAGGAGAATTACAATTAACACTAATCAAGCTACTTAATTATAAGAATTTTCAATTTTTCCTAAAGTAACTTAAATTGTTCAAATGATCACTGTGCATAAAAGACCTAGAATGTTCATAAAATGATTGATAAAAGATGCAACTTTTCATGGACTGTTTCAAAACAGTATCATTTTAGGGAATTTTAAAATTTATATACATACCTATATTAATAGTAACACATGTTCACTAAAGGTTGAAATTTGAAAATGCTTATTAAAATATAACTGGTCATTGGCAACCTTTAGTATTTCAGTTAAAGCTACGGGAATATTGTGTTCATGGTTTTCTTTGTAATCTATACTCTTCCATTCACAGATATATAAAAAAATGACCATTATTGAACTGTGTTTATTCTTTTAGCTTCTTTCTATTTCTCCCTGTGTGTGTGTCTGTGTGTGTGTGTGCGTGACTGTGCATACATGTGCTAATTTCATGAACATTTTGTCTAAGCCATTGTGCTGAATAGTACTTATTTAATTTTTCTAAAACTTGGAATACTGATTTTTTTCAGGGGAATATTTTTTTCCTCATTATATATGAACAGTAATTTCATGATTTAACACCTGTAATACAATGTCTCACAGACTTACAATTCCAGGTTCACAAGTTTCACACGAAGCTGTATTTCTCTATTCAAATGACTTTGTAATGTTTGCCTGTAATATATCACTTCTCAGTCAATAGTTTACATGTTCACACAATGTCTGAATCAAAACTTTCAAATTACTCTTTACATTTACACAGATTCTCCATGTTTTACTATTGTACATCAGTAATGGAAAAGATTGTACTTCTCTACTTGTCCTACTCTTTCTAATTTCTGTATTCCTAGCTCCAATATCATATTTTTTATTTTCCAGTAAACCCTATGTGCTCATCACTGCATTGCTTACACATTCTTCAAACAATTGTCAGATCACATTTTTCCTCAAACTGAAGCCACCAGTAGCATCCTATTAGGTGACATTATCAGTAAACTTAAGTGGTAGCAATGTGTCATTGGACAGATGAACGTCAGAATAATTTACCACAATAAATAAATTCTTAAAATTTAATGATATTCACAGTACTTGAAAGAGTGGTCATCCACATAGTGAAATCAGAATCATATGCACATTATTACATACTGTATGCTGATAAAAACTCGGCAAGCTAAAATTTAAAGAACGGAAGTGGACTTGTTCATCACATCTCATTGAGTATCTTCTCATCATGCCTTGTAGGATATCTGGAATATTGTGGGAAGCTTACATGCATTCACTTCTGAGGAAGAGGATAATCATTTTAATAGTAGAGATATGAAATGCATGTTTTGAGCAATCTTATATAATCCTCAGGCATAAACACATTTGTGATTTCTAATTTTTGTGGTTTTAAAAACATTGACAGCCTCTATCCAGAAGTATTTACATTTTTTTCATTATTTCAAGAAGCTGAAATCTCTATAGTTCAGGCTTAAGAACTTCACAGCGCCAATCCTCTCTAAAAATAGCAAAAGCTCAAATGTTTCTTAGTTAAATTTACAGTTCTGTAATGGCTTGTCATGAAAGCTACCCTGGGGTACATTGTAGGTTACACATTGTATATTTCTGGATATATCCGTAACAAGAGCTAACTAATTGGATTTATATTGTTCTGAAAACCTGTTTGCAGCCAGCCTTTGGGGATGTATGCAACACTTGTTAGTATATGGAAGGCTATTCTAAAGTCTTCTCTAACTCGCACTCAATGAAGCAGTATGGTGTATCTGAGTACTTGGTTTTTGAACATCACTTTCCACTAGTATTCATCAGGGATGAGTTATTTTCTCACTCTAAACCACGGTTTTATGTCTTCAGGACTTCGTTCCTGTGCTACAATGCTTTCAGAGCAGTATTTATTAATTACTTTTAATACCATGGAGCTTTAGCTCAACAAAATGCTTCAAAGTGTTTTCTCTTAGTACTTAAATCAAAGTTCACCCTTATCAGCTGATTGGACTTTACACTTTTATCAGACTACTTTATATCAAGATTTTACTTGAATCTTTCTCATTCTGTTTAATGCAAACTTGATCTGAAAAACAGAAATAAAGATAACAATATACTTTTCTGACATGGCAAATTATGAAGAATATTCCACATAATATGTAGACTGAGCTCTTAGTTTTATACTGTAAAAACCACCACTAATAACACCACTGTCATTTTAATTGAAAAGCAATTTTAATAGTTGTAAATGAAGTTACTTCTACAATGCAATGTTCTTTCCATCTATTTCTTTTTTCTACTTTCTTTCTTCCTTTTTTTCTTTCTTTTTGAGACATGGTTTCTCTGTGTGGCTTTTGAGCCTGTCCTGGTGTCCTGGAACTAGCTCTGTACACCAGGCTGGCCTCGAACTCATAGAGATCTGCCTGCCTCTGTCTCTCAAGTGCTAGGAGTAAAGGCGTGCACCACCAATTCCTGGCTTCATCTATATTCTTAATTTCAAAAACCTGTATTGGAAATGAAAATGAAGACTAAATTAATAAAATCCAAATTTTTTTGCGGCATGATACTTAAGGTGAAAGCTTTCTTATATCTTGAGAAAGTGAATGCTAAGAAGGGAGTGTTTGTGCTTCTTGATCCTAGTATTTTTAACTGAAAAAAAAATCTTCCTTTATCTCATCTTTGGGGAATCAAAATTGAGAACTCAACAGGGAGGGAAAGTGTGACAGTATAAAGTTTGCTCCTGAAAACTTATTAAATCCTAAGAGGAAACAAGACTGAAAATGCTCATTTCCAATTTGTCATGTTGCTACTAGTGAAAGCTAAAATTGACCGAGTAAAATGTGAAATTACAATTAGAATACTATACTTCTAGAAAGCGTTTTGTAAGTATACATAACTATCTTAAATCGATTGTTTCTGTTTTTATTCCTTTATAAATACACGTGAATAAATTCACATACATGTATAAAAATGATACCTATATGCACACATTTTTTTCTTAATTCCCAAGGATGACCCCAACTAAGACTCCTACCAATAGTGGACACATAGCCTGAACTAGTCATCTTCTGTGATCAGATTGGTGGCCATCCCAATTGTCATCAGAGAGGACTAGTCCAGTACCTGATGGAAACAAATGCAGAGACTCAGAAGCAACATTGGAGGGAGGAGAGGCAGAAGTTGGAGGGTATTGTATGATATGTGTGAGAGATGAATAGATTAAAAAAAATGAATACTTTAACATAATAAAAGTAACTAAAACCAAGAGTTAAGATTATAATGGAGAGTGGATTTAGTTAAAGAATTTTTCTTATGTTTTTAAACTGGCAAAGACAGGTCTACTTTCTCTAAATTGCTGTGGCTTTTATAAGTTCTTCATACATTTTGAGTTTTTTATTAATTAATTTTATTTAAATTAAAAATGATATTATTTACATACTAATCCCAGTTCCCTCTCCTTCCAGTCCTTCCATTTTTCCCATCCCACCCACATCCACTCCCCAGGGAGGGTGAGGCCTCCCAATGGGAGATCATCAAAGTCTGTCACATCATTTGGGCCAGAACCTAGACCCTCCTCTGTGTATCTAGGCTTGGAGAGTATCCCTCCATAGGGAAAGTTCTCCCAATATCCATGCACTAGATATAAATACTTTTTCCACTGACAGAGACCCCATAGAATGCCCAGGTCCCCTCTCAGCTGACACCCCTGATCAGCGGTTCTGGTTTGGCCTTACGCTAGTTCACCAGCTGTCAGACTGGGGACTGTGAGCTCCCACTCGCTCAGGTCAGCTGTGGGTTTTCCCAGCATAGGCTGGATCCTATATCAAGTGCTTGAAAATAATTTTCTTCACTTCTGCAAGTTTCATTCTTTTTTTTTTCTTTTTCTTCTTTTTTTTTCTTTTTATGATTATGGTAATGAAATGTTTTTTACGTAGATTAAGTATAATTTACCCTTTTTATTTGTTTCTTTTAATGTGGTTTTGATTTAATTAGCATGAACTGTTTACTCTTCCTAGTCTAAGAATTTTAAATTAATATATCTTATATTGGGATGGTTGTTTTATCAGTTTATATTTACATGAATGTCTTGTCTTGCTTTATTATTTTGCATGTGGATATCCCATTTTATATCATCAGTTGTACTGACATACTTGCTGAAGTACTAGATTATATAAGGGGGAGTGATCATTTCTCACCTATATGTTTGTTTATAGAGCAAAATTACACTGATTTTATTTATGTATCGTGTCATACATATTAAAATCAGAAGGTATAAGACCTCACATGCCTATATTCCAAGATAATGTTGTCTTTTAGTTCACTGCAATATGAATTTTAGAAGGGAGTTTCTCTTTTTGCAACTAAGTAAGAATAATTTTTATATGTTTCACTGAATCTATAGAATGAGTCATATGGGAAGTGTAGTTGGTAAACGTTAATCATATTTCTGTTTGGCTCCTCAGTTTCCTCCACATTTTTTTTTTTTGTAATCCACAAATTAAAAGCTTTTACCTCCTTGGTTAACTTTATTCATATGTAATTTAAGTTAATATGCTATTAGAAATTGAATTGTTCCATAATTGTGCTTTTAAGTTGGTTATGAGAGTATAGTAATACAACTGAATTTTTCCCCATATAAGTTTTTCTCTGTTTAATTTTGCTCAGTGAGTTTATTAGTTCTAGTGGTTAGTTTTAGTTTTTATCCCCCTACTACCATGTAGAATGTTTCATTCTAGAAGATCAATTCACCTGTAAACTAAAACAATACCAGCTTCGTTCCAATTTGATGACTTTAAGAATAAAGTTTCTTCACTATGTAGATATAGGGTGCAGATAATCCTCTACTTATAGCAATGAACTGTCCATAAGTTGAAATATTAGTAGTACATTAATAACTATGTCTATCCCATGAAGCATCATAGCTAGAGACAGAGTAGCACATTTGTAAACATGTGTTATTTATACTTGTGACATGACAGCTGACTGTGGGCTGGCAGAATTATAACATTGTATTTTGTGCTACACCACTAACCTTGCACAAATCACAACACAAATTTCAAGGGATGATTTATAGTGAATGCACATCACTTAGTATCAGTAACTGAAAGTTTGAGACTTTGTAAGACTATAATGTAAGGTTATAATGACATTTTATAGGTTAAACCAATGTTGTATACTAAGACTAATTCCACTGGTTCAGAGTGTGTGATCCATTTATTGTTCAGCTGAATTTCATTGAGTATTTTGAGTTAAAAATTGAACGATGGCTTTTTATTTACTTTCCCATGATTTTTTTCCCTAACTTTAGAATCAAGGCAGTGTTGTCCTCAAAATCAGTTTGCTATTGACATTCCTCAATTCTGTTGGAACAATTTAAAAGATTTTGGATTATTATTCACATATTTGGTAAATATTCCCTTTAAAGTCATCTCATCTCATTCTGGGATATTCTTTATGGGAAGTCTTGGTTATTGATTTAATTAACTTGCATACTTTTACTCTGTTAATATTTTCTATTTCATTGTAACTCAGTCGCAGTAAAGTTTTAGGGTGGTTTTTATAGTTTTAATTCAATCTAGGCAATGCAATTTGTTGCTATTCTGATTATCTTTCCAATGTTCCCCTTTTGGTTCTATTTATATAGTTTGTGTAAAAAAATATTGAAGTCATAACAGGTTTTTTTAAATTAATTTATTAATTTATTTTTTATTTTACATGTTGATCCCAGTTCCCTCTTCCTTCCTCCCTCCCTCTTTCCTTCTCTCCCCCCCTCACATGCACCCTGACCACCCTCCCCTCCCACCCACCCCGACTCCACATGTAGGGCAATGCCATCCAGGTGTGGTCATGTAAATCTGACAAGTCATTTAAAGTAGGGACTAGGACTTCTCTCCTGTCTCTAGGTTAAGGGAGTATCCCTCCATGGGGGATGTGTCCACAAGGTCGCACATGCATTCCTCTCTTCTCCTCTTTCTCCTAGTTCCCTCTCCATTCACTGCCACCCCTGCCCCATTTCCCATGTGCTCTGGGGGATATGTTAATGTTGCATTTGTGTCAAGAGTGAGCTTGTGCATGACATGTTTTTGAAAACTGTGGACAAGCTTTAGTGTTGACTCTACCCTTCTATATTGTTTATTTCTCTAAAGTATAATTTTATATTTCTTTAGTTCACACAAGTTGTCTGGATTAGAATTCCTGTCTTCCTTCTCTGGCAGTGTATAGGATTGTACTTAATGGAAGACATTTCATACACTTGAAGGAGAGCATGGATTGCTAGAAGTTGATTTAGTAGATCAATCCATAAAGTAAATTCTCCCTCTGTGGTGACCCCTGTAGATCTGCAATGAGGAAAATACCTATTTGGAGAACTCAGAAATAGATCAATCAATCTTATGGTAAAGATATAGAAACCATTTTTATCATCAAAACTTTCCAAACATACCAAAAGCAAGTGACATTTTCTGTCATTAATAAACACTTAATAAAAGTAACTAGAAAAACCTTCCTCAGTCATATTAAATATTGCAACTTAGAATTCCTTCATTAAATCTGTAAGTCATTTTTATTGATGCTTTTGTTTTAAATTTATATTACTTGACAATTGATAGAACGTGTTTTCTTTGTTCACTCTGCTCTCTGAATTCCACATACTCAGTCAGTGTACTAGGCTTTGGGGTTGCTGCCATGAATAGTCTAGATGTTAAATGTTTCAATTTTTTCAGTCATTACTGTGACACAATGCTATTCTCTGCATGGGTAGCTTATATTTTGGCTAGATAAAATTTGGGTTTACTCGCAGTATCAGAGTATAGCTCTCCATGAGATCTTCTTGTCCACAGTGGAGCTGAGGGTAGCATGTTCAAGGAATCCCTCCTGGGGGGGTCTTCCACAGCTTTTTGCAGTCTCCTGAAAACTACAGGATCTGCCCTGACATGATACCATACCTATGAGTACCATTGTCTGGTGAGTTGTTGGAATAAGAAGTTCTGGTAATGATACAAAGTGAGATTCTTTGCAGTTTTATGATTTTTTGGGAGGGGGCTCAAATTAATATATACATATATATGAATATTTTCATATATATATATGTATATATATGAAACCATAAAAATATTCATTTACAGCTCATTGCATCATTCAGATGTGGATGATACTGATTGAAAGCTTTAATTTGTAGGGGCTCAGTCATAATTTGGAGATAAAAGTTAAGTCTTACTATGCGTTACTTTGGATAGCATCATCTATTTTTAGACGGGAAACTGGTAGATCCCAACATTCCTCTGGGTTATTCTTGAGGAATGGCAAGTCAAGCTTGCAGTAGTGTCAGTTTTAAAAGAAAAAGAGAATACCATGGATCTATATATCACATATTATGTTTCAAGTGAAAAATTATTGGCACCATGTAAAATCATAGGTGAAGTCCTATCTTTATTTTTCATTCCACAATGTCAAAATAATGGCTAAGAAACCTTCCAGCAGGTTGTTTTAGAGAAATTATTCCATCATATTTTTGTGAAAATTATACTGAGTAACAGGAAGGATATTAGAAAAATATAATTAGACCTTAATAAAATCTTGCTAACTCAGATTCATGGAAGATAGCCTTGTATCTAAAGGTTCTGAAGCTACAAGAATAATCTAAGAGTTGGTAATTGTAAATATCAAGAAGAATATAAACACATTGGAACTTACTGTTTTCAGATTACTAAAGGATGGAGAGAAGATTGCAAATTTATTATGTTTTTAAATCACCCTAAATAGTTTTAAAGCTTGATTATATCAAGGGTTAGGAATTTACTCTGCTGTAGACACTCTAGTATTCTAGGTCCTATTATTGCAATGACCTTTGTTACTTAATCACTCAATTGGGTCTCCTTCACATTTAATTGCTGTTAACCTCTTTGTCCCTTTTATTTTATAGAATACAATAAAAAATATCTCTAACTACAATGTTAAGGGAGTTTGCAAACAAAAGACATTTACTTTTCTTACCTCAACATTGTCTTCTGTCCCATAACATTTTCCTAAACAGTAATTGACTCAAGTGATGTTCATGACTTAATAATTATTCATGATAATGAATGTCCTCTGTATGCTTCAAAAAATGTCTTGCTTTTATTGGTTGATGAATAAAGCTGTCTTGAACAATGGCCAGGAAGAATACTGATAGGCAGGAAATCCAAACAGAGTGACTGAGAAAAAAATGATGGAGTCAGAGAGGTGCTGTAAAGGTAGCCTCCACAGATGATGCCAGAATATTACTGATAAGCCACAGCCATGTGATAATTCACAGATTAGTAAAGTGTGGGTTAATTTAATTGTGAGAGTGAGTTAGTAATGTGTCTGAACCATTTGCCAAACAATTAAAAATAATATTCAGCCTCAGAATGATAATTTAAGAGGAGGCTGTGGAACAGGCTGGAGGGAGAAAGTCCTGTCCAGTGGGACTGGGCTAAAGATAAAAGCATCAAACACAAGAGAAAGTTAAATCAGTCACTTAACGTAATATAAAGTTTAGAGGGAAGATATTCCTGCATGAGGCATGATGTTTGAAAAGGAGTTTTGGGAAAAGGTTCTAGTGCCCTTCTTTAAATGAAACTGTGAGATTAGAAAGGAAGTTCATCCCAAGCCTTGCAAATAAAGATAATAAAGAGAAGCTGTACTTGCCAGAATGTGGTGGAAAAGGGAACACAGCCAGAATTAAAAGTAGGAAGAATCATTAGACTGAGAGGGAACAGGATTGTTGGAATGAGAACAAAAGCTGTTCATTATGGATGTTTGGGTTGTCTTGGAGAACACTAACTTGACACTGAGAACTAACCTGATACATGTAATCTGATTGTTATGTTAGTATGTCATAATTGTTTCGATACAAGTCACTAAGACTACACTGAAATAATGGACTTTTGTTCTGGATGAATAAACTACATTCACACACACCTATAAACTTTTTATTCCTATTCTATATTTCCACAGTCTGTAGCATTTGTGGTTTCTCTTCCAATCTCTATCTTTCTATTTCCAGTAAACAGCATTTCATTGCTATCCAGAAGAGTCATTTCTCTGAACACATATAAATTCTCAGTAAATAATATAATACATAGATTAAATATGTCTATACACAATCCAAGCTGCTTGTTGACCTTTCGTTCTCAGCGATTCAGAACTAAGATCCTCCATATGAGAGTAACTTATACATTCAATAATAAAGCTTATAAATGTGTCACTTACTTATCTTCACATCTTTCAAGTAAAGTTACACTTTACGTAAAAAAGGAAATTCTAATTTTAATATTTTATTTAAAATATTTTAACTCATAGTTATAACTTAAAATTCTACAATTGCTCACTAAATAAAGTCTTCCACCAAATTAATCCCTTCTTTTCAGGGAATGTTTGCTTGTCCATATGCATGTTTGTAATTGTGATTGCTTTATGCATCATCAAATTATATTTATTTTTCATTGAAATCATAGTTTTATACTTTTAATGTTTCAAGAATACTATGTAATTTATTATTGTCTTAAAACAAAATGTGAAACATTCTTACCAATTTCAATAGACGTTTATTTAAGATAAACAATTATGAAATGAGATCAAAAGCACATAATTTTGCTATTTTTTCTAGCTTTAAAACTCCATTCATGTAAAAATCCCATAAAACAATTTCTGTGAAAAATACATCTCTCTTTAAGGAGTTTCTAATCAATTGCAATAATGAATTTCTACAATTTTACATAATTAATTTATTTGCTAACAGAGATGAGTCATATGGATGCACACAGATAGGTTCATAAAGAGGGAAATCAACAGCAAGATTCTAAATATAAAATGCCATTATCTATTTTGAAATGGGGAAGAACATACAAATAGATAATTAACTTTACTGTAGAAGTTTCACTGGCTGCCTATGTAAAGACATGTTTTATTGAATCTTTTATATAAACAAAGAACTTAACAGAGGAAGAAAATTAGTGGATCTTAATTATAAATGAAACTGAATACAATGCAATTTATACAATGATGAATACTCACAAAATTAGGTCTTCACGTTAGAGACAGTATAATTGGCATGATGACAGCTGGAAGTTTGCACTATTCAACAGCCAAGAATGGATAATACATTACATACAATTTATCTTGTTCTGTATTGTTATTCTTGGTAGGAAATTTATTATCAGATGACCACATTCAAGAACATAACCTTAATAAAATTTAAATAGTGATAATTAATATTCTCAGCCTTACAACACAAGAAAAGATAAATAAACAAATGTTCTGGCTTTGCAGAAACACATACGAGAGAGAGAATAAAATATAATGCAGCTATCAAATTAAATCAATTAAATCAAATACACAAATGCAACATTTTATGTTGCAGTTCAAGGTGGTGGAGAGAACTAAATTTGTCTTCTCTTGGTACGGGTTCCTTGTTAATTTTAATTTCTATTTCATCAAGAAAAACCTACTTTATAATAACTTTAATACAAAGAAGGAAAAGCAGGCCATCTGCACTAGTGGAAGAGAAGAAGGGAAAAAGGGAGGAAATAATTCTCACTGTCTTCAGAGATGGGATAATGCATGGTAGCAGCGGCGTGTACAAAAGCAGGCAGGGAAAGTAGCGGCAGCATATGTGACATCCAGGAAACTTGCTGATGTGTAAGAGAACCCAAAGTAAAGCAGGCAGAGGGAAGAGCAGGGGAGGGCCAGGAGTAAGAAAGCAGGGACAGAGTTTTCATCTGTTTTATGGTGCTGTGTGACTAGTCACAATCTCTTTGTCCTCTGTCAATCGGGAGCTCTTGATGATATCGTTTCTGCTGTTGTGGGGTCCCAAGAAAGGATTCAAAATAAGGGAAGCTGACTTAATAGATACATGATGTTGTATGTGAGGATGCAGGATGCTGTTCATATTGTGATGACAGCATCTAACTAAAAACATGCACGGCAGAGCAAACCGTGAATATCCTTCCATAAAGGAAAGAGAGGAAAAACAGTACAGTATTTTATAGGCACTGCCCAATAAAAGCTCTGTTCCCTCTATCTTTAGACCCCATGATTTCTAACCAAGGAGCGATACAATTTAAAAGAAAAAAGTTACTTTACTTTTGGGCCAATGTTACAGTCTAGTTTATCCATGGAACCTTGAATAACTTAGTGATGGTTTGGATGAGATAGTTTACCTGTAGTCCCTGGCATTTGCAAACTTGTTTTCCAGTAGGTGCTGTTTGGAGAGTCCTTAGAGATGCAAGTGTGTCTGAGGAGGCAGATCACTAATGGTCCTTGTCCTACTTCTAGCCCACTCTGCTTAGTGCTTGCCGTTAAAGATGTGATCTCTTAACTTCCTGGTCCTGCAACTATGCCTTTGTCCTGCCATAATGGACTTTTAGCTCTCTAGAACTAAATAATTCATTTTGTTTTTTTTTTTTACCTTTCCTTTTCTTTCCTTCCTTCTTCCTTTCTTTATTCCTTTTTCTTTCTTTCTTTTTCTTTTTTATCTTTTAAGACAGTTTGTCTGTGACTTGGTCTTGGCTGTCCCAAAAATCACTCTATAGACCAAATGCTGGGATTAAAGGCTTGTACCACCAAGCCCAGCCAATGCGAATACTTTATACCATAAGTTTCTTTTATCCATTATATACTTTTTTTCACAGCAGTGGAAAAATAATTAATGCAGACAAATACAGTTACTACTGCTGAGATAAAACCCATACTCAAAAACAACTTAGAAAGAATTTATATGTCTTATGTGGGCTATATCACAGTCTGTTACTGAGGGAAGTCAGGCCAGGAACTCAAGCAGGAGTAAAGCTGGAACCCTGGCAAAATGGAGATGTTTGTCTTGCTCTCCATGACTTGCTCAGTGTGCTTTCTCAACACAAATCCAGGGCTACCAAAGTCAGAGGTGACTTTGTCTTTGTGCATAGTGCACTGTGTTCTCTCACATCAAAACTTCATCAAGAAAATGTCCCACAGACTTGCCCATTGCACACACAGGTGCAGGGAATTTCTTAAGGCAGTACCACTGTCAAGCTGACAGTGCAAAGCAAAACAAAACAAAACTCCCAGATACAAACTTTTTCCCCTGTCAGCATAGATATCTGGACTGGAACTGTGGGTTTATGCTTCCAAGGTCAATGAAAAAGGATAATCTTTACCAGGGGAAAAAAAACTAAAGTGGATAAAAGAATCATGAATTGAAATAAATTTTCTGGATTAAAAATTGAGCTTCTTCATTTTAAATTATCTATTTCATATTGGTTAATCCCCCTGCTTAATTCTGGCTGGAGTGGGAAAGAGTGGGTGTGCTGTGTCAAGCTGACAGGCATGATGGAGGTTCGGAGCACGCGGTGTTGGGGAAATTTAAGAGCTTGTTTATAGCACTAGAAATTCTTAAAAGTAAAATACACAAATGTGAAGGCAAGCGTGGATGCCTAGAGCTCCTCTACTGCTTCCTCCTCTGTGTCAGCAAAGGGAATCACAAGCTAATAAAAAATAATAATAATCAGTTTTAATGTCGTCTGGATCCTGTCACTGCAATGGAATAAACATTCCTATTTATGTAAGTAAGTGGACCAAAAAAGAAATGACAAAGCTAATGTTTTGGATATCTATGTGTTATTCCTGCATAAGTAATTGTAGAAATCACAAAATTGTAAAACTTACAAAAATATAAAAACTGATGCTCAAAGACAGTCTGTGCTTATGATAAAAATGTCAACTTTCAGTTTTCTTTTTTTAATTGGATCAACTTAGTGAGATTATGCTCTGATGTCTCCACTCATTTATTGTGCTGGGCTTTTAAAGCATAGTTGTGGAGACACAACTCTTATATCACTAAATAAACCCATTTAAAATTTATGATTCAGTGGGTTTAGAGCTCTGCTGAGATAGGATAGAAAAACAAGGAAAATGAGGGGGGTCAAAATGATTGGCTCACTTCAGAGTCTGTTTGAAAACTCTCATTAGATAAGGGTCAAGAATTTTAGGACCACTAACAAAGTTTGCTAGATGGGTTGATTGCAGGAACGGTATTGTTTTATATATAAAAAATTCTATTTAGAGTTTTGAAGCAGCAGAGAATCCAGGCTTGCAGCTTAAGTGTGTACAATAATTACAACAATTGACTTTGGTTTTACTTCTTTCCCAGTTACATATATGAAATTTTCTGAAACTGTAACAGGATTATAAATTTTGTTTTCAGTAAATTCATTTGCCTTCCTTCCATTGTTAGTAAAGATTCTTTCATGTTTTATGAGTGACAGTTTTACTTAACTACTATTTCATCTTATTCAAGACACTCAGGAGCCATCCTATGATCTCAGTAACTAAGACAGAAAGCAAAACAAAATAAGTGCTGGAACGGGGGTCCTTTAGAACCATTTGAACATGTGACCTCAGAAGCTATTAAAAACGTACACGTTCCTCTCCTTGCACAGTCGATTGTGCAATGCACGTTCAAAACTTGTCTTAATAAATTTCAACTCAGCATTTTACTGAGAAGTATTCTCAAACTCTTCCTGCAGCCAAACTGAGAAATTCTCCTTGCTTGTGGCAACCTCTGGGAAGCAAATCCTCAGGCTGCCTCAGACCAAGCTGCAGCACTGTCTCCCTGGTCTTCTGCTATTAGAGCTCCAGACAATTCAACCCTCTAAATCTCTCTAAAATATTCCTAAAACTCCAAAAGAAACTATGTCAAGTAGTAGAGATCCTCACCCCAACCTAGTCAGCCCTACCCTTACGTCCTGTACACTTAACGCTGGATACTGTGTAAACAGAACAAGACAAGAGACTTTATTCCTGGGCATGTAATTTTGTTTACCATGGTTTTTTAAGCTCAAATATGTTTAAAAATGTTGCAGGGCATTATTCATTTGTCTTTTGGTGTCCAGGAATGAACTCTAGGGCCTTTCACATGCCAGATAAGCACCCTAGCTCCAAGCAAAATCTTCAGTTCCAGAAATTTATTTATTTTCCTTCCATACCATAGTTTCTTTTCATAGTTGTCAGTTTTTGGGAATTAGTATGTACTGAAAGTTTTAAATTCTTAGCAGCACAAGATTTATTTGAGCTGAATATTTTCTTCTTCTTGATAGATCTTCTTTTCCCAATATGTACTAGCCTCCCTTCTGATGGAACCTGGTTTTCTATCCTGGCCATACATGCCTATCAGTATTGGAATGTCTTTGAATTGATTAATATGTGTACATTCATGTCAGGCCTCTGCTTTCAGAATGCAAATATTACATGCGTTTCAATAGCCTACCAGGCTATCAATGTATTTTGTAACTGTTACAATTCCAAATATAGATTTACTGATTGATTTTCTTAATATTTTCTGGGAAATGTAAATAGAACATAGAACTTTAATAAAATTACAATTCTCGTTTAACAGGAAGTTTAAGGGATTAGAGAGATGTCAGATATTAAGAACACTGAAGTTCTTCCAGGGGACCTGAGTTCAGTTTGTAGCAACCATGTCAGATGTTCAAGGATCACCTGAAATTAAAGTTCCAGAGGGTCAGATACTCCATTCATTCTCATGGGCATTCCACTCAAGTGGTACACATTCATATGCTAAGGCATAAACACATACACATAAAGGAAACAGACAAATTTTTTATAACAAAACAACAAATAAAATGCTTAATAATTGCATGTCATATAAAATAAACAAATCATATCTGACTGTTACTGTAAATAAAATTTAATTTAATTTTGGTTTTAGTTTTTTGATGTCAGTTTCAAAGAGTCAGACATCCCTAGATCATTTTTTTTTTAAGAATTTTCATTGAATTCTTTGGCACATGAAATTCCTTTTTACACCTGATTATAATCTACAAAACTGTCACCAAAGTTCTTTCCATCATGCATTACAGTACATTTAAAACAAAGCAACAAAACCACAATTCCTTTTAGAGTTGTTCATTAAATCCATAAAAAAAAAAATCTGTTGGAACTAGAAGAAACCATCTTGAGTGAGGTAACCCAGTCACAAAAGAGACAAACATGGTATGTACTCACTCATATATGGATTTTAGACATAGAGCAAAGGCTCACCAGCCTATAATCAACACCGCCAGAGAAGCTAGGAAACAAGGAGAACACTAAGAGAGACATACATGGTCCCTCACTAAAGGGTAAAGCAACAAGATATCCTGAGCAACTTGAGAGCAAGGGGGAGGGGAAGAAGTTAGGAGAAAGTGAAGGGGAGAAGAGGAAGGGAGAGGGCAGGAAAATTGAGTCAGGAAAAGAATAGAAAAGAACAAGAAAAGAGATACCATAATAGGAGCCATTATAGGTTTAAAGAGAAATCAAACACTAGAGAAATGTCCAGAGACCTACAAGGATGACCCCAACTAACAATCTAAGCAATAGTGGAGAGGCTACCTTAAATGCCCTTCCCTAATAATGAGGTTGATGACTACCTTATATGCCATCCTAGAGCCCTCTTCCAGTAGCTGACGGAAGCAGACGCAGACACCCACAGCTAAACACTGAACCGAACTGTGAACAAATATTCACAATAAGGTGTTATGAGCACTTTCCTACCAGCCTGGTCCCATAGCTGCATCAGCCCCAAATAACACACAGGGTCATTGTATTAAAAGATATAAAGCTGTTGGCCTGTAATTAGCATTTCTTACTGGCTAGCTCTGTCTTAAATACTAACTCATAATTACCAATATATGTATTTCTACAGGGTCTTATTTTACCGAGAATGCGAGACTAGTGTCCCCTCCTCCTGATATCATATCAAGACTCTCCTCTACTACATCTCCCAGAATCCTCCTCATCTCCTAGCCCATCAATCTTGCTTCCCTCTAGGCAAACAGTGCTTTATTCATTAGCCTATAAGAGAAACATATTTACTGAATGATATCTCCCATCAATAAGGTGACCACAGAAAACTTGAGCTGCAAACCATTCTAGAAGCCACCATTCAGGTGTAAGATCTTATGTTCATTTTCTTTCTGTTGAAAATTATATTGATACAAGACATATTGTTCAAACAAAATGTCACATCATAAATATTATGTCATATCCTGAACTTTTGGAAATAAATCTCACTTGTAAGTAGTGAAGAAAAGTAAACTACAGGGTTGATTGTTTTGATTTTTTAACTACTAAATTTTCACACCTACTTTTCAAATGATACAATATAACATTTTTTGATAGTATTTATTAACATTCCAGTCCTATATGTCTCAGGACCATCCATCTACCTTGTTTACTAATAATTTTGTATAAATATAGCCTTAGTTCAATTTTTAAAAAGAAACATCATTTGTTCAGCTCCCAAAATGTATAGATCATTGATATACAATATGCTGACTCCAAATATGATTGCTTAGAGAGGACCAATATTATTGAACAAGTGAGAACCCTTGGGGATATCATGTTACCCCTGCAGAGAGAGAGAAAAAAAAAAGCAGGCTGCACTTTCACCAAAGAGCAACTAACACAAGTCACATTGATGTATTTGGCTTGCTTAATTTTCAGTACTTAAGGTTATTACAAAACACTGAATATATAATTATCATTGAAGTTACAATATAAATATGAAAGATTCCACAAGACAAATGCAAACACTTTGCTTGAGAAAAGAAAAAAGAAAAGAAAGAAGAAAGAGTAGAGAAACACGGAACCCGATGTCTAGTAAAGACACTCTCAGGCAGGAAAAGATACGAAGTTTTTATACCCACAACATCTAAACGTGCTTTTCTTCCTCTCAGAAATTGAAGCAGAAAGAGAAGAAACTAAAGCATGCCTCTGTTTTGTGTGGATCATAAACACCTGTGAAGCCCTTAGACTCAGATACTGACTCGGTCCTCACTTTAGCCACAGTAGGAACCATTATTTACATTTACAGGTGTGAAAAACTGCAAAAACCTGGAGACATGATTCTCCCAAGGTCACAGAACTATAAAATATTATACTGAGACTGATGCCAAGGTCTTCCATTGTCTCACAATTATTTACAAATATTTGCTGACCTGAAATAGTACTGTGAGAAACAATCCTTGTAGCGGCACAATTTACATTTGTAATTTTATTTGCTTGCAATTGCATCGATTACTGAAGAGAATGAACAGGATAAGATTGGTGGGTCCCAGCAAAGAAAGGCAGGCTAAATAACCTTGACTCCATGAGCCCAGGACATGTGTGGGAACACTTGTGTCTCTTGATGATGATATCCCCACTGTGTTTAACTGAGAAAATGATCACTTTGAGAAGATTTTCCAATGGGATACCCAGAGTATTAACCACCTAATCACATAATTAACGTTTTATCTCAAAATAAAGATTGAAATTTCAGAAATCGAGTCTGAAGTTGATGGAAGTTTGCACAGCACTGTGATAAGTGTTAATTCTGTTTCTGTTTCAGTATGTTTCCTATTAATTTTCCTCTTCCTTTAGTTCCCAGAAGGATAATTTTCTCTGTGAGAAGATGATGTTTACAAAAAAATATCTTATTTTAAAAAGATGTAGTTATGTGAGAGTGAATACACATCACACTGTCATCTTCTGCCAACCAGAACACATAGTGAAAAATAATAATAAGCCATTGTAAAAAATAATAAAGGATGAGAAGAAAGAACTCGCAACAGAATCTGGGAATGATTAGCCTAAAAGGCTATAAGTTCTTTGAATAAAGTTCAATATGGTGATAAAACAATGTGAAATACAGGAACTCAGACTGGAAATATATCTTTTTCTCTCTTTAAAATTATGATTTGACTTCACGTCTGAAAGTGCATTGCAGCCAAGATTTCTTATGGGCCACTAACCAGCTCCAAAATTATGACACAGAGACTTGTTATTAGTTATGAAAGCTTGGCCTTACCTTAGCTCTTATTGTAATAATGTTTCTCTTTATCTAGGTTTTACCTTGAGCCCTGTACCTTTCTTTCATTCTGTGTCTATTAATTTCACTGTTTCTTCATGTCTGCCTGAGACATGCAATTTTGTGTACTGACTGACTACTGAATTGACTACTGATGGCCATTGGGGTCATATAGATCCGGGTGGCATATTCTGCCTCCTGGGGCCGTGGCAACTTCTGGACCTGAACTGTGACTGAGGGCCATGTCTGGGTCCATGGCACTATTGGAACCACGGTCTGCATTGATGTCCTTGGCTCCTGTTATCATGGAAAGCCAAGTGGATGCCAAGGAGAGCTGATCCTGTACTTCACCCACTGCTGCATTGGGGAAAACTGACCCTGTACCTCACCTGGAAAAAATAGCAGAGCTGGCCCTGGCGGTGTGGGTGCAAGTGAACCAGCCCCAGGGCTCGACAGCAGGACCGACTCTGCCCCTTGCTGCATGCTACAGTGAGTGAGCAAGGCAGGGTTGTAGTGGGATATTCACTTTGTCTCCTTCTGTGGCACTGACCATGCCCATTGGTGGAGCCAGGGGCGGAAGTGACAGGAGGAACTAGGTCTGATGAAGCTCCAAGAAAACTCTCTTTTGCTGGCAGGACTGGGAGAGGAGAGCATCCGGTGGAACCTCTGCTGTTCATCTGTCCTGGTTGTAAGTTATTTCTCCCTGAATAAACATCTGTTCGGCCTAATTGTTTATCCCGATCCTTATTAAACCGCAATACAGGGCAGTGCTGGAGAGCTCGCCTTCTTGGTGTCAATGAGGGAAAGCTGTTGGGCAGGCCAATCCAGCTACCACCTAGGCCTAGAAACAGGGCTATATGTTAGCCTATCCCTACATTAACCTCATCTATGAACCACTGAAACAAATGGAGAGGCCAGGCTGCAGATCCAAAGCTGCAGGATCTCCATGCAACAGGACAATGACAAGATATCCAAGAGGCATCCCTGTGTGTGAAGGCCCAGTAGCAAGAGTATAGCAGAACCCTCATACCAGACCATGACTCGTTGTAATGGTCACCTACAAGTAAAGATGTATGGAATACAGGTATAGTTTGACACAATCTGTCACACTACAGCTTCCATGCCAAGATAGATTTTGTATGTTAGTTACTTTGATTGTTTTTGCTTTTCTTTTGACTTTGAGTTTTTTGGGGGAAGAGGTTGTAAGGGTAGAATATAGATATAAAGGATCTGAAAATAGAAGGAATTGGGATACATATTGTGAAACCACAAAGAATCAATGAAAAAATAAAAATTTAAAAATATTTTCCACAAGACAATTTTAATTCCTGAATTAATGTTTATTAAATTCATATAATTAATTTTATTTAATATATTCCCCACAGAGCTAATTTCAGCTTCTATAAAATCAACCTTTCTTTCTCTTTCATCATTTAACAGCAGAAACCATTAAAATAATGTTTGAAGCATGGAATTGTATGATGAAATACTTTCCATTTTATTGTTCTCAATTCACCAATAATATGTTTATTGTCAGGTAATAAAGAAGTCAGTTACTGGACAATATACCACTAAAACCTTCTTTTATACATAAACAGCAATGCATAAAATAATTTTGTCTATAAAACAAACCTTTTCCTTTTATTTTTTTAGGCAGAGATATACTTTTTAGATAGATTTGCCTCATATCAACCCTAAGTAATAACGTAAAGATTGTATATTTTGTAGAAACAGTTTGGCTTTAATATTGTAGAGGTAATATGTGGATTCGTGGTATTTGTTAATTCTCTTGGGATAATAGGGTTCTGCTTCATGTGCTGGCTTTAGTAATACCTATTCAATAACTAGAATACTTTGATCTTACGTGAAAAGGTATACAGATTGTTTAAAATATGAATTGTGACTTAGTCACCTGAAAATAACCTCTTAAGCCAAGCAAAGTTTTCTTTCTATGAACAAAATCAGAAAGCATTCCAATTTCCAATCCCAGTGTGTCAGCAACAGCAGAAAGCCAAACACAGGAAAGAACAAATGTAATGTGTGTCTTCGGGTGTGGTCCACCCAGCTTGTCCATGTGAGACAGGAAAGTAACTGCCCACACTACTGTGAGAGTAGATTTGTAGGCTGAAATATGATAAATGTTACATTAATTACATTAATGAAGGTCAAATTGTAAACTCCATAGCCATTTAATACAAACAAGATGCTACGGATTAGCATTTATAATTATGCCTTACTCTTTGTCAAGGTAATTAAATTATAAATACTGGAAATTTACTATTTTATTACCAAATTTCTATAGAACTTTATAGTTTTTACATATTTACATACTGTTATTACAATGCTTTGAATATATTTTTAACATATTATCAAAAGTGATATGAAAAAGTATTTGTTTTAAAAAATTTTAGATCTGAGAATAACCTACAGATAAATTCTTTGGGTAAGCAGAAAATTAAGCCAACTTTATATAATTGCCTGGCAAATTTACTTATTGAGAATTAAGCTGAAGGATTAACAAATATGAAATAGATTACTTAAAGCAAAGAAGCTCAATGTTTAATCCAGTAAATGTATTTCAGTTCATGGAGATGCATTTCAGTCATGAATGTTTTGGTCTTGTTTAATTCTCACAATCTTATATTTTATCTTCACTTTTGTGTGGAAGGACAAGTGACTGTCATTATAAGCAATATTGGCACCTTTCAAATGAAATTGCCACTAAAATGTCCTTTTTAAACTGCGAGATGTTTAACACACCGTTCTAATTAAGGAATGAGCATGAATCTGATTTGAAACAAATCTCGAAGTTATTGAGTCTACCTGGGAATGTAATATATGTCTTTATCTTAATATTTTTGCCCTTCAGAAATTCATTCTGTATGTATATTAAAGGCAATTTGTAGATTGGTGTTACAGGTAGTACTAGAAGCCCACCATATACTTGTTTATAAATGCTTGAAAATTTAGTATTTAAGTCACCAGTGTAATCATCATCAATTAATTGCCTGGAAACTGAAAAATAAAGTCTATAGAAAGCAGTGTCAGGGATACATTTTAGTGTTCTACACTCAGACAGAAATCACATTGTTAGTTGTAGGATATTAGCTTGCATTAGATAGAGTTCAGGCCACGTGTTTGATTTTTTTTTTCCTTCTATAAAATCATTGTATAAAAGTAAGGGAGAGAATAATGTGATCCTGAGAGCAGCAAGCATCTTCCTGTGTGTTGATATTTGTCCCTCTTGTGCCCTGTGTACAAGAGTAAAATGTTTTGAGGAGAAATTTCAATAGAAGCAAGAAAGTGTGGAAGACACATTTTCTCCCATAGATCAACAATGGATGAAGTCACCTCAATGACACTGGGGAGGTGGAATTTTACCTAAAGTAATGAGTAAAATAACATGGGAAATAATAAGAAATATTTGAGTAGAGAATGTGGATCTGTCCAAACCACAAAGGACACTCTCAGAGAGCATGTGTCATTTCTAAAAGCAGTTACAAATTTCAGTGAAAATGATGAAGTTGGTATCAGTGCTATGAAGGTAATACTAGATCATTTACTTGGTTGGGTTTATTTATTTATTTATTGGTTGGTTTGTTTTGATTTTTGGTTTGGTTTGTTTTGGTTTGGGTTTTCAAGACAGTTTCTCTGTATTGCTTTGGAGCCTGTCCTGAAACTAGCTCTGTAGACAAGGCTGGCCTCGAACTCAGAGATCCACTTGCCTCTGCCTCACAAGAGTTGTGATTAAAAGTGTGTGCCACCAATGCCTGGCTTAATTGAGTATTTTGTTATTCTGTTATTTACTTATTTTATACTTAGATGGAGGATTACTATGGAGCCAGGACTGGCTGTAAATTTCTGATATTCCTGACCAGCATCTTGTTTCTTACTTGTGACTACAGATCTGTGTCCTCTTCCTGAACAATTGTTCACTTTATTACAGACAATATGTCTTCTATGCTTCTTTCCCAAGACATATTCAAGATAAACAAACAAATGTTATGGTACAGAATGGCCTTTTAGTATGAGTAACCATTTTTTTTTTGTATTGAAAGAACATATTTTGGTTTCCTTTTATGATTTGTACGTACATTTCATTATTAATCTGCAAGTATGCATGAAAGATAATCTGTTTTTGACAATATCTTTCAGAGATAACAGCTAAAACCCACTTTTGTTTTATTCCTACACATATTTGATTTAGAAATAATAAAATTATGAGTAGCCACAAAGACCAGTGAATTTTATCGAGTAATACAATGGAGGAAAGATTGTCTTTAAACAAACATTGCCAGGACAAATATGTATCTGCATACAAAGAACTGATATTGGACCTGAACCTTATAGTCTTCACAAAAGTTAACTCAAAAAGCACCAAGGGTTATAAACTGAAAGGCTAGATAACAAAGTGAAGAGTAATGTAGGAGAATGACTAGGTGATTTTGTCTTTTATTACAACTAAAGAATGTTATTCTGGAAAAGATGTCAAACAGACAAAATGATCCAGAAATTAATACAAGATTATTAACTTTAGGTGAAACTAGTAATGGATCATATTAAATTTCCATAAGGAATGCTTATAGTTTTAAATAACATGGAAACAAACTAGATGAAAATTGAACCTCTTAACAGCATAATTATCTTATCTAAGAATATATGAAAATATCAAATCTACATGTGAAAAGGTATTTGGAATTACAATTCTCCAGAGGATGACAAGCATAAAATAACAATGTCACCAATATACAAATTAATGATGCCATCCAAGGAATGGCCACAACCCAGAACTCTGACAATACCAAATGTGGAGGAGAATCCAGAATGTCAGGAGTTTTCATTTACTGTTAGTGGGAATACAAGATGGTGCAACTATTTTGAAAAACAATTTGGCTTCTTATAAAGATAATTTTGCTGTAATATTGAGTATTCACACTCCTTGGTGTTTACACCCAGAGATAAACATTCATGTCCAACAATTTAAACAAACTAAAACCAACATGAAATTACTATGGAAGGTTAATCCATACTTCATGAAAATTTTGAAGCAATGAAGATATTCATTATAGGTTGGCAAATTTGTAGAATTTGGTTTGGAAAGACTACAAAACTATAATGTCAATTACATGAAACTGGATAAAATTAAAAAGTTAGGTACTATAAAGTGCTAAAGAGGAAAAAAAATAGGAATGAACAAAATCATAGGAATTTTACATTAATATTACAATGGCTGAGAAATATTATATATGTACATGAATAAGCTCTTAGAACATATAATACTAAGAGTAACCTCTAATATAAACTATATATGTTGAATAATAAGGATGTGCCCATGGTACAATACTGCTGTTAGCAAGTAGTGACTAATACACCATTCTGTGTGTGCATAGGGAGTGTTGTTACTAATACAGAAGGCTTGAGTGTGAAATAACTGATAGGGATTTTAATTTTTTGTACTGTTCCCTACACAAACACACACACACACAAACACACACACGCACACACACCACACACATGTGCGCACACCAACACTTTTCATGTTATATTCATATTTATAGTTATTTATTTTGTGCATTGATATGTAAGTCTGATTATGTAAATTACATTTGAGAATGCTGTTTTGGTTGTATTTCAGAAAAAGTAAGGCATAAAATGATTTGAAACCCTCATGGTGTCCCTCTTGTGAAAAATGTCTGTTTCCATATTGAATAAAACTTTGAAAAAGTGTGCATGCTCAGGGTTATTTGAAATAAGATAAACATTGAATGAGTTTGCTAATCCATTATTCAAACAGAACCACTCTCTTGACATCTGTGTATAAGAAAGAGAAAATTGGGATTTTTTACATGAAATAGTAAAATTAATCTTCTTCTTAAGACAGCCAAATTAAATAACATAGTTACCATGTAAACATTATATTGTTTTAATTGGATCTGAGCCTTCATACAAGTAAAATTATTAATTCCTATGTGTTTCCATGTTTTATACAGTAAAGTACAACTCAAATCTGTACTTACTTTTTATGTTAATTATGTAAGTTCTATTTCTATACATTAAGACTGACCTAGCACTTATGTATTTTTATAAGTTCTTCAGACAACTTTATACAATGCATTATTTGCCTAATCAACTAATTCCTTCCAGATTCACTCCATTTACTATTGACCCAAAGTTTTTCCTCTTCTCTTTCTTTTTTTAATCCATTGTGGTGGTTTGAATAAAATTATAATTCCAGCTACATGAAACTGGGAAAAATTAGAAAGTTAGGGATTATTAAGGACTAGAGATGAAAAAAGCAGGAATGAACAAAAACATAGGAATTTTCCATTAATATTACAGTGTGTGTAAAATGTTATATATACCTCGATAAGCCCTTAGAATACATAACACTAAGTAATTTCATGCTTTTGTTTGAACATTGGTCTCCTGCTGTTGGTCCTGTTTGGAAAGGATTAGTAGATAGTTCCTTTGTACAGTTCTCTCTCTCTCTCTCTCTCTCTCTCTCTCTCTCTCTCTCTCTCTCTCTCTCTCTCTCTCTCTCTCTCTCTCTGTCCCTCTTTCCTTGTTCTATCTAAATATGTTAACTCTCAGCTACTGCTCTAGTAGCTTCTGCCTGGCTGCTGCCATGATGGCCATAGACTTGAATCCTCTGAAATCATATTCCTCAAATTAGATTCCTTCCTTTGTAAGATACTTTGTTTCTTTTATAGGTTGCTCTGTCCTGGCATTCTATCACAGTAACAGAAATGTAATTAAGATAAGAGGCAAGTCCAATTCTGTAAGAGTATGATTTTTCCGCCTGCTGCCGCTGGTCTTGACCCGCCGCCACGCCGCCCCAAATAATACACAGAGACTCTGTATTTGATACAATGCTGTTGGCCCTGTTACTTGTTTCTTATTGGCTAGCTCTGTCTTAATTATTAACCCATTTCTGCTGATCTATGTATTTCTCTTACCGGGGAGCTGGCGGCATACTGCTTTCTTCAGACTCTCCATCTTGACTCCTCCTTACTCCTTCCTATTTCCTCCTTGTCTCCTAGTCCCTCCTATCTTCCTTTCCTATTGGCCAACAGTGCTTTATTATTAACCAGTATGAGAAACATATATACATAATGGCATCTCCCATCACAATTCCACACCTATATTCTTGGAACTTTGTTCTATCCATGAGAGGCCACAACCTTACAGAAATTTGAATGTTTCCTAGAATCTATCAATTGCTAATATTTCCTCAGTTGGTGAAGGGAAGAGGGGGAATTTGTATTCATTTCTATCCTGTGTGATGAGATTTGTTCTGTCTTGAAACTTGAATAGACTTCATGCATGCTGATGAAAACCCTGGGCAGCTGCATTGCTGTGTCTAGAGAGTACTCTTTTCTTGTAGTTATCTACAAACCTGACTTTGCAGTCTTTCTGGCCCCTTTACCGCAATGCTCCCTGAGCCTTGGAATTAAGAGTGTAATAAAGATGTTCTTTTGGGGCCTCTTTTTCTCTGCACCTTTGCCTATTGTGGTCCTCTGTTAATCACCATCTACTGAGGAAAAAAAACTCTTCTGATAAAGGTGGAAATATTCACTAATCCACAAGTATAAACGTGTCATGAGAAATCAGAATAATAGCAGTAGATTCTCCCAGTGATCATATACTCTGTGTAGTTACAGCTTCTTGGCTTCCATAACAGTGGTAGTTAGGAGTTTCATACTGTGTATAGGGCTTTGAATCCAAACAGAAAGCAGTTGGTTATTGTGATACATCTTTGCCATGTACCAGTGGGCGTGGCTTGCTAGTATAGTCATTTTGTAATCTCTCAGAATTCACAGCTGGGGTGATATTGGTGATTAGTTTTTTCCTCTTGTAGTGTGACTAGCATATCCTTCCACTATGAAAGCTAGACAATAGGGAATGAAGCTTCCAGGCTAATATCACCCTTATTTCTCCATGTTCTATGACTTCAATATGTGTCATTTTCAGCAATAGGATCTTCACATCAAGTTATGAAAGGTAACAAAGAACATAATAGCCTGTAACATTTTGGGACTGTAGGGGACATCACAGTATAGCACCACACAAGGAGGTAATTCATGTCACTGGTCTTCTTATGGTCTTTTTGTGGTGTCTAATTAGTTTATTTTCACCATTAAATGGTAAATAAATATAAACACTTTAGAAATATGTATATAAATATATTATGAATCTTATATATTAGTAGATGCCCAACTTTTCAAAAGGATTTTGGCTCTCCTCTATTCTTCCCACCATCCCTTACAATATTTTCCCTGTTATTAATTATTCCCCTTTAGCCCTCTGTATTCTATCTCCTGTAACATATCTTTCCCTATGGACTTTTACTAATGTCCTGACATTTGTGAATATTCCAAATGAAACAGATCTTGTGGTCCAAAACAAGCATAAATGAGAGAAAAATATGTCATGTTTAGCTTCTTGGGTATGGACTACCTTACTTAGAATTATTGTTTTAGCAGTTCTATCCACTTGCTTAAAAGTTTTGTTTATTATTATTATTATTATTATTATTATTATTATCTGGTTAACTGTTAAATATTTCATTCAATCATTATATGTAGATAACAATTCTCATTCCTCATTTCTTCTGTATATGAATATCTAGGCTGCTTTAACTTCCTGATTATTGTGAATAATGGAGTAATAAATGGATGAATAAGCATCCGTGTATTTTTACAGAGAGTCCTTTAAGTGTATGCCTAAGATGGTGTACATGAATCTTGTAGGATCTATTTTTAACTTCTTGAAGAAATTTCACACTTATATACATTGTTGCACAAGTTCATATCAAGAAGGGCTAAGTACTCCTCTTCCCTGACATTTTTTATTCATCTTAGACAGCATGACTAGAGTAATTCTAAATCTTCATTTGTATTAAGTCCAAATCTTATAATCTGCTTACCAGATTGATAATAATGTTGAAAACTTTAAAGAAGTATTTCTTAGTTATTTGTATTTTAACTCTCAAGAAATAACTGCTTAATATCATGGGTTGATAACTTTCTTGATACTTAGATTTTTGTTAGTTATATATTGTTGATAGTATCTCTCTGTCATATTTATAGCTGCTAAGGATTCTTTGTATTCTGTAGGTGTATTTACGAGTTTTGGGGAGAGGACCACAGTTAGGAGATGGCTCTCCTCTTCCACTTTGTGGGTTTCAGGGATTGAACTCGGATCATTAGGCTTGTGTAGCAAACATTTTGTAAGGAGAAATGTGAATGGTAATAAGATTTGTGTGCAATTGAAGTTCATTTCCTCTGATTTGATTTGAAGGTATATGAATAATTAAGCAGTGATCAGGCTTTCCTTAAATTTACAAACTCTTATTTCTTACACTGACTGATATTATGTTATCAGTCACCTAAAATAATATATAACCATTACTAGTTACATTATTGGTCTTCAAATAACTTATTCTAACATTATTCTCCAAATTACCATGGTACAGATGTGGAAGTCAGTGTTATAGTCATAGAATTTTTAAAAATTCATCATTTTACTGGCTAACATCTTTTGTTGTTCTAAATACCCAGATATATATTATAATAAATCATATATATCTGTGAAATTCTATAATATGTAGAAATATTATATATACATTTTGTCTTAACTCTCCTCTACCCTAGCCTCTCCCAGTTCCACCTACCATCTACTTCCTTTACTTCACGACCTCTTTCTCTTCCTCTCTTTGACTTTGGAAATTAAAAAAAAATTAAAATAAATTTAAAAAAATCAATAGAAAAATAAAACCAAGCAAAAGCACACACACACACACACACACACACACACACACACACACACACACACACACACTGTTTTGTGTCTTCTACTATTCAAGCTCATGGTTTCTTATCACGAGTAAGGTTTTCTTCCCTGCTGGTCTGGTCCCACTGCTGCACCAGCCCCAAATAATACACAGAGACCCTGTATTAGATATAAAGCTGTTGGTCAGGTACTAATTTCTTATTGGCTAGCTCTGTCTTAAATATTAACCCATTTCTATTAATCTAAGTATTTTCACGTGGTCTCATCTTACTGGAGAGAGGAGCCATTGTTCTTCTCTCTCTGTCCTCCATCTTGGAACTCCTCCCTCCTCCTAGTCTCCTAGTCCCACCTGTCTGGCTTTCCTTTTGGCCAACAGTGCTTTATTCATTAACCAATAAGAGAAACATATTTACAGAATGACATCTCCCATCAGTTCCTGTCCTGGAATGATGTTGATATATACAGTCACATCACTCCACTAGAAAATTTGTATCACATCTCCATGCAAAGAGTTTTTTGGCTAAGGGTGAAACGCTGGAATCAACATATTAATACCACCTGCAGAGACAGTTCAGGATTGCCTGCACCATAATGTTTCAATGTCTGACCACTCTATATTTGACAACTAGTAACAGGTTTATGCCTTTGCTAGATTGTTCCCACTCTCAGAAGTTGTAAATTGCCTCTAGCTCTTCATCCTGAGGTTGTGCATCTTGAGATTACCCCGCCTCCTGCTGAAATTAGGGTCTTAACTGTTGTTGGAGTAGCTCATGTCTGGTGTAGGTAGCCACACTGTTGGTGTTTCTTGCGTGAAGCTTGCCTGTCACATCAAGAAGTCAGCCTTCTTCCTTATCCCCTTTTCATATCATCTTCCTGATACCTCTTCTAAGATGTTTCCTCTGCCCTTGGAACCTCCCATTCCAGTCAGTAGTTCTCTACATTTTGCTCAGGGGAGGCTTTCCTTCTGCTGAAAAATGAAACTGCTTTGATGAAAAGTAAGATAAATATTCATCAATGGATATACACACACTTAGAAATTAGATTGGTTTAATAAAATGGTGGTCAAAAGTCCTCCTCTAAAATTTATGATCTCACTATCCACATGTTGTTGGTGAGGTTTACTGTACCAA
This sequence comes from Phodopus roborovskii, assembly GCF_943737965.1. Taxonomy (NCBI): domain Eukaryota; kingdom Metazoa; phylum Chordata; class Mammalia; order Rodentia; family Cricetidae; genus Phodopus; species Phodopus roborovskii. Next base: position 10,666,356 of record NW_026126461.1, read on the forward strand.
GCATGGTTTACTTTCTGTTAGGTAGGCCTTGGGTATAAGTAGACAGCTGTTGGCATTCTAATTCACAGATACTTGATCATCATTGCTCATTCTCTATTCACTATAGCTATGAAGTAAGACACTGGAAATAACCATCAATGGTGAATGGATAATGAAATGTGATTTCCAATTTGATTATTATTCATGTTATTGTACAAATACATATGTTCACTTTTGTTTGCCTTAAAATTCAGTGTTCAACTTGTCCCAGCTTCAAATTCGAGTGGCTTTCTAGCCAAACCCTGGTTATTTCAGAACCCTTAAGAACTGTCCTTCCAATTGCTGATATATGTAAAGTTGCTGCAGCAAATCCATAAAACACTATTCCAAGAATCTCTGGTTCCTTTAAAGAAGATCCAGCTTCTAAAGCAAAGTAAAACAGTTGACATACCAATACCAGGTGTCATTGTTTGTAGACTATATATTATGTAGACAGATAGGTGATGTATTTATGCATACTAACATGTATAACACTTCTATCTATATTTCCATATGTATATATATATATATGCACTTTGCAAATTTAATGTGTGCTTTACTTATATAAATCACATGCACTTAAAGCAAAAATAGCGATGTTATATATGAATCATCTATACAGACATATATGAGTGTTTGTGTTTATGTCAATACCTATGAATATATTCAACCAGAGGGGTCTTACTTAGCTTTGCACTTTTTTTGAACATGAGAAACCCAGTCTTTATTAACTGCAATATATTTTCTTACATTTTGGTCAAGTCTACATGAGGTAGCTTCAGAACTGCTGAGTCATATATCTATGAAACTCTTAACTAAATACTTATAAACTAGAATAGAGCATATATGTATGGTTCTTTCCCCTGTATCCATACAGTATGCAATTATCATCTTATTTCCAAAATTTATTTAATATAGTAGTGTGGTCACCCAGTTATTCTGTTTCCTTCATGTGGCTAAATTAATCTTTTTACTAAAAACTCCATTTTTGATTTTCTCTATTCCTTGATATGCTTTATTGTTTTTTTTAATAGGGAAGGTTTTCTTCACATTTTACTGATGATTTTCATGTGCATGTACATATGCATACCACAGCACATGTGTGGATGGAATATGACAGCTGGTGATAGTCAATTCTTTCTAACTAATGTGCACTTCAAAGGATCAAATTCAGGTCAATAAGCTTAACAATAAATCCGTTTATTTATATAGTGTGCTATCTCATGTCCTTATACTAAATTTTCACAAACTGTTTTACAAGCAAAGCATTACCAGGTCTGAGAGTCAGAATTATAAAATGCTGTACGTGAAGAAGCATAATTCTCTTTTCTTCTGTGTTGCCTCATTCCACTACCTCTCATCCCAGTAAGTTGCCATAGTATCCCTATGGGTAATCACTTACTAACTGAATGTAAATATTCATATCTCTTCTTCATGTGAATGACAATATGACAGGTATTTTGTGTTTGTATTTATTAATGGTCAGTATGCTATTGAAATCATCCCCTTGTAAACTGCGCAGAAAATGCAAACAAAATTTGTTCTTGTGTTAGAACTGGATTTTTAATTATTTTTTCCTATTTACTTTAAATAAGGTATAGAAACAAATTTGTGTTTCCTTTCTTTCTAAAAGTTACATATAATTGTTATATGACTTAAATTTCTGTTTTTTGAAGCTATAATTATCTTTCTGTGGGAGTATTTGTTTTTCACCTATTTGGCACATTTACATGTAAAATAGAGTATTTCCATCTGTTCTTTGACATCTACTTTCTACTCATATTTTGCCATTGATCATACTAGGTTAATTTTGACAGGTGCCAGGTTACCCTTCCAATGTAAAGATCCAAAATACTTTCTATCCTCTGTGTTATTAAATTACATGTCACCCTTTGCTTTCCATAAGTGTATTTTCTGCTATGACTCTGTTCACAAAGTTTCCAGAAAGCATTCTTGAAGACGGAATGATTTGTATCACAATTGAATTATTCTGTTTTCTTCTATACCTCTGTCTCATTTCTCCAAAGGTGTCAGTTTAGTAAATACATTATATTGTAAATTTTATTTCAGTGAGTGATTCCAGGGTATTCAACTCACCACATTTGAGCAAGTATTTTTTTCCTCAAAACTAAGCATGGTAAAACTGTTTCAGTCTTTGCATCCTGTGTCTGATGCATATATTCTATGTTACTCCCAGTTGTTGAGTTAAAATTATAAAGTGTATGGAAACTAAGGATATGGATTATTTTCTCATTTTAATCCGGTATTTCTCAGATTTCAGCACTTGGGGCTTGCAAAGCATGTTTCCTCATAAGATTTTCAAGATGTTGAAGCAATTTTGATAAGAAAATTTATAGAGACTGATGGTCATTAACCTGTTATCTTACTTGCTTGTTTGTTCATTTTGCATCCTGACCACGGTTTCCCTTTCCTCTTCTCTTCCCAGTTTCTCTCCTACCACCTCTCTGCCTCCCCCTCCTGTACTCCATTTCCATTCAGTACAGGGCAGGCCTCCCATGGATATTGACAAAGCATGGGATATCAAGTTGTAGTAAGACTAAGCACCTTGCCTTGTGTTACTGCTGGACAAAGGTAATCCAGTATGTGGAATAGAGTCCCAAAACTTAGCAAAGGAGCTAGAGACCGCCTGTCCCCACTGTGAAGAATTCCACAACCAAACTACACAACTGTCCCAAATAATCAGAGGGCCTAGGTTAGTCCCATGTAGGCTCCCTGCTCTCATACAATCTCTGTGAGCTCCTAGGAGACAAAGTTAGTTGATTCTGTGGCTTTTCTTTTGATTTTCTTGACCCCTCTAATTTGTACAATTCTTCTTCCCTCTCAATGGATTGTCCTAAGCTAGCCTAATATTTCAGTGTGTCTCTGCATCTCTTTCCAACAGTTGCTGGATGAAGCCTCCCTGATGACTACTAGACTAGGCATCAATCTATGAGTATAATAGAATATTGTTAGACATTACATTGACATTTTTTCCTCCAGTTGTATTGGGTTATATCCTAGTTTTCTGAGCTATCAGGTTCTGGGTCTTGGTGCTCCAGGCATTGTCAGGGGTAGGCTCACTCTAGTGACATTGGTCTCATGCTGAACCAGCCATTGTTTGGCTACTCCTACAATCTCTGTGCCACGATAGGAAAGAAAGACTTTAGGTCCAATATTGCATGACTAGGTTGATAATGAAGTTCTTTTTTCAGAAGTTACACACTCACATTATATACATGATTTGAACATTTACTATCATCTCATTCTCTTGACTTGACCCTATAAAACATCATCCTTGACAAATATTAGTCAACTTATTTTATTATTCTATTGATACTTAAAATAATTTGGAATAATTATTTGTGCTTCCAATAAAATAATCATTTGAATTGATCATCACTTGTGTCAATAATTGTTGAATCTTCATAGAAGACTGTATCATATACACCCTGATTGTTTGCAAGTGCAATAAATTCATAATTCATCTGGCACACATATTTTAGATGGCTGACATGAAATATGTGTGCATTAAAAACTAATGATGAATTGTTGAGATATACCCTTTGGTAACTTTCAAACTATTTCTAGGACAATTGTGATAATAGAGCAATAGTAAGAGCCATTATTCTTATTTGATGTGCTCTTTTCAAAACTTATTGTAATGCTCTCCATAGCAGTTAAATACTCACTTTTTCATTGAACTGTAATTCATTTTGCTAGACACAGATCTTTCTACCTACTCTGTGTACCTTCCTCCTCTACTATGATGATCTCATTTGTACTTGATGTTGAGCTGACTTGTCTTAACCAAATATATTCTTGGGCACTGCTTGGCTTTTGCCAAACAACTGTATGTGTTACCCTTTATTATACTCAGTGGGTTTTGAAAGTTCACAAGCTTCACTTGCTAAACTGATCTGTAGTATTTTGTTCTCTATTTTTTCTCTTTGAAAAATTTCTTGACTTCGTGAAGTAATCAAGCTATTTCAGTGGATTTTATAGAGCATGGCATCTCCTATTTTGACATGTATAAAAGATAAGATTTCTGATGAAATTATTAAAAAGTCAGACCTAAAACCATTTAGCTTATGATTAGCTAATTTCAGCATACTTATCAACTGATGTTGAGATGGGTTCCAGTTTTATCCCTGCCTCTAACAACAACAGTATCTTTAATATTGAAATAATTCTGCAGAATTTTTATAGTGAAATTTCTTCTTGCATGTGAATTGATCATATTCTTTCCTCTCCTCACAGATCCTCTTGACCTTCCTGTCTTAGTCACTTTTCTATTGCTGTCAAGAGACACCATCCATGACCATTGCAACTCTTATAAAAGAAAGTGTTTAGTAGGGTCTGGCTTACAGTTTTAGAGGTTTAGTCTGTTATCGTATGTGGAGATACAGAGCTGGCTTAAAGGTGCAGGCTCCTCTTGGGTCAAATGAGGTGAGAGTTGAGATATAAACGCTTGGCATACCAAGCACAGCAAGAGGCATACTTGCTCTATTAAGTTTTAATGTTTGGCTGAATTTTGGCCTTCAAGATAAAGAAGTAGCTCTTGAGTTCAGTGAACTGTGCTGCACTGTTCTGTTTACTGTGGAAGTGTTTAACGACATTCATCTTTAAATATAACAGAGACATTGTCTAATTTTGAGGAGACATCTCATGATTCTTTGTGTGGTCTGAGGGTGGTCTATTGTGAGATAACTGTCTAACTTTGTATATAAAAGTTCTACAAAATAGAGTACAACATGCAGTTGTCTTTACTCTGCATCTCCTGTGTCCTGACTTACGTGAGATTGCTACCCAGGAACCCCAACACACTAAATGCTGACAATAGAAATGATGGGGACTATGGCAGCGCACAGGTGGATATGGTGCTGGGGAAACAGTTATATGTTCTATACATAGATTCATAGGCACCTGGAAGAGAGGGACACTAGGGCTGCCTTGGACTTCCGAAAACCCAAAACCAACCCCCACCGACACATTTCCTCCAGTAAGGAAAGACAGTACAAGAAAACCATACCTCCAACTCTTCACAAACATTGCCACTCTGTGATAACAAAGCATTAAAATATATTAGCCTATGGGAGTGATCCTTTTTCAAGCCACCACTCTCCCTATCCACCATATTCTCTCTCATACACTCCAGAAAAATAATATAACAACAACAAAAATATGTCAGCACAAACAAAACCACTACGATAATGTTGATTCCATCAGTTGCTGGAAGAAGGCTCTATGATCACATCTAGGGTATTCACCAATCTCACTAAAGGTAAGGTCAGTTCAGGCACCCTCTCCACTATTGCTAGGGATCGTAGCTGAGGTCATCCTTGTGGAGTCCTCAGAATTTCCCTAACATCAGATTTCTTCCTAACACCATAATGCCTCTCTCTATCAAGACATCTCCCACTCTGTCCCTCCTCCAACTCAAGCATCCCATTAGTTGGTTAGTTATAAATTAGAGAGGCAAGCTATCTGGAAAAGTAATTAAATACTTACAAAAAAGATAATAGCGGTTATTTTTCTCCACTACTATGGTTACAAATGTAAAAGTTTGATTTCTTTGATTTTAAGAAAATATGACTGACTTGGAAGATATTGAAATTTGTTATATGTTGAAAATTAACATTTACAATATTTTATGCCTTCCATCATCATTAGACTTGAAAAAAAATGCCATGGGTTTAAGTCAGAGTATCTGTCTTTTCTTTTCCATACACAACAATATGGTCAAAGCAACTGATAAAAGAAAGCATTTAATTTGTGGACTCATGGCTCTAGAGGGTCAAATCGCAGCTTCCAGCAGGATACAAGCAAGGCAGGCACGGTGCCAGAACAGTAGCTGGACGCTTAGCTGTATAGACAAGAAACAAACGGAAGGGAGAAAAAGAGAGGGGAGAGAGAGCTAACTGGAATGATGTGGGCTTTTTAAACCTCAAATCCCCCTCCAGTGACACACCTTCATCAACAAAGCCTTTTTCCTAATCCTTCCAAAAGACTCACATCTTATATAAGTGCTTATGACTATCATCATTATCGTTAAAAGCACCACACTATCATCGCATTCCTTCCTCTCTGATGGCATAGACAAGATTAAGGCACCAACCAAACCTTGTTTAAGGTAATCAATTTCTTTCTTTCTTTTTTTTTTTTTTTTTAGATTTTATTTTATTTATCATTTATATAATGTTCTGCCTGCATATATGCTTGTATACCAGAAGAGGGCACCAGATCTCATTATAGATGGTTGTGAGACACCATATGGTTGGTGGGATTTGAACTTAGGACCTCTGGAAGAACAGCCAGTTCTGTTAACCTCTGAGCCATTTCTCCAGCTCCTCTAAGACCATTTTCTTACCATCAGAAAGGACAGTCAACAGAAAGCCTCCAGATGTCAGCTGTATCCTGTGGTCTCAGCATCTGGATACACTTGTCTGATGGCATGCCCTTCTTGGAGCAATATGATCCTTGTCAGTGAGTAGAATAATATTTAAAGCCTGGACATTTCACACAGGTACAAAGTATTGTGCAGGAAAGTGATCCTTTCAAAACTTGTTTGGAAATGACTCATTGGATTTAAATCATATTAAATTACTATGCTTACGTCTTTATATTTTACTCTTAATTTCTCATAAACTTATTGTGCCCTATACGTTATCTCAAGAAACATTTCTAGAAAATGCAACTCACATCATTCTATCACAGATTATCATTGTCCTTTAAAACCCATCAAGATTAAAACTACTATGATTATTTGAATAATAATGGCCCCGTAGGCTCTTATATACTGTGTTACCTTGTCGTGTCATACTCTCTCTTCCCAGAAATATAAAAGTGATTATGACACCTACAATCTATTATTTTACATTTGAAGCTTCATATGTGGCCTTATCTCAAATATCCTGAAGAAAAACTATTGTTTGTAATATTGCATCTAATATATTTTAATGGCCATAAATATTAACTTCATTTAATGAAACCAAGATGGCTCTTCCCATAAAAAAAACAATATAACAAACAAACAAACTAGAAACTCAAAACACACACACACACAAAAAAATTTGATTCAGGAGTTCTGTGTGTAAAAGGACATTTCTAGATATAGTTGTTTATAGGCCAATAACAGTTACCAAATCTTGCCTTGGACCAGTGTCTCTGAGTTAATGGTCCCACATCAGCAAAAATTAAATATAGACTCTTCCTGACAATGAGCAAATTTATTGTGCAAGCATCATTAATACAGGCCAAGTGACAGCAATCCTTGTCTTTAGGTGTTCTAGGATTCCTTTTCTGAATAGGTGGTCCATCTATAGAAGCTATTTTTTTTTTTTTTTTTTTTTTTTTTTTTTTTTTTTTTAGAGTCATCAAGGCAATCCAGTCCATATTGAATGCCTCTAGTTTATTCTTCAACATACTTAAGCACCCAACCAATAGGGGGAACATGGCAGAAAATTTCTATTATCATGTACAAGGAGCAAAATATGTTACTTTCCTCTATCCTCCAGGGTTTGGTAGCCACACCTGTTAAATCCAGCAGAAGCTATTCTTTACAATCAGCTCAATTAGAAGCAATTATATTTTTAAAAGGAAGCTAATAGTGCCCAGGCAGAGCCAATCAGCCTGAAAACAATGACCTTGCTTCTCAGTGAAGGTCTGTTGTTCAGTTCTTTTGTCTAGTATAGAGTCAACTGCAAGCACTATTATTTCATTTCTCTAGTGTTCCAGGCCTCTCCAGTTTCACGTTAACATTTATTTTATCTTCTAATGCCTATTATCAGTATAATATCTATGAGTAACTTCCTTTTCTTACCTTGGGCCCTTTCCCTAATTGCATCACAAACATCTATAACAGAAATAAAGTAGTGATCAGATCATGCAAGCATAAAAAAAGGAAAAGAAATAGAAAATATATAGTAGAAAAGTCTTAGAATAAGAAAACATTGGAATTATCAAATAATAATATTATGATATTATCTAGAACAAAAAATAACATTTTCTCACATTAAACAGTGTAAACTATCATGTCACTTTGTTTCTATTCTTAAATGTTAGTTTTCCTTTTTAAGAAACATTCCCCCTTTTCAAAATAAACTCCATTTGCATCAAAGCAAATGAATAAAAGAACCAAATTTATATATATATATATATATATATATATATATATATATATACAGATCAACCAACAAATAAATTAACTCCCTTATGTTATATTGTCATAACAATTATCCTTAGCCCTGGGGTTTCAATCAATATGGAGATTGAATGCTGCTGGGAAGTCATCCAGTCATCCCCTAAGCTCTTGTCCTGCGGTCTTACTTTAAGTATCATTTACCCTGAGCAACCAAAATAGTAACAGGTCTGCAACAGCACAATTAAGGAAACATACCACATAGTGCTCAGTGGCTGGGATGATAATAATTGGTTAAGTAAGCTCAATATAAAATAAAAAGATGGATATGAAAAATGATATGTGAACATAAAATGTCTTAAGAGAGAACAAACTTTAGTGTTAAAGATTACATTATGTACAAAGGAATATTCAGCCATGGTCTTGAAAGAATAAAATTCTTTTAAAAATTAACTAACTGAATAGATGTCCCACAATGAATGGAATATTGTACCATGAATAAAAACTTACTAAAAAATGGTTTTGACACAAAACAAAAATTAATTAATTTAAAAATTTCAGCCTGCTAGGCTAGCATTAGATCCACAAATAAAGAATTCCTTTCTGAAAAAAAATAACATTATACATAGACTTTAAAATTTTGGAGGTTGCTGAAATGGATATTATAAGATTCAAAGTTTTCACTCCAAAACTGTGTTGACAGTGGATGAAGACATTATCAGCTTTTCTTGGAAAATCTGATACAGTTATTCCATGAACAACTGACTAACATAGCGACATATCAACTGCCCCAATGGTTTTCTTTTTCTTCAAACTGCAATTATGGCAGAATTAAATTCTATTTCATTCAATGTAAGGATCAAAATTTTCTTTTATTTTTCAGAATATCTAAGAAGAATGAGACATAGAATTGTCACATTTTTTTTTTTCAGTTACTATTAGGAGGTAATCTTAAAAGGAAAACATTTCCCTGTCAAGTCTTTAATAATGTGAACTCACTGAGGAATTATAATACATGATTACATTGCTATATAAGTCAATATACTATTACCTTGTAGTATTACCAAATGAAATATGGGTGTATTTAGTTACATTAGAAAAAAAAAAAGACATACTGTCATACAGTCAACCAATTATAAAGTAGAAGTGAAGGGTTTTATCTACATCTTCAAAGAACAAAAATCTAGACATTTGCTAAAATTGATCACATACACACAATCAAACACTGACAGAATCTAAATCAAAGTATTTAAAATGTAATCAGAGGGAAAATACTGTGTCTTTAATTTATATGAGGACCTGCTTTTTGTCTTTTGCCAGGCTTGTATATGTTTGGTGGTTTGTAAGACTTCATTGTTCATACATAAAATGTTACAGCAAAAAAAAAAAAAAAAAAAAAAAAAAAAAAACCTTAGCACATGTAAGTATTTATTTGGCACCAATTATGTTCCAGCATATTGTATATTTAGGTTAATTCAATCCAATCAAGAGATTATTTCAACTGTATATGTTATATATCATGCAATCTGTAATATAACATGTAAAATGAGGATTGAATTCAACAGTGAAAATAAATTGGGCCAAAGGTACATTAAGATGTTATATAAGTATCAATTTAGAAATAGCAGCTGTATGAAGCCACTTAGTGGTATACATTGACAGTCAGCAGTTTAATGAAGTTTAACTCGACTGCATTTTCCCCTTAAAATGGAATGAATTAAGCTATTTTGTGGGGTTTTTTAATTGAAAATGTTAGAGGTAAACTTTAATTTTACTTAATTTCTCTGAATTTTTGTGACTTACTAGTCAATTATACTTGCAAGATTCTCCTAGGTTAAAGCCCCAACCTTTGTTTTTAGGGCATCTACATGGTTTTTCTTTCTTTGTTTTTTACTATTTTTATGATAAAGTGATTCTGAGAGAGCAGCCATGTTTTTCCCCATTTATAGTCTACCACAGATTTGCACAAAGATGAATATTTGGTTCAAGGTAGACAAGATAGAATTTCAACCCCACAGGGTTCAAGTGAATTGTTACATTGCCTAATGTAGTGATCTCCAGGAAAAGAATTACTGCAACATTTACACACAATGACAGGCTGAATTTAATGAACTTACTCATGAGGTCAAGGTGACATACATCAGAAATTAACAAGGTAGGCCAGTGGCCTGGAGACTTGGGGTGGACCTCTTTTCCTTGGACACTATGTATCCATCAAATTTGATTATTGGAAATGTAATCTGTAAAGTCATGATTAATGGTATTTGTGGGTAGAATCTCTACCAGTAATTAGAATTAGTTTAGGTCATGAGAGTAGGGGTCCTGTGGTTGCATTAGTGACTTATAAACAAAGGAAGCAAGGGCAGAGCAGAGAACAACATTGTCATGACATCATCATCATATTTCTTTGGGACTGCACAGAGGACCCCTTACTAAAAGGACATCGTTAAATGCCGCCTTTTGACCTTGGTCCTTAAGAGCTGTGTCATGAATAAACAGTTATCATTTATAAATTACATGGGATGGTGTATTCAAACTATGTCAAAAAGTGATGACACTGGAAGTTTCCAACAGCCACATTTTAGTTGTATTGATAAGTATTCTTGGTGGGGGGAGGGTTACATATAAACAATCAACAGTTCCCCTTTGCCCCATATATGATGACTTACTAGAAAAGTTACTACTTCCTCATTACATGTTATATCAAAGTAATTCAAAATTATAGTACTAATGGACTATATTACAAACAAACTATTTTCCCTCACGTACTGTTTTATCTGAGAGCTTGACTCTTGTTATTGTAGCGGAGAGTAAGAAGTGCCATTGAGAGGAAAGATACAAAAGCCAGTCTTTTGGTTTAGTGTGTGTCTACTGAGTAATGAATGATAAAATTCATCCACTGATGCATTACAAAGGTCCTGAATTCCTGACATGATAATCATACTTTGGGTTTCCAGCTGAGAACATAAACTTCATTTTCTACAATGTCATGTAACTTATTCGCAGGCTAGATACAAGAATATGCTAAGGGGCTTATTATTATTATTATTATTATCATCATTATTATTATCTTTTATTATTAGCTTTCACATCATGAAATAAAAATCTCTGCTTACAACTGAAACATTGAGAACTTAAATTTTTCCTTCTGTATTACTTGTTCTCTATTGCTGTGATAAACCACATGACCAAAAGCAACTAGGGGAGGAAAGAATTTATTTGACTTCAAGGTTAGAGTTTACAATCAAGGCATTTTAGGACAAAAACTGAAGGCAGAGACCTGAACGCAGGAACTGAGACAGGGTTGGTGAAAGAAAGCTTACTCAGGAAGTAATGGTGACATATCCTAAAAATGAAGAGGTGTGCAGGGAGCCTCCAGACTCGGGGAAAGCTCCTTTCATTGGATACGATGTGTTGTTTGACCTGAAACGCTGGGTCCCTGCAAACTTCTTCCTCATAGTTTGCTCAACTTGCTTTCTTCTACAGTTCAGGCCCTGCTACCCAGGCATGACAGTATCAACAGAGACTCCCCCTCATCCATGAATATGTCCCACAGAAGATGGTCTGATGGAGGTGAGTCCTCAACTGAGATTCTCTCTTCGGTGATATGTCCATGACAGGTTTGTGTTAAATTGACCAAACTCAACATACTTTCCTAATTCTCCTGAGGCCAAGATTCTTATTTATTTATTTGTCGGTTCGTTAATATGTTTACTTGTTGAGGCAAGGTTTCTCTCTGTAGACTTGGCTGCCCTGGAATTCACTCTCTAGACTAGGCTTACCTCTGAGAGCCACCTATCTGTGTCTCTTGAGTGCTGGGATTAAAGGCATGCACCATCACTGCAAGGCAAAACCAAGATCTTTTTGGTTGACATTCAGGATTCCATTGTGCTCATTGAAAAACCATGTCATGTTCCACTTGTGGTAGAATCTTCTGCTGAGAGTCCTAATTATTGTACCCTGAATCTAATGTGCAATACCATTACTATGAATTACTATGAGGTAATGTGAGGGTTGGATGCCATTTTTCTTTTGACAGAAAACACTTAAAAGAAACTTTTGCGGTGAAAAAGCCTCTAACACTTTTGCTATATTTATTAATTTGATAGCTTTATATAAACTTATATTTGAGGTAATGAACACTCTACAGACAGTAATTTGATCATTAAATTGTATATATGCAACATATTAAAACATCACACTTTAAAACCACAAGCGTGCAATTATTTTAATTAAAAATAAAATATGCTTATAGCTACTCTTCAATCAAAATAATATGTAAATAAACACAAATAAACCCCAAAATAATTTAGCCAACATTAATATTAGCTTAGCATGATATGAAATTATTAATTGTGTATTCTAACCAAACTATGATATTTGATGGTGCCTTAGAAACTCAGGTTTTATGTTACCTCAGTACATATGTTTGTTAAAGTAGCCATAAAAAGTATTTTTTTTTAAATTTTCATCTGAAAGTGTTTGATTTTATTGTTTTAAGAACCATATAGATATTCCTATTGCTATTTTTGGGGATCTCTAGTATGGGCTTGAGACCTATAAAGATACACTAGTAATGCGTTCACAGCATAATCTCTGGTAATGAAACGAGATGAAGAAATAGACCTTGATGGACAATGTACTTGAAACTCAGGTGGAAGCTGAATGTGTCAGTCTATCCTATGGAGGGGGTAGAGAAGGGGAGAGGAAGGAAAGAAGGGAGTGAAGGAGGGGAGAGGGATGAAGGGAGAAGGAGGAGGGAAAGAACCTGAGACCAGGGCAGGCTTCGCCTTTAATTCAAAACAGATACCATGCTCACACAATTTCACCTCTCTTCTCCATACAAATTCTTATTTGTGCACAGTAGCAACACATTCCTCTTTCTCCTCTTCCCTCTCCCCTCCTACTTTACCTGGAGCCCCTCCCTCTCTTCCTCTCATTCCTGTTTCCCCTCCCCCTTCACATCTCTTTATTTCTATGGTACAGCATCAGGACACGGCAATGCTTAGTTCTCTGCTTGGCTTCTAGGTTAGGCAGAAACTTTGCACGTAATACATTGTTGTGTTGTTCTATGTTGGACCTCTTGGAAAGTTTATATCACAACAAATTGGAATAAATTTAAACATTTGTATCCCTCAGTGTTAGGTTATTATTATTTTTGTTCGAATCTCTTGCTTACATCCCTTATTTCCTGGAAAAAGTATTAATGCGTTATTATACTATTAATATGGAATATAAATTAATTTACAGCCCATTCTACGTATGCTTATGGCAATTTGTTTCTAGTTTTTACATAAATTGATTCAGATGTACTAATATTTATATTATTTTCTTTAAAAATATTATATATTGAGCAGCTTCACAATTCTGCAGGCTAGCCCTCTGAGAGAATGATGTAGGTGGTGGAAGTTCCTTTTGAGATTCATGGGGAATGACCCAGTTTTCTCTATCTTCCACCTTCTGGTAGTTTTTCCACTTACTGACAGCCTTGTGTACCTTGGCTTGCAGACCTTTGCTTTCATATGTGAGTTATGTTATGTTTCTCTAATTAATGTCTTTGTTTGAATTTCTTTTCCTAAGTTTACAGATGGTTTCATCTCAAAAACCACCTTCAGAGAGTGTTTAATTTAATTGATCACGTTTTTTTTTTTTTTTTTTTTTTTTTTAAAGAAGACAGTCTTAGATATTGGATGTTAAAAGCTTAGAATAACCATTTGTTGCAGAAGGGGCATAAATCAACTCATCCCATTAGGTCTGTGTATGGACTGGAGCATAAATTTTCCCCTACTTACTCCTATATTTGAATTAATTCAATACCTCTATTTTCAAAATGTGCTGTTAGTAAATTTTTAGTTTTTAGTTTTGTGTAGTATATGGCACTTTCTCTTCATAAGACTGGTTAGCTACAAAATCCATCAAATGGCAAATAAGCTTAAAATTATTCTCCAAATTCAGAATACATGTCAGCTATTTTAAAAATCATAGAGTGTTCTAAAAAAGAAAGCAACCTGAATATTTATTGTATATGTTTATTCACAAACACTGTGTTAAATTCAGATTTAATATGTGTGTCTACCCTATGGTGATATTTGGTGAGCCTACCCTATCATGCTGGTGTTCACATTTCAAGCAACTTCTCACTGCCAACACCTGTGTCCCTCTGTCAGAAGGAGTTTTTTATTTTTGCTCCAAAAACAATTTCAGTCTGTGGGCAAGAGTTAAAACAGAAGTAAAAAAGTCGATACATCCCAGAGAACTACACAGCTAGCTGAAGGGGTTGAGGAAGGGGAATCATTTGCAGGGTTGAACAACCTGCAGACATCTCCATGGGACTGAAGTATAGTGAGTCCCAGTGGTTATGTTTTTTTCTGGACTATTCACTGACTTCTTTTCCATCAGTCACTGTCTCCAACTGCTTTCCTAGCAAGTGTAATAACAGATAGACATGTCAACCTCACTGGATTGAGAATTTGCACTAAATGTGAATCGCAACTCTGAGGGTGTCTGTCAGACCATTTCAAGAGAGTATTACTTGAATGAAGGAATAGAAATTCTCAGTGTTGGAAGTGAAGTTTTCTAGGCTGGAGACACTTCTGAAAATGGGTAGAATTAAGTAGGCAGAATACATCTCCCTCCCACATATGAGCTATTCTTCTCCCTTTGTGTTTTCACCAAGTCAAAATGAAACCTCTCTTAAACATTAGTCAAAGTTATATATATATGTATATACATATATATATATATACATATATATACACACAAAAAAACAAACACACACAACACACACACACTATATATATATATATATATATATATATATATATTATCCTATGTTGCCTTCTTTTCATTAATTTGTTACAGAGGGAAACACTACATCATCGCAACAATTACATCAAATTTGTTAGAAATTTTTCCATAAAAATGGTCCTCTCATGATCATGGATGTGCTTTTCCAAGCACTTGCTAGTGGCTGAAATTATTTAAAAATTTCCTAATGATTATGTGACACTTTCTAGACTCCCCACAAAAGCCATCTCTCTTATTCTCAGCACCAGGTGTCTTCTATCCTCACACACCTTTAAGGTGTGTGCTGTTACTATGTGCATGCAGTATTACTAACCCTTTCATAAAACTAATGTCAGTGTTCCCATAGTCTTCTTTCACATTCATGCCTTCCATGCCAGGTAGGTAAGTGCTCCTGGTAAAACGTTTAATATTTTACTGCATATTGTGTATTCCTGGCTACACAAATATTTAATGAATGAGTAAGTATTGGAATCACTTGGTTTAGGGTCCAGGGTCTCATAAAGGTTATTTAATTTTGATGAAATTTGTGAACTATGTCATTGATGATAATAGAGTTGTAAATACTTTAATATCAAAGCCATGCCATGTTTCAGACAATTCCTGACAAAATGACTCTCATGGTTTGAAAATTTCTTTTATATCTTTCTGCATATATCAATGTATTATATGACACATAAATGGTAATGCATTATGAATAGATAACCTGCTGTCTGTGTGGCAATATAAACTTTAAAAACTCCATACACTGTACAGTGTAAACACTGGATCCTATTGAGGAAAGCATTTAAGCTTCATTGGTCATATCTCTTATTGTTGGGCACTTTTGCCTTTAGAAGGCACATGAAACACGCAGAGCACCATTTGCACACACATGTTTTCATGCCTGATCTCATTATCATGGCTGACATAACAGACAGGTGTATCACCTGAAATTAAGTGGCTTTTGATACATGTTTTAGCACACATAGCTGTAACAATTTTGATATTACAACTCACTTAGACAGAAATAGTTATTTTAACTTATCAAAATAAAAACAAATTTGTGTGCTTCCAATAATATTTTGTTGATTCATATCCGCAAATTAATGATGTTTGACAACTAGTTAACAGGCAATGTTACTTGCTTCTGCAAGGTTCTTTCATATATACTGCCTGTATTCATTGGCTAACTTGTATGTCTAACTCAATATTAAGTGAGTCCATCTACATGTACCTTAATATGTTTAGACAGTCGTTATTTCAATTCAAACCAGCTAACACACACACACACACACACACACACACACACACACACACCTATAGTATCCCTATTACATATGTTACCAGAACTAAGTTAATTTTAGTTTAAATATTGCTAAAAACATTAGTTATCGACAGTATCTTTTCTTCTAAGTACGTTTTCTTCTATTTTTAATATTTTACATATTAAATAAAATGTCAGTAACATATTTTGATAGAATTTCCTAACTTATTTTTTTAGAAATATATCACTGTAGCATTTGTTCTGCTATTATACTTATTACCTCAGTAATTCTTTAAATGTATGCTTATAATTACAGTCTACTCTGAGTAAACATATCTTAGCTACTAGTCATAATTATTGATTCATTTTAATAGGTAAGATAATTAACAAATGTGATAAAATTATTGATTATTTCAAATTTATATACTTCCTTTTATGAAGTAATAATGTGTTCAAATTAAATTCTATTCCCTTTACATTTAGTAAAACATGGAAAGTTTTGAAATTCCTAGCTTCTTGAGAATTATCATCGTACGCATTAACATAGTAAGTCTAATAAATAAAGAATAATTGTAGAAAAATAACAACTGTAAAACACCTATTCATATACTTATGTTTGATTGTGAAATATTCAAAACTCTAATAATGAAAAAAATCTGACACTGTCTGACAATTTTATGATGTTTTAATCTGAATCTTAAATACGGAAATGAGACTGGGGTGAGAAAAAGAATGAGGGGCATTTATTATTCACATCAGTTCAGTTGGGAGGATGTAAATGTTATTTCCTTGGCATGACACCCTCCCTCATGAATATCCATGACTCCATCATATTGACAAATAGAAACATGTGTTCACATAACATTAGCTAAAGTGTTGTATGATATTAAGAGACAAAACCACAATAGATACTAAAAACTATATCAGCTAAAGTATTGCACATCCTTTATAAAATTCTAAAAATTTCATGTGAACAACATTACCTGGATAATAACAACCATATTCAGATTAGAGATTCTAATTTGTCTCTTTTAAATACTAAAAGCACCACCTGTTTTCATTCTACATTACATTAAAAAGTGGCTTGATAGAATTAGGCAACACATACAGCCTTTGTTTTTAGCTGGCCCATTTTGAAAATTAGGGTCATGGATGATGGCTTCCTGAGTGGGGTAGCAAAAGGAATGGTAATGGGGAAACATTAAAAAGATTCAGATGTGCAGTTCCAAGAGGCATTCTCAAATGTGTGAGCGCATTGACATGCTTGATTATACAAAAGCTGAGCTGTGCAAATCATAATAATAAGCTTTCTCATTAGATTTTCTGCATTTTCTGCTCCTTGATCAGCCAAAAATGCCACCCAAGATCCCCCTTCTGAAATGTACCATTTGCACTGTTGCAACTAAAAATCTACCCAGAGAAAACAAAGCAAAAACAAAGGGAGGGTGATTAAATGGGGGAAAATGTCTAAATTTCATTTCAAAAGATATCCATGCTTTTTCAGAGTAAGTTTGAAACAAAACTTTGCTGGGCATTCACAGAAGTTTAGTCAGATCACAATCTAATAACTAAGTAAATACTATAATGGTGCAGATATTTTAAAAAATCTGGTAAGCTAATTTAATCAAGTCATTAATTCCTTATTCTTTCTCTCCTTTGAGTATAAGCACCTTCTAGAACAAAGCATAGTAACATGTGAAAGGAACAGCTTTACACTACATATGCCAAGATATTAGAAAGCATCTCACTGGTTAATATGAATAAACATTAGTAATTATTAGTAATTGGAAAATAAAGTCTACTCAACATGGTTAATACCATCATCACCTGTAGGATGCACCATTTCTCAGAGACCAACTGTATAGCAGAACATCTCAGGCTAGGCATTTAAATATTAATTCCAGCAATGACAAAAAATAAAGAAAAAATTAAAAATCTTGAAGATACCAGTCTGTGTGCATAAACCTCTGTAATTCAACCAAACAACTTGTTCCACTTGATAATGTTAAAAGTATGGATACCATTTCTTTGTGTGTTTATTAAACTGAAAATTTGCTTAATTGACACAGAACACTTACATTTCGAGTTCTCGTAATACTCATGTGAATTTTAGACTCAGAAACTCAAAATAAATGAGACATAGGAAATAATTTCAGTCATTTTCTTCAATCCTATGACTATATAGCTACCATACGTTTGAGATTCTGGGTCTTAAGGACCATTATCTCTCCTCACTGATTCAATACCAACTACTTGCCCTTGTGGACAGGGAAACTTCACTGAACTACACCCAAATGAAAAACTATGAACAATCAACAGCTGGTGAGAAAGAGAAAATAAGTTTTCTTCAAATGTGAACTTCCTGATAGGTGATACAATCACAAGTAGTCAGCCTTAATCACAGGAACAGATGAGGAACACACAGACACACTCACACACACACACACACACACACACACACACACACACATTCATATATCTAAAGAGGTGCTATTAAAATAAGGTATATTAGGTCATAAATTTGGGAAGTGTAGAGAAACATGGAAGGAATTGGACAGGGATTTGAAAGGTTTGAAAATAATGTTAATATGGTACTTATATAAACAATTTTAAAGCAAAATTAAATTAATAATAATAAAAATAACAAAAATAAAACAAAAAAGAAACCCATTATACCAGGAGATGAAGACATCCACTTTTCAAAGTTTGACTAGCCTTTTGGTTGTTCTTTTCAATGACATTCTTTACAATTCAAATTCAAAGTTTCAACCACCTATATTATATACATCAGTTGCATGCACATTAGAACTGGCAATTATTTTCAAGAGTCTCTGTGAATGTATCTATTTTGCATACTCCATGCTTTAGATACATATTTTATCATTGTGATTCAGTAACTTTTAATTGTTTCATAATTATTTGATGGTTGATATGTAAAATAAGGTTGTTTCTAATTTAAATAAAATCTGTTTACAAATGAATTTCATAAAATATATTTTGAGCATATTCAACCACCACCTATGCTCCTAACTTATAAATCCATTTCACCTCGCTACCACCTTAGGGCTATAATTCCCCCAGTCATACATATGGTTCCTACTGTTTAGCAGAACTAAATCCAGTAGAAATACTTGGTACCTCTCTAAGTCAGTGTTTTATAGCTGGGAGGAGACATCATAACCATGGCAATGCTTATAAAGAAAAGCAATTATTTGCATGCAGTCAGAGGTTTAGTGTACTGTTATCATGGTGGCTTACTAAGATGAAGCTCCTGGCTATTGCTTGCTGGGTTACAAAGGAGGACCTAAGAGAGAATTGTATGGATCCCCCTAGGGTGAATGAAAAATAGAGAAGATCTCCTGAGTAAATAAGGATCTTGGGGAGGAGGGGAGGATAGAAGGGGAGGGTGGAGTGGCTTTAGGGAGGAGGGCAGGAGGAGAGGAATAGGATGGGGTCAGGGAAGAGAGGATGGGGATGAGGGAAGCCAGAGGAGAACATGAGGGAACAGGATGGACAAGTTGAGGGAAGGACAGAGAGAGAGAACAAAGAAAGAGTCATCTTGACAGGGGGATTCATTATGGTGCTAGGAAAATTCCCAGGAATCCACAAGGATGATCTCAGCTAAGACTTCGTACCAGACTATGCTGACTTCTCATGAGAGTCCTTACCAATGAGGAGTGGACTGGGGGTGGGCTACAGGAAAGGTGTAGGAGGGTGGGAAGAGATGAGGGTTAGGTTTGAGCTGAGGGGTTGGGAAGAGGAGTCGGAGGGAGAACTATGGTTGGAATGTAAAATGAAATTTAAAAATATTAAAAATGGGTCGAAATGCGCTGAAGAGATTTCGGTTAAGCTCAATAAAGTGTGTAAGTTAAAAAATAATAGTGGAGAGGATGCTTGAACTGGCTTCCCCCTATAATCACACTGGTGACTAACTTCATTGTCGTCACAGAGCCTTCATCCAGTAACTGAAGGAAGCAAATAGACAGATCCACAGCTAAGCACTGACCTGAACTCCCTGAGCGTAGTCAAAAGAGGGAAGAGTGAGTTAATTTTCATAAGTTGTTCAAGATACACAGTCCTTTGGGGAAAGCTATGACCTCACTTGATGGGTTTGCACATAAATTTACATTACTTTTTTCTTTTCCTAAGATTTAGTCTTCATAAAACTTATGTAAGAAGTGCAAACAACATGACAGACTTTGTTGATCCCTCCTGGAAGGCATCACCCTCCCTGTGGAGTGTGGGTGGGGGAAGAGAATTAGATGGGAGAGGGTCAGAGGCATGGGAGAGAGGGAGGGAAAGGGAACTGAGATTGAGTTGTAAAATAAAAATTATATATATAATGACAATTTGTAAAATAAGAAAAATAATATATATATAATGAAGTTCCATATCCTCTGTAATCCTGTCCTTCTTTCCCATCCAATTATTTTCTTAACCATCTCTTTTTCCCTCTCTAAATTTTCCCAAACTCAAGGATTAATGCACAGCTGACAAATAAATGCCTATTTTTAAAATTAGTTTTACAAATTAAAAATTGAAGGAATAAGATGCCAATTATGTCATAAAAGTAATTTTCTGGGCAGAAGAGAACATTTTCTGAATATACTTTTATCAATCATAATGCTTAGCACAATAGTTTAATATATTTGAAGGTACATATTTATTCAAATAGCAAGAATGAAGTTATTTTTTTTCTTTTGACTTAGTTATATACTTTATTAACCCAATGTACCTCCTAGTAAATTGTTAAATTTGCTATAATTTCAGACTCTTAGCCCTTACTTCTGTAGCAGTTTCTCTATGCATTTTATGTCTATTTGTGCTAATTAATAGTGTAAAAAAATCTCATAAGTTCAGTTTTGATGAAATACACACACACACACACAACACACACACAACACACACACTTTGAGAGACTGAAGGAAAGCATTCTCATGTGTTGTGTCTTAGAGGCTTTATATAAAGAGTGTTCTTCTATACCACTCTGACCTTTGAGTCTTCTATGAGATGTGTCTGAAATATTCATATCCTGAGAATTCACAGGCACACCCTACTGAGTCTTAAAACGTAGTCTATTTACTCTCAATTGCATATCTTAAGGGCCTCATCAAACAAACAAACAAAAAAATTCTTCTTCTCATTAGTTTCTCATTTTTAACACATTCTGAAATCTTGATGTCCTATTAAAAAGAGAGCAGTGTAGGGAACTGCATCTGGGACTCCTTTAATCTAATTTTAAAGATTATTTTACTAATATCCAGTCGATTAAGACCTAGTAGAGCTCTTGATGCTGCAATCACATGTTACCATTTGCACACTGATTTAATTGCTTAATTTAATTTTGTAAAATGAGACCAATGAATCCAATTAATATTAACTCTACAAACAATTAATTCCACATTAAGAATGAATAGCATGAATTCCTCACAGTTCTAGTGAAGTATGAGGATTCAATCCTAATATGAGAGTAACAAGAGGCACAGAACCAGGAAGATGATTGGAATTGAGATTTGAACTGTTCTTTAAATAGAAACCTTTCGATTAGGGAAGAACGCCAGTAAAGATTCCCAGTGAGAACATGAGCGAGCAGGAAGATTTGAGTCAGGTGAAGAATAGAGGAGAACAAGAAAAGAGATACAATAACAGAGGGAGCCATTATGGGTTTAAAGAGAAACCTGAAACTGGGGAAATGTCCAGAGATCTACAAAGATGACCCCAACTAACAATCTAAGCAATAGTGGAGAGGCTACCTTAAATGCCCTTCCCCGATAATGAGATTGATAAAAATGAGATTGATGACTACCTTATTTATTGTTTTTTCATTTTTATTTTTCTGTGCCTTCAAAATCCTGAAGATGTAATTTTACTTTTAATTGTAACATTGAAAACTGCTTTCAATGTATTCTATGATTGTAATATTTTCACCGATTATATCATGGAGTGTTTCTTTTCCTAATCATGTCTATTTTAAGTTCTATTAGCTTTTTGTAATTGCAGGGACATCTCATTTGCTAAGTGTAGATATTTTTACTACAGGATTTAATTCTATGCCTTTGGTATGATATTTTCCTCCTTCTTCTATGACCACAATGAAAATTAGGTTTTCTTTTCTTTTTTATTTATTTTTTCTTATTATACGTTTCAATCCCAGTTCCCTCTCCCTCCCTCCCTTGTTCCCTTCATCTCTCCCTCCCTCCCATGCCCCCTGACCACCCTCCAGTTC
Source organism: Phodopus roborovskii (assembly GCF_943737965.1). Taxonomy (NCBI): domain Eukaryota; kingdom Metazoa; phylum Chordata; class Mammalia; order Rodentia; family Cricetidae; genus Phodopus; species Phodopus roborovskii. Next base: position 10,688,787 of record NW_026126461.1, read on the forward strand.
CATTCCTCCACACGCACTCCACATGGAGGGTGGTACCTTCCAGGAGAGGTCAACAAAAATCTATCAAGTCATTTGAGTAGGGACTAGGCCCTCCCTCTTACCTCTAGGTTAAGGGAGTATCCCTCCATGGGGAATGTGCTCCAAAAGTCCTTTTGTGCACCAGGGATACATCCTGGTTCCACTATCAGAGGCACCTTAGACTGCCCAGGCCTTCTAACTGAGACCCATGTTCAGGGTAACTGAGTCAGTCCAATTCTGGTTTCCTAGCTATCAGTCTAGGGGCCCATTAGCTCTCCCTTGTTCAACTCAACTGTCTCTGTGGGTTTCTATAGCCTGGTCTTGTACTCCCTCTCTGTATCTGGATTCCAGTTCCGCTCACTGTTTAGCTATGGATGTATGCTTCTTTTCCATCAGCTACTAGATGAGGGCTCTATGATGGTGGATAAGTTAGTCATCAGTCTCATTGTCAAGGAAGGGCATTTATGGTAGACTTTCCACTGTTGCTCAAATTGTTAGTTGTGGTCAGTCTTGAAGGTCTCTGGACATTTCTCTAGAATCAGTTTTCTCTTCAAACCTATAATGGCTCCCTCATTTATTCTCTCTCTGTCTCTCTGTCTGTGTCTCTCTGTCTCTCTCATCTATTGCTCCCCTGACTCAATCTTCCTACTCCCATATGCTTTTCTCTTATCCCCTTCTCTATCTCTTAGCTCCCTCTCCACTCACTGCCCCCCCAACTCCCCATATGCTCAGGAGATCTTGTTCCTTTCTTGTTCTGGGAGGGACCTTGTATCAGTCTCTTAGAATCCCCCTTGTATCCTAGTTCCTCAGGAGAACTGCAGATGTTGCGTAATGGGGTGTCGTGATTCCTTGTTTTACTCTAACAAATAAACCTTGCCTGACGATCAGAGGGCAGAGCTAGCCACTGATTAACCATAGAGGTCTGGAGGTCTGTACAAACAGAGAAGACGTGATATGACTGGGTGGAGAGGAAGTTACAAGTCAAGGGAAAGCAGGGGATCACTCTCTCTTCAGCTCGGAAGTTGAGTAGCTAAGGTGGTTGTGTTTTTGCTCCTTTGTCTCTCTGATTTCTCTGCATTTCCCGCTATATTTGACTCCAGCCTTTATATATTAAGACATATTAGAACTCATGCTACAATGGGGTTAGAGTCTGGAGATCCCTTAGGTGACACAAGTAGCTGGGCAAACAGGGAAATTTTGTGTCAAGTGCCTGGTGTAGAACCTCTTACCCTAGAGGAACAATCTGGGATTCCTGCATGGGAAGGAACCAGAGATCCCTCATCTATTGGTGCCTGGAACTGGGTAAGTGTAGATAGTTTGGGATTAGCGATCAAGACCTGACGAGATCTTTCCTGTCTGTCCTTACTAGTAGCTGGTGGGCGATGGTCATTATTTTATTTTTTAATATCACTTATCAGTATATAAAGTTTGTATATCTTCCCATTGAATTGTGTAGTGCTTGGTTTTAAAATATTGGATGACAAGTTTAAATCTCATAAATGTTATTCAATGGAGTTTGGCTTGAGATGATGACAGCATATTCCAAAATTTGAAAAACATTTACAATTTTTCTCTGCACACTTAAACTGTGTGATAGTGTGAAGCAGTGATGATTGTAAAATCAAATTATCAGTCGGAAGTGAAAGGCATTGATGATGCTATTCACACTTGAGTCAAACAAACAAGCATCTCCATCTCCTAGGCATGAAAGTTCCTTCCAATCCTTAGTAAGTGGTAAAATTATAGACGTAACAAAGAATTATTGTTATATAAGTTCCTTCATGGTTTCTTATCAGTAGGCATTTGATTTTATAGCTATTTTAGATATTCAGCTGTGCAGTTTGGTAAATATTTCATGAGCAAAAAAAATGATTAAAAATATCAATTTTAAGAAATCCTACTCCTGACACTTCTTAAATTTTTTTCATTTGGTTTTTTGTTTTACTGTAATACATATTTCACAAAGGATTAGATTTCTTGTTTGCTAAATTTTGAAAATCTATTATATTTGAATATATTTATGCATACACACACATATATACATATGTATGTATATATTAATATATGTATATGTATATACATATATTATATGTATATTATAATATATATATATATATATATATATATATATATATATATATAAACGGCTGTCAACTTGAGAAAGAAGGCAAGAGGAGGCTCTGAGGGAAGGAACCTAGAGGTATAGGAGGGAAAACTGATACAGTTCTATTTCAATTAAAAATTTGAAAAACAAATATACAACTTATTTCTGTTATAGATCAAATATTTAGAGTAACTTTCACCTATTCTATCAGTGATATAAATTACAAGCAAGCCCATATGAGCCTTTGATATCAATCCAGGTTAGGACTGATATAGTTAATACACATTGAGTTTATCAATAGCAGAGCATGTAAATATTGGCACTTTGAATTTTATTGGGCTTTGAATATTTCACACAAGATCTAGAAAATAAATGAGAAAATTATTTGAAGTGAACATAGAACATAAATCTAGAACAAATTGTGACTAAGAAAGAGCTGTGTGCAGGGAAATAAATAAGATTGTAAACAAGTAGAAAGAAATATGCTAAATGAAACATTATTTTGTACTGCAACTACGAAATTATTAACAAAAAGTTTAAAATTGTGCATTGAAAATTGGTCATATAATACTTTACAGAGAAATAGATAAAGTAATTCTTTCAGATTATTAATTTGTGGAATCCTGGATAAAAGTGTACAGGAATTCTTTTTGTTATTTTTGCAATACACTTGAAGGTTTAAATTATTAAAAGTGACAGCAATAGACACAGTTGTTTTTGTTTCTTTTTTCCCTTAAGGTAAACGTTATCTTCTAAGAAATTTGAAAAAGATAAAGGTTGTATTCTAAAGAACTTACAACAATGCCTACCACATGGTAAATTTTAGCTAGTTTAAGCAGCTGCATTCATAGAAAGGTTAATTTGGCAATATTGCTTTGGAAAGAACAGTTTCAGCTACTCAGGCAAGAATCAATGGTATAAGCTGTTATTTTAAGATGAGTATTAGACACATTTAAATAGAATTGTGTTTCAACCCATAAGAAAAATATTGGAATCCTGTAAAAAGATGTTACCTGAGGTCAAGTAACAAATAAAGCAGGAATGAAATGAATATCATATCCATGTGCAAATCACACAACTCCTATTTTCAGTTGTGTATGCAAAACAGGAAATTAAGCAATGATGATGGGAGTTAGTCTGCAATTTTTATCTATTCCATTTGCCTATTCTTTCATTGTTTAATATCAGGAATAAAGAATAGACATTCTTTATCTAATGTGTGAAGAAATTTCCCTGGTAACTAAGGATGCAGATGTTCAGCAAAATTCTCTTCAACGTTAAGAAGTTCACATTTATTTGGGAATCTGAGCAAAGACTGTGCTAATGGGACTCAGAAGTCCAGTGGAACCCAAAGTGTCTTTAGCAAGGAATTATAGCTCAGAGCAGTGTCACTAGGACTCTGGTGAGGTGAATAACTTGCATATAAACCAACTCCTTGCTTCTATAAACCAATTTTGTTATTTCTCCAAAAAATAGATATAAATAAATAATTTCAACATTCTTTTTTATTCAGATTTTTCTTTTTCTTTTTAATTATGAAACTGTTGGCCATTGGTTATGTTTTCTTACGGGCTATCTCTGACTTAACTATTAACACATTTTTCTATTAATCTAAGTATTTCCACGTGGTTTTGGCTTACTGGGAATGCTGGCACCTGTATCTCCTTTGCCTGCTGCATCTCTGCAGAGATGCTTCCTTTCTCTTTTTACATTAACACAACTATAACATTTATCCTTCTTATGCCTCCTTCCAAATATTTCTCATTCTACTTAACATTAACACCCTTTGTGTTTATTAACATTTTAATGTTTTTTATTAATTATCTCTCTCTCCCTCTCTCCCTCTCCCTCTCTCTCTCTCTCTCTCTCTCTCTCTCTCTGTGTGTGTGTGTGTGTGTGTGTGTGTGTGTGTGTGAGAGAGAGAGAGAGAGAGAGAGACCTGCTCAGTATGTTTAATGTTACTTGTATATATGTGTTCAGTGTTTTCAGGGCTGACCATTGGCACTGGGCAAACAATTGGTGTGTTCTTTCCTGGGAAAAAAAGCACTTCTCCTACTTCCAATTTTCCATTGTTTCCTATAGTTTTTAGTTTATGATTGAGAGTTCACGGGCTTTTCTGTTTATTTTGACATGTCCTTTAGTTTTGCCTTGTCCAACTTACATTTTGGAAGTCATACTGTTGAGACTTTAGGGTATAGCTTCTGATATCATTAGAAGATACATTCTTAGAGCAAAGTTCTTTATACTCTGAGATTGCAATATTTCTTCCCCCTTATCCACAATGCTTTCTGAGCCTTTGATTTTGCAGTGTAATGTCATTTGAATCCATTGAAACTAGACTTTACAACTCTAACTTTTGATTGGCTGTGATTTCTGTAGTAGTCTTCATCTGTTGGTGTTATGATAGCCAAGGGCTACATTTTTCCTGTGAGTATAAAGACAACTGTTGATAGATTGTTTTTATAGATTATGCTAGTTTGGTAAATTAGTGGTTGTCGATTCTCCCTCTTCCCCCAAATAACCATGAATTCACTAGATGTAAATACTTAGCTAGGTTTGCAGTAACACACTTGGTCTTCTTTATATTGAACTGGTCTCAAGACAAATCAGTGAACTGATGGTTACTATGAAGGTATGTGAGTCATTACTGAACACTTGGAGTTATCTAGCAATGTTGCTCATTGATGTATTTCATAAGTATCATAATTGGATGGACTTTTGGTGACATCCTTCATTTGGAGGCTGTCATGATGCCTTCTAATACTATGTAAGCAAGTCATCATGAAATAATTATTCAGCTCAGTTCTAGCTCAGTTTTTTCTGGGCCCTATGTCTGAAGGGCATGGTAGATTCAGCAATTGGGACTTACCTTCCACTTTGGGGGATAACCAAGTGGACCAGAAATAGGCTCCGTGTTTCTGAAAGCTCTAGTATAACCCTGGAAAACAACTTAAACAAAGGTTTTTCATGTCTGGTAATTGGATTTTTGGTGGTTGGTCTTTACACTTAGAATAACAATACAAGTCAAGATAGGGAAAGATCATTAAAACTGTAGATGTATCGTTATGTCCAGAAATGAATATTTTATATTTGCACAAAAAGTAAGGATTTTGATATTTAAAACATTATTTGTTGTCAAATACAAATTGCTCATAGATGATCATTTAAAGTACTTGAATGTATTGTAATATTTGAACATATGTTATTTTTAGGTAGTGTATTTTAACCAAAAATATAAAGGAAATATCAGAATGAATACAATGCCAATAACACATAAATTATGCATGGATTTATTAACGGTTAACACCATCTATATCTCTTTTTGTAAACCATTTGAAAGTAAATGTATGTTTCTACCCTTATTCCAGGCCCATCTATTTTAATTGTCTTAGTTTGTTATTTAATAGAAAAATTAAACTCACAATTAGATCACAAAAGAATCAATATTGTTACAGTAACTTGGCATCAAGAAACCACAACTTGACATGCAAACCCTGAAAACCAGGAAGCCAGAATCATTACAAGGAAAGCAGGTAGAATGTGTGGTTTCTGTCTGTTCAATGAAAGTATAAAGCTCTCACCATTACAGACATGGAGGACTTGATTTAATTGTGGGTTTTCTTGTCTGCACTTCCAGAAAGCACTTTGTTCTTCTAAAGGAAGTAGAATTCCATATCTTCTCTTAACATCTACCCAACAGTCCACCGAAAGGCAGGCAAAGTTGCTTTGTGTTGCACAATTCTCATTGAACTTTTTCCTTCTCTACTGAATTGGCAGACAGCTAAAGTGTATTGTAACTACTTTAAGGTCATAATGAAAACTGGAAAGAAACATAGGCTATTCCTGTGGATGGAACACACTCTCCCTTTGCTTCACTTCATGGAGAGGCCAATGTTTGTAAGAGGATGAATGAACAACTTCAGTAAATTAATTTTTCATTACTGTTATGAGCAAACTTTCATACTATCACAGTAAGGCAATCTCAGTAGGAACTGACTGACACTGATAGACTGTAAGATTTAGGTGTATGAGACTTTATGTCTGTCTCAAACACATTTTTTCCCAATTGTTTTCTGGAAAGTAAAAACCATTAAAAATGTTAAAATCTCATTATTTTAATATTAGTGATTATTGAAGCATTTAACATTCATTCCACTTCTCATAACAAACATTTTCTTCATCAAAATCGACTCAGAGAGCTATCTTTAACCCACAGCTAGCAAAACCATCTGTTTTGCCAAACTGAAACACAATGTTCTATTTTTTTTTTTTTTTTTTGATCCTCACATACAGGAAGTCACTTTTCCACTATTGTTGTCCTTTCTATTGTTTGAGGCTCTATAAAAGCTCCATCTTGGGCATTGTATTGGGTTGGGTTTATATGTTTTTGTCTTAACTTTTCCACTTTTTTAAAACTTGTGTTTTTAAATCCAATTCATGTATTTTGTGCATCAGTTCCTTTTGCAGCCAGGCTTATCCTTTATCAAGCATCACAGAGAGCATGAATCCTCACGATTTTAGGAGAGGTGTGCCACCTATCAACTATCAGGCAATGACTTGAACAGGGAAACGTGGATTTGAAATAAAATTGCTTGCTTAATTTATCTCTTCCTTGCTCAGTGAATTTGATCCAATATATATAACATGGTATAACTTACCTAACTTTTAAAGTGAGTAAAAATTAGGTTAAAGTCTAATTTTAAATTTTCTGTTACCTTCTCAAATTTATAGCAATACTCTTCTTTTCTAATTCACCAATTTCTTAAATAAATGATTTTTTTAATCTTCATATGAACAATGAGAAATGTTTCTGTTCTCAGTACTGTGAAGACTATGGAGCACGCCTTTTTCTTTTAATTTGATTTTTCTATAGAAACTGATTTGTTTCACTCAAATCTTCTTGTGCTTTGATTTGGAATTTGAGGAAGTCAAAGACAAAATTTCACCACTACTCTATAATACTTCTGACTGTTACATATTGTTATGTATAAGCCGTACATAACAGAGTTTTCAATTTAAATAATTCATTTTATGGAAGTTTTCTCTATTTACTTTTACTTTCTCTATAGCATACACTAGCATCAAATGCTCAAAACTATCACTTGAGTTGTTGAACAATAACCAACAGTTCTAAGTACAATCCCTTGCACAGATCTCAACTTAATCTTCCTTCCTCATTCCTTCTCATTCTTCATTGATAGCAAAGCATCAGACTTTTTCATTTACTTACTTACTAATCTCAAAAGCAATTATGCAACTATAATATTATTATAACTTTAAGGATGGTGGTGTGTTAGTATGAAAAGATGATATAACTTCATATAAATAAACAAGAATTTGACTGGATCATGAAGAACACTGTGAGAGTTTCTACATTAAGCAATTAGGAAAATGGAGTATTTGTTTCACTGGGAAATTGAAATAATTTTCTCCTTTAAATCTTTACCCATTGCATAAATGTAGCATATGTATGATGTTCAATATATAATAATGCTTTTTTTATAAGAATTGTTTTATTTTGCATGTATAGACTGATGTCTGCCTTGCCTTTCAGTAAGTTTTGTAATGAAATAAGGATATATACAATGTGTTCTGCATTTCCAAGGACATTAAACTTGAAAATTATCTTTACTACTAGTGATTCATAATGAAGAAATGCCCTAAGCAAATGTTAGATCATTCCACTTTTCTTTATTTTGTATATTCTGCCGTAGTATTGTCTCAAATATTGTTTTAATCATCATTATTCTCTTTCATAGTTCTTTAGCATCAATTCAAGGTCTTATCTATTAAAAACTGATTTCTCATTCATAGTCTTTTAGCAGTACCCAGTGACTTTATCAAAGGGCAAGAATGTTTTCTTTTCATAGTCAAAGAAACCTATTCTTTCTTTTCCAATTTGATTATCTTCTGCATTCATAAGGATTCACAACATTTGGTGAGTAGTGGTGTGTCACCTATTTTTGCTTGATACATGTTTCTCTTTGTCGGGATTGTGTTGATCATAAACAACACACTAATTTTTCATTTGAATAAATATATATTGACTGAATTTCCTTATGAGTGGGGAGAATGTACTTGACCCATTCTTTCAGAGTCTACACCTCCAGGATTTGTTTCTTGATCTTCTGACAACATTATGAATATATTAAGCTCAATCGTTTTGCCTACTTTACATCCACAATTATGCTGCATTGGACTTTTAAGACACTGTAATTGTTTTTGGTCCCCAATCTCATTACCTTCTTACCCTTCTCAACCCCAGAATGTATGCACCATCTGTTAGCTCATAAGTACTTTCCAACCCAATCCAAAGCTGCATCCCAATATTCCTTTTCATCACTCTCAGCAATTACATTTGTCAACTGGAGAGACTGCAATAACCTAAAGCCATGTATGATCACCCTGAATTTAACAAGCAGATCAGGGAGGTAAGGGTTCCTTGGATTTCCCTGCTTCTAGTTTGCATTATTCACTTGCAATTCAATTTAATTTGTTATATTTACAGCAAATTTAAAACACCATCTTCTTTATAATCTGTTTTCTTCCTTGCTTCAGATTTATGTTTGATGTAAGCAAAGGCATCAGCTGCATTTTAGAAATTAAATTATTAGTTTCATTGTCTTGTTTTCAACTTGTGTTTTTATCCCATTACATATCTTGCAAAGTTAATTTCACCTTATTAATGCATTCAATAAATCTGTGCAAATGATATGAGATTTTTGCCTCTCCAGAAAATTTAATTTCTTCTTAAATCCTGAGTATGGCAGCAGGGAAATCACACTTCCACTTTTGGTCCTTTAGGCACAACTTCCTTCCACAGAACAGCTGAACAAATTCTCTGGAGATCTCCTATTTCCCGTAGCTTCTCTTTTTAGAAAACAGAACCATACTTCATCCAGGCTTGGTGCTCTGTCAACTTTTAATAGCCCTAATTGCCTAATTCTCTGCTCTGATGCAGTTATGAAACCTCTATTCCAACCTTGTTTTCAAGGATGTACATGTTGCTGTGTTTCTTGAATTTGCAGTAGTTTTTACCTTACCACAAAAGGGCTGAGACTGTGTCACTGATGATAGACTTTGGTTGCTACACTGTCATGTGCTTTTAGGAAGAGTGTATGGCTTGTCACAGTGAAAGAAAACTGACTGAAGTCAATACATTTTATCATATATCTGCCTTTAGTTTCATAATATTCATTAACTTTTTTGTTCTGAGTTCTTACTTAAGCTTTAATAATGTCTGAATATGTCACAATATTCCAGAATAAACTACCTATAAATACATTTGTGTCAATAACCTTGTCTATTGGTGATATACAAACTTTGACAAAACAATAATGAACACATGTATTCAAATAAACAACGACCCAATTTGTCTCTTAAATTGTATTTTTTATTGAAGGCTAATTTTCAAATTTCTATTATTTTTCTCTTCATGTGTTGAAAATCATTACCAAGACTACCAAGACAACTTCTAAAGAGGTTATTCCTAAGCAAAAGAGTAATAATGTTGGTGGAGAAATGGTATCTGGTATTATGTTGCTGAAACAGGAAGTTGAGAGCTTCTATCTTCAACTACAAACACAAAGCATGGTGAGTGAGAAGGCAGAGCAGCTATGACATCTCAAACCTAAACCCCAAGGGTGTGTTTCCTACACTAAGGCTAGATCACCTTCCTGACCAGCTGGGGGCCAACCACCATAATGTTGATCAATGTATTTTTACCCAATTGTATAGAGAACACTTTCAGGGTCGTATATTCACACAATATATAAGAAATATCTTCTGATCATGGACTTGAAAATACAGTTCTCTAGTTTCTCAAAGAATAGTTAACTAACACAGAGATTTACAGTCCTGAATGTTGATACAATGAAGTCAGTCTTCTTGACAATGAAGAATTTCTAATATTGGTTTCATTCTTTGGATAACAATGCCAGTGTAAAAACCTGTGGCATTTGTAATAGGTGCTACTTCTTACTTCTTTCCTTATTTAACTGCAATAGACTACCTTCAAGTTAAGCACATATTTTAAATAACCAACATGTACTTAATGATATTTTTGGATAATATAGATTTATTTTTAGATGACATATATTTATATTAGATAATAAGTACTAGAAAATGAGAAAGAAAATAAAAGCACATTTAGAGTACAATCCTATGATATATGAGGGGTAGTTTTCTGTGGTAATTGTTGTAAGAAACTCCTACATTTTTAAATATGTATTTTAATTTTTTTATCAATGAGGACAAGCCTGTGAAGATCAGAAGGGCTCAGATGCCTTGAGTGAGCTACCCAGTGTGGGTACTAGGATCCATGTTCTAGTCCTCTGAGAACCTCAAGTATACTTCAGTGCCAGACCATCTCTCCAGCTTCCCTTGCTGCATTTTTATGACTTTATTTTTTTTCCCAAAATTTATTTTATCACTATTAACCAATTAAATTCAGTTTCATAATATAGATTTTTGTCAATTGTCAAATATGCGGAGCATAATCACTTAGAATGTTATGCTCTTTCCAATTTGATACATAGGTACCTAGGTTGACATCGAATTCTATATGACTAAGGACATCCTATAGTAGAACTGGACAACCTTGCTGGCTCAAATTTCTATTGCCACAAAAACAAATTGCCACACATATTAAAACAGTAGCTATTCTTTTAACCCACAGCCTCCGTTTGTGGGCATTCTGTGTTTGGCCTAGCTTGGTTCTCTGCTCATAGTTTCAGTCAAGGTGTGATTCATTTCTAGCATACATAATTTGAAACAGACTTTGTTTCCTTGTAGCTACAAGAGATGCCATCAGCACCCACCAGCTTCCCTCCATATCAGTGGGAGAGTTTCTTTTCTGATTTGTATTTTTTTTTTTCTTCCTTCACTGGTTGCCTTGATGTATTTAAGATCTCAGTGACTGGATGAGATTGACCCAGGTAATCTCCTTTTAGGTTAACTTAGCTTTGCACAAAATAGAGTAATTAACTGTATTTGCAAATTTGTTTCATATTAACATAATATACTGTTTAAAAGTCACAGGATTTGATTGTGCTAAAAGAAACGAGAATATGCTGAAGTTGATAGCAAAAACAGTTACCAGAGAGAGCTGTCTACAATGCTGTGAATGATCTCTGTATTACATTTGAGGCAAACATTATACAATGCTGTGAATGATATTGGTATTACATTTAAGGCACTTCTGTGATCTACTTTAATTCTGATCTCATAGCTTTATTTTAAACCATTTTATTTTAAAGTACATTGGTTCTCAATCTTTTTAATGTTGTGACCCTTTACTACAATTTCTCACATTGTAGTGACCCCCAACCATAACATTATTTTCATTACTACTCTGTAACTCTAATTTTGCTAATGTTATAAATTATCATGTAAATCTTTTTGGAAAAAGATGTATGTTTACCAAAGGGATTGCAACCCACAGATTGAGAAACAATACTATAGCCAGTTAGGTATTGTGTTTTTCCATTAGCAAAGTGTGCCATGTGCTCCAATATGCCATAACAATATGCCATGGTATTCATGCTTTAAATGAAATTGGATTAGTGGCCAACAAAGAGAAAATGTGTCAATCTTTAAATTTTATTATATACATGAAATCAACACCATGTGAATGGTATTGGGAAGCAGAGTTCAGGTGCACGATTCACAAATATCTGAAACTGAATATCAGACCTGTTGCTTTCCACTTGAATGAGCACTGATGGATTATTTAAGCTCTGGTATCCTTCATTCTTCATCTTTAATAGTAAGATGGTTGAGAAATCTAAATAAGGGAACATATAGGAAAATGCTGGGCAGTATCTGCTATATAATTTTTGAATAAATTGTAGGCTTTGCTACAACATGCAAAGTAGTAACTGTGATCAAGCATCAAAGTCCAGAAATTAATATTGTGAAAATATGAAAACAATTCCTGGATACTTTACAGATTGCAAAGGCAGATTGTTATACAAACAATGTCTTAAACTGCTGTAATCATGCTAAATGCAATAATGTGATGATAGAATAATTGATAGATGGATAATATATAGGAGAAGAGTTTTTTTCTTTATTGAACACATTTAGAGAGAAAACTACTAAATAGCAATTACTATTAATGGTAAAGCATATAATGATAGGGAAACTTATTTCTTGAAATCAGTCATATATAAGAATTCTCACTTCTAATAATTGACAAATGGATTTATTCTGGGATATGAAATCTACTATTTTCTATATATAAACCAACCCCTTTCTTACATATCTTAAGAACTTTTTCTTATGAATTTGTTACTATAAGGTGTTCTAATTATTTTGAGGCATTATAACATCCATTAGATTTTAATTGTCATATATTTCCAAAACAAATCTCATTTTTCCACTTGGAAAAATGAAACTACTGTTGCAAAAAGGATGTACATTTCTAAACAAAGAAGCTCACTGATCCACTGTGAAGTAAGAGAGGCTTCTATTGTAGTCTGTAACAGCACTAGTGTATTTCAGGTCATCTTGGAATTCTTGCCTTTAGCTGTGATATCTAGAAACTTACACAGAAGACTCTTCTTAGAAATATATTTATCATTAAATAATTTAAAGAAAGAACATTAAATACAACACATGGTTACTTTTATCAGTGAGAAGCAGGCATAAATAATTATCTAATATAATTGGCTAACTAATTTAGCAAATATTTTTACCAGGCCACCATCAATGCTTCCCTATCTCACAAGACAATGTCTGTAATATGATTGTCCATGTCTAGTCTTCATTGTTAGGTCATGATTTGAAGGGAAATGCTACTTAAAGTGGGATCCTACAGCTGCCCCCTCAAGCATTGATGAGTTAAACATTTACTAAATATGGAACAGAGCTCTTAGCACTCCTTGCTTTAATTTATTTTTTTTTCAATGCCATGCTGCTTGTAATTTTGAATAACTGCTTTCACCTGCTGTGAGGAACAGTAACCACTGAGCATTGTGTTTTTGCTCAAATCCTATTTGTTGTTATGGAAACAGCATCTCTATTAAGTTTCCTGCTGCAGCACTGCTGTAGAAAATGTTACTTAAATTTTCACCAGCAAAAAGAAGGGCACAGGGAAGACACACAATGCCTGAGTCTTTTTGTTATATGCTATGGAGATACTTAAAATATAAAATGTAAATAAAGCTGACTAGGAAGCTTTATTATGTCAAATCAATGCCTTAAAATAAGTGAGAGTTATCTAAGTATTAAAACTAAGACAAAAATACAGTGGGCAATAAAATTCTGTGAGGGTCAAAATGGTTTAGAGTTAACACAATAAGAAGTTTGCTGATCTGATAGGGTCACAGAGATTAAACCTGGGAATCACTAAGTTACCTATTATTTGTGGAATACGCTTCCTTCACGAAATGTTTATATTTAAGAAATGCAACTTTATCTCATTCATCTGCTTTAATAAGTGACAATAGATTTATTAATTTACTTGTAAAATTGCATGTTAAAAGACAATACTTATTACACTGCATCAAACATTTAGGCCACATGTAACTATCAGGTTCTAGACTTTATTGTCTAAATATATTTCAGATTTTCAGCTTTGAATAATTAAATGAGAAAAATAAACATAATTAACTCTACCGTCCTTGTACAAAACCTTTAACCTTCCTGCCTTTGCTTATTCAGAGACCTCCAAGAATGTACCACTCTTAGAAAATAAAAGTCTCAGTATAATTTTATCTGAGAAAACACATGACAGTTATAGGTTCTATACATGATTTACACTCTGTGCCACCATCACAACCCAGAGCCAGCAATTGTCTGCCCTTTGCTCGAGAAGTTTCATAGAAATCCTTTCATTTAAGCTTCTTTTACCTGTAAGGGTAGCAGTGTGGACATTTTCCCAATTTCACAGATGAAAAAAAGAATAATTTAATGAATAATTAAATAAATTAATTTTCTTAACCTAAGAAAATTTGTATCTTTAAAGAATTCCCCTTTATTAAACTTAAGGCAAAATTCTCATCTAAGAATATTTACTTCTTACTAGCATAGCTCTACAGTGAATATTTGGGGGGGATGGCTTGGAGAAAGAACCTGGAACATGAAAAAGATGAGATCGTTTTTACTGTAAGCCATTTTATTAGCTAAAAGAAAACAATGAGGTAGATCTAAGTACTGGATTTGAATTATTTGAAAACAGAAATTGTATTAATGATCAATGTTGAGTTTGATCTCATAGAAATTATGGCCAAAGCTCTCTATGAAAACACAAATTCCTCAGAAACAACTTCTAAACTGTAATTTTTATGGTAACTGTAAAGAACGAAATTCTGAATGGTACCTACAATAAAACATTCCCACTGAGTAAATACACAGCAGTCATTATTCAGATAAAATATGTCTGATATTTTTTTTACATACCTGTAGCATTTGTAGAAAGAGAAAACAGAAAATTAGTACGATAATTGTTACAACAATGTCAACTGAAGGAAAAACAACGCATTTCTCTGTTTAGGCTAGGTTTTTGTCAACTTACCATAAGATAGGACATATTGAGAAGAGAAACCCACAACTGAGATATGACTCCCAAAACACTCAAAACACTGGCATGTAGGCAAGTCCTTTTAGCAATTTATTCTCTGATGATTGCTTGAAAGAGCACAGCTCACTGTGGGTATCACCTACCCTAGACTCTGAGGTACCTAAGTAAGCCAGCAGAGCAAATGAGAGAGCAAGCCAATAAGCCAGTAAGTAGTGTTCCTTTATTTCCTTGGTCAGTTCCTGCATCCAAGTTTCTACCTTGAATTCCTGCCTTAAATTTCTCCCTTGACTTCCCTTCATAATGGACTGTTGTGGTCAGGACATGTAAAGCGCAGTGAACCTTTTTCCCTATTGCTAATGGTCATAGTGTTTTATTACAGTAGAAGGAAACAAGGTAAAACAGTGTCCATTCACTTTTAAAACATTTAATACATAAGAGTGACTAGATAAAAATTATGCCACGTTAACATTAAGGGTTCAGTAATCACAATAATCACATTATTTAAGCAGTTTTTTTTGTAAAGTCTTTGTAGGGACTGGAGAGAGTGCTCAATGGTTAAGAGCATTTGCTGCCCTTCCAGAGGGCCCAGTTCAAGTCCCAGCATCCACTCAGGACACAACTGTCTTTAACTTCCCTTCTAGTGTACACAACAATATCTTCTAAAATCAGTAGGCAAGACATGGGCACAGTGCATAGCCATGGATGCAGATTAAACACCAATCCACATGAAATAAAAATGTAAACATTTTACTTCACTTATTTCTTTAGTTTTGTCTGTGTGCTTGGAGTCCTGGGGGTGGGCAGGGCATGATGCGTGTACCTTTAGAGGAAAGGTTATCAATTTGTTGGAATATATTCTCTGCTTCCAAAATGTGGGTCCTGAGTATCAGACTCAGGTCATCAGGCTGGCACTTTTCCCATTAAGCCACTCCAGCTGGCATGGAATCAAATGAGTCTCTGTACTTCCCAGGACATTTCATGAACAGACTGTAGAGGGCCTCTTTGCAGCAATGTTAGTTAAACTACTAAGAAGAGTCTTACCTTGCATTTAAACAGTGTGGTGATTTGAATAAAAGTGACCCGCATAGGTGCATAGGGAGTGACACTGTTAGGAGTAGGCCTTGTCAGAGGAGGTATTTCACTGGGGACAGGCTTTGAGGTTTCACAAGCTCAAGGAAAGCCTACTGTCTCATTCACCTCCTGCTGCCTGCCAACCCAGAAATAGACCTCTCAGCTCCTTCTCCAGGACCATGCCTGCCTCTGAAACTCTAAGGCAGCACCAGTTAAATGTCTTCCTTTATAGGAGTTGCCCTGCTCATGATGCCTCTTCACAGGATTAGAAACCCTTGTGAAATTGATATGTGAATTCAGCTATGAACTCTGGGAGAGAACAAAAATCTCTGTATCAGTGGTTCTCAACCTTCCTACTGCTGAGACCCTTCAATACAATTCTTCATGTTGTGGTGACCCCCAAGCATAACATTAGTTCATTTCTCCTTCATTAACTGTATTTTTGGTACTGTTATGAATTGTAATGTAAATGTTTGATATACAGGACATATGATATGAGACCAGAAGGGGTTGTGACCCACAGGCTGTGAATCCTATCTCTAGAAGCAGCTGGCCTGTGAGTAGAATTGGTTCTAGAGGTGGTTCTGGGACTTCTGTTTCAGGATGTGATGGCCCTCTTAACACACATGAGAACCAGGGGAAAAGTGTCAGTTGCGATTGCTACATTTCTACTTTCCCTAGTCTGTCATGGTGTCAAAGAGAATAGTTGAGCTGATTACGTGAAAGAAACTCGGCACTTGTAGCAACAGCTCATTAGTAAATCCGAAGCAAGAAATTGGTGGACTTTCAGAAATAATGATAGCTTACAAACCTCTCATTATTACTTTATTAGGCCCCTTCTTCTGCCTCATCTCTCTTCCCAATTTTACCCTATTGTAACTTTTCAAGTGTCTGATCAGCAGGGGGCAACCAGGAAGACAACAGTGCAAGGCCAAAGGGAAATAATCACAGTCATGGGGTGTAACCCAGATCCACACCCTTGGGCTCTCTATAAATACTTTGAAGCGTCACTTGCAAATACTGAAATTGACTAGTAAGGATACAATCCTTTATCTATAAATAAATTCACGTATCATCTGATCACATTCTAGACTTTACGTAATTACATGGGTTAGTTTAAGTTAGCTAATTCAATAAAACTCACTGTTCTAGGAAAGTCTGGGATCTTTTATTCAAATTACCTATGGTGGTCTGAAACCTACCCTTCAAAATGAACCTTTTGCTTTTTGAAGTCTGGATGCCAGCCATGGTTGCAATATAAGCTAATGCCAAGAGAAATCGTTTAAGTGAGGTTATTATGAGTACTATGATTGATGGAGTGTGCAGCTGGTAATGTGATTCCCCTTTGGCTTCTCGGTGAACATCGGCAACAGATCAATATCTCATCTGCATGAGTTTATAGTCACTTTTGACAATAGCATTGAGGAGCAGGGAGGGAGAGAGAGAGAGAGAGAGAGAGAGAGAGAGAGAGAGAGAGAGAGAGAGAGAGAGAGAGAGAGAATATACATGTGGCTAAGAACCATTGTGTCTATTTTATTTATTTCATTTTAAAATATTATGTAAGTATTGGTGGGCAGAAAAAAATGATTTGATTGCTGCAGTTCTGTTCAACACTGATGCGACTGATATCTTTTAAATACTACTCTTGTTAATTTTTTCCTCATAGATCCTCAACATGAGTTTACAGAAACCTTACCATGTCTACATACTAAAAGAAAACACAGTGGACCAGAAAAAAAATTACCATTTTGATCCAGCAGGATCTAAAGTTTAAATATTTTAGAAGCTATGAAGGCAAGATGATACTATAGAAATTTTGTTTTAACCTCTTGTGCTGAATTAAAAGGATGACTTTTTATGTGAGTCTAAAACAGCATAGATTTACCTTCTTTATACTTTCCTTCTCTCCTCCCTTTCTGAACCCCTTTACTCCCATTGGGATGGTACCAAAGGTTGGATTCCTAGATGCTATGCTGTTCCATACTCTGGATCCTTTTCTGAATGTACAGCAAGATTTGACATGTGTTTCCACCAAACTCATAGGAAAACTCTCCTAAACTACCTGAGTTCTCTCTTTTCCAAGTGCTCAGTTCTTTTGTTTCAGTAGTATGCTTCTCTTCTGCCTTCATTCTGGCATGGACAGACCTGTGTACTAAGGGAGGCTGTGTCCTCCAATGTTTGGGGACAAAAGGAAGGTTATATAAGCAACTTGAACAAAGGTCAAAGCTCTTTATATGATGAGGTTTAATTTTATACCTTAAAGTCTTCAATTAAAAATAAGTAAGATACTGGTTTACATTAGGGCTTTAGGAATGTTTGTCCATTAACTCTTTTGTTTGTTTGCTTATTTTGTGTATTGTTTTTGGTTTTATTTTTTTTTTTTTTCGAAACAGGGTTTCTCTGTACTGCTTTGGAAGTTGTCCTGGAACTTACTCTGTACACCAGGCTGGCCTCGAACTTACAGAGATTCACCTGCCTCTGCCTCCCGAGTGCTGGAATTAAAGGTGTGTGCCACCATCAATGCCCTGCTTGTCCGTTAACTCTTATGGTAAATTATTCCTGTTTCTGGGAGTCCATTGGATCATTCTTATGCTTTAAAATTTTCTGCACTTAGACAAATCCTGGCTTTTATTCAGCTAGATACAATTCTGCAGGATATTTATTTTGATGTCATAAACTCTAACAAGGCAAAACCAACAGAATTGAAAGAAGGGATTATGGAGGTATAAAGCTTAACAGACATAAGGTTCAAAACAATATCAGGAAACCCATTTCTGGCATATGATTTAGGTATTAATATGGAAGAAATCTGAGCTTAAAAACACAGCGGTGCTTCTAACTAATCATGCAAATGACATGATTTTTTTTTAATTCCAGTGCAAATTGAATATACACATATACATGGATTTACATGTCTCCATATTTCTTCTAAAAGATTTAGTGACCCAGCACAAACATGTCTTGTACATTGCATTGTGTCTTCTGGAAATCTAAGTTAGAGAGAGATCTGCAAATTGAGATTGGGGATTGCTCACTAATGGGCCTGTGCTTGAATATTAAGGACGTGCATACAAACTACTTTGCTAAAGAAAAAAAGGAATCCAACAACACAATAGCTAGCTGCTGTTTGGAATGTAGCTTTAACAAACAGAGTTCAGAATCAATCATTCCTTTCAGTGTAGCCCTGCCACTCAGTTATTATCTTCTTCTGTTATTTTAATGGATAGGCAGGGAAGAATCACAGATAATGGAGTCCACATGCCTTTTGAAAATTCTCAGAGGAGTAAAAACCATTTGTAACCTGTAAGGCATCCATCTAAAGCAAGTGAAAATGAGTCACACTTGTCAGGAATTAGAGAACTGAGTGTTCTTTTAAAATTGTTCCTTTGCAAGCACAGGGCTTTGCCGTAAGACTTTGCTTCTGCTCTCTGCCTGTGGATCTGTTCAACCTCTAATTCAGATTCAGGGAACCTAACAAATGATTCCATTTAACAGGGTTTTCCAACTATCACTCCAGGAGTTTATATTCTTTTATATTTGACTGATCTAATCCTCTGAACTGACCCTGTAGTTTGAGAAGCATTTCCCATGAGAAATTAAACACTTATTGATTTAATTCTTTCCTTTAAGAATAAGACTTCTAAGGAAAACTTATCATCTGTAGGTTGAAAGGGGGAAAAAAAACAGTATTGAAACATTGTGTTTATCACTCAGGGCAGCAGGCATCTTTTGATTGCATGCCAGTGTCTTCCACTCCCAAATGGCAAATGTCAAATTCTGCAGCTGATAACTCCAGCACATGTACTTGTATATAAAATAATTATATTTACACATAGGGAGGGGGGTCATGCATTGCATTGCTTTATAAGTGTCAAAAAGAATGCTATGTTTTATTTGTACTGTCTTACATTAAAAATCAATTTAAAGATACATGGTACTTGACTCCACAAGCAGGTTGTTCAATAGAAAGATAACTCTTTTACTAGGATAAAATTGGAAATTAAATTTATTTTTGTTTTCTATGAGTTTTGCTAATGTTAGTTAGGTACTGAATGAGGTATGTTACAGAATGTGTCTGTAAATCTTGCAGTTGGCCTTGAATAAAACCTCATTCATATCTGACCCAAACTTTCTGGGCCACAGAAGAGTCTGTATTCTTTAGTTAACATATCATACTATATTCCAGTAACAGTTACTAATTCAGAGAAAATGTTTTTTCACTAAGTATTTACAAAGATCTAAATCACTTTATCATGAACTCTAGAGTGTACAGTTACTCTATCTGTAAATACTTATATGTTTCTATATTATTTTACATTTTATTTACATATCTTTGCATATTATTTTTCAAGTCTTGTTACATGTCCCATCATGCATGTATCTTATATTACTGTTTCAATTTGACTGTGTGTGTGTGTGTGTGTGTGTGTGTGTGTGTGTGTGTGTATTCAAATACAAGTTTATTTTACTTACTGATACATAGTCATTTGGGGGGGGGGAGAATATAAAAGATTGGCAATGTCTAGCCATTATGAGGCTAGAGAGAAACCTGGCACAAGGGAAGTTCCCAAGAATTCACAAGGATGACCCCAACTAAGAATCTAAGCAATAGTGGAGAAGGTACATTAAATGCCCTTTCCCTGTAATTAGATTGATGCCTACCTTAATTTTCATCATAGAACTTTCAGCCAGTAACTGATGAAAGCAGATGCAGAGATCTACAGCTAAGCACTGAGCCAAATTCTTGGACAACACTTGTAGAGAGGAGGGAAATGATAATATGAGCAAAAGTGCCAAGACCATGATGGGGAAATCCACAGAAACAGCTGACCTGAGCAAGTGGGGGACCACTGACTCTGGACTGAAAGCTGAGGAGCCTGCATAAACCTGAACTAGGCCCTCTAAATGTAGGTGGCATTTGGGTGGCTGGGGCAGTTTGTGAAGACACTTGCAGGGAAACCAGTATTGATCCCTAGTGCATGAGCTGGCTTTTTTGAGCCAATTCCCCATAGAAAGACACCTTGCTCAAACTAGATATAGCAGGGAGGGCCTTATGGAGGTTCCACCAATCAGAGCAGTGGATAGAGGCTGTTAGGGAGAAAGTTGGGGAAGTGGATGGAGAGCAGCAAGAGGGAGATGGAATTGGTATGCAAAATAAGATTGTTTTAAAAATAGCAATGAAAAGAAAAATTATCAAGTAAGTCAAGTGAAGGCAATCATTTCAAATTTATAGTATCCCTGGCAACTGAGAAACATTGAAAGTACTTCCTTTTTACTGGAATCTGTGTTCCCATACTGCAGTTAGTACTATGGCAGATAAAGCTTAGAGGTCAGGACTTGGCTGTGAGGCTCTAGATCAGTTCTTTCAATCCATCTCCCTTGAAGGAATGTGACTCTCATTCTTGAGGACTTAAAATAATGTAAAATAACATTCAGGCAAATGATTAGAATAATGATCACAGTTTTGCATGTCACAGAAATGTCACTCTAATAGGAAAGTGTTTCAATGATATGATAATCGAATAATATAAGAAGGGCTGCCTGATCTGATGTTTTAGCTCTGGCTCTTATCCAAGTATGGCATGGGAGTATGTTCAGCATGCTGCCTTGTCACAAGCTACTGTATGCAGTAAGTGTTCTCTGCAGCACACTAATAAGCTTAGTAAGAAATGCCAGCTATTTCCTTTTGCTCCTGCCCCCTTGTGAACAGAAGGTCCAGTTGCCTTTTCCCTTGACTTCTTGAAGGGGATTAGTATGCAGCCAAGGCTGACCACTTCATTGTGTAGTCCAACCTCTTGGTACCTCTTCAGTTACTTCTTCTGTTCACAATAGAAACTATAAAGCAGAAATGTAAGAAAGTAAAAGGCTATGTGTATTAGCGTGTATGTGTAAGGGCATGTGGGAGACAGGGACATGGGGAATTGATCAAGTTTACAGTTAAGCTGGACATCACACAGTAAGTTCCAGGTGAACCTATGCTAAGGGATGGACCACTTTTTCAAAGTAAAAGAAAGACAAAGAAAATTGTAGCAGTAAGAAAACAGTCAAAGGCAAGAGTGAGCGAGGAGTGAAGAGGATGAGAAGATGAGAGATGAAGGGTAACAGTGATAACACAAGTGTTCCCTGATCTGCCCTGATCATGTAATGGACAGAGCAAGCCACTGGCTGAATATACAAGAACAGCTGCTGTACTTTATAGTGAGAATTGTTCTTCCTAATTTGCTCTACAAAGAAATCTTAAAAGCATCAGTTGAGGAAATATTGAGACATCAAGCCATTAACAATTGTCAAAGTAATGACTCCCTGGTACTTTAGACAGATAAAAACTCTGGCTAAGCTCTTTGGGCAGTCTTTTTTTATTTAAAATTCCACTTCAGAACTTACTTATTACTCAGAACAGTTTTGATTTTCAGTTTTAGTGAGGGTGACAGAGAGCACTCATGACAACCTTGGCAACGTTGCCTTCCACAAATTCCTTGATCTCAACTACAAAGCTTTAGAGAGTTTTTTGATAATATCTACCTAGTTTTAAAGATAAAATTCTCTTTCTTTTCTACTTTACTACATTGTCTACCATCGTTTCTTCTTAAAGTTCATGTTTTCTAAGTTCTTCCAATCTGATTGTCAAGGAAATTGCTCAATAATGGCAATAGCATTCTCCACAAGAGCTTCTTGCCTGAGTTCTTGTGGCAGAGGCTGTAACACAATACAGATGTGTTATTTTTCTGCGTCTCTGAGAGTAATTCTGGGAAGCAACATTAAAAGAAACTGGTACAGAACAGTTGTTCTATTACTGTATATGCCACCGTGTTTGAACACCTCAAGTTTGGGGTGATATTCTGGGATCCTTAGGAGGAAAACAAAATCTCTATCATTTACTTCCAGTTTAATATCAGATACAAAGGAAGCCGGCCTTCTGAGGTTCCAGTTTAAGATTTGCTTACTATATGACCCAGAACCACTTAACTAACTCAGTCCCTGTTTCTTCATTTGCAAACTAATACTCAGAGCATATTTAAGACAAAGTAAATTCATATAACCAAGAAAAAAACACCATGAAAGTTAAAGTTATCTGGATGAAGACACATGTTATTTTGATTTATTATTTAACCAGCAATATATTTTGTTTTTCCTTTTCAATGTGGTTTCAACATTTTTTTTAATTTGATGTTCGAAATTGCTTCTTTATAAACTATTCTCAAGATGATCTTTTATCGTGATAGAACATATAGCAAACATTCTTGAAATTAAAAGTAGATTATCTCCTTGCAATAAAAGAACTAAGCTGAACACTATACAAAGCATTTTGCATTTAATCTAAATATACTATATAAATATCTTTACCTTTAAACATGTTTGTCACAGTGTATGAGGTCCTTATTATAGTATAATCTATTATGATTTTAGCCTATTCTTGAAACTGTAAATCTTTTTACTGAATAGCATTTTCACTGGTTGTAAAAATCAGTTTGCAGTCAAGAGCCACATTAGAAAACCTCTGTTTTCTTTTACACAGGCAAGTCAATCCTAAATTATATATTCAAAAATTTCTCTTTATTTGTCATTTGAAAACTTCACAGCTCTCCAGTGAGTATAGGTTTTAAAACTTGTAAGTTCTTTAAACCATTTCTAGTATTTGGTGAGGAGTATTTTGACAGTGATCACTGAAGTTTATCAAAGGTCATTGAGCTTGGGCAGATAGTGAGATGGAGAAATTCTTTACATCACAACTGCTGACGATAGTGAACATGTTTGAAGCTTGATAACCCATAGTCTGTTGGGTAGCTTGAGAAATGATGCAAGCTATTCAGCATAAAGTATGTGGAAGCTAAAGTACTGATGTGTTAGCCTGTGTTCCACACTCATTTGCCACATAGGAAATTACAAGTTACAGTATTAAAATAAGTTTTTTCCCCCAGGGGGGTTCAAGACAGGACTCTTTTGTGTAGCCTTGTCTACCAAGAAACTAGCTGGTCTTTGTGAGGCCCCCTTTATTTTCATGGTCAGCGTGGCCAGTCCAAAGTGACAGAAGCTAATGGCAGAGATCATGAGCATCTGATGAACATTACAGGGATAGCCCCCAGGATTTATGTGAATCATCTCAGCTTTATTCTAGAGTGTAGGAAATATATAGCATTGGGGAGCCTGGGGACAAACCATAATTTGCATTACATGGCATGATCCTGCAATAAGGCTTCCTATATAGCAGCAGAGTTCTATAGTAAAGATCCTAGTACAAGCCATAGTTATCATATGAGCAACAGGGGGACAGAAAACTGTAGGAGACTATGCCAAGAGTAACACTAAATATAAATCAGGCATCCAGACTCAGAGATAGATTTCAGAGGTCAGTGTTCTAGAACAAGAGACATTCTCTAGATAAGGGCAGGTAGAAGTCGAATCAGGAAGTCTCAATGGGCTGTGCAGGATAGAGGTAAGTGGGGAGGTTTTATGTTGGTGACTTTTAGCCAGGTTATGATAGACTGCAATGCCTAACCAGCAAGACCTCCCAACAGTTTTGAATTCATAAAGATCTGCCTGCCTATGCCTCTGCCTCTGCCTCTCAAGTAATGGGTTTAAAGGTATGTGCCACAACTACCCAGGATGTTTCATTAATACTTCTCTTTTCATTTTTATCCCATATTTCTTAGATATTCTCTGTTGGAGCATAACTAGTTATTTAAAAAAAGTAACCTTCTCCTGTTTATTCTCAATATTATGCTTTATAAACTTATTACTTCAATAACTAACTTTGATATTTAATTACTTTCATTACTTTGATCAAAGCTTCTTTGTACCATTTAAGCTCTGCAATATTAAGAAAGAATAAAATTGAATTGAGGGTGAACACACAAACACACAAAAATATATACCCTGGAATATATCTCTTGCATGAGAAATCTTGCCTGGTTTGTTTCAGTGCATATTCACACATACATGTTTTTCAGTCATAACTGATACAAAAGTGGTGAAGATTTGGAATTTAAAAGAAATTATCAAGAGTGTATATCTCTGTAAAACAGGCCAAGGTAACTGAAAAGATGCATACTATGTCAAATATAGTGATCAAATATGAGCTAGAAAGTTTTATTTACAAATGTTTGGATGTGTGGTTTTATATATATTTATTCTTTATGTCTCCACAATTTTCTAGGGCATATTAATATTTCATGTTTTCCTTGTGGGGATCTTAACAGCTAATAACAACAACAACAAAAATATCCCTATTATTTTTCTGTAGTTTTGTCTGCTCATGTTGGCAACAGAAAACAAAGTGAACCACAACTGCTCCATCCCATCACAGAGACACTTGCTCAACCATGTTCAATGCTGCTCTATTCATAATAAACTGAAACTGGAAACAATGTAGATTTCTCTCAACAGAATAATAAATGGAGCATATTTATAAAATTGAAAATTAATAAGCCATTAAAAATTGAATAAATTAAGGACCTCCTAAAATTGAATGAAAATGAATATACATAGACCCAAACATATGGAACAAAATGGAGGCAGTTGTAAGACACAAATTTCCAGCTTTAAGTGCCTGCATTATAAAAAAAAAATGAGGTCATGAAAATAGGAGGAATTAGGAAAAAATCATCCTGAGTTAAGTAACTCAGGCCTAGAAAGACTAATATGGTATGATATATCTTTGCTTGCATGTGGATATTAATTAAGTCCATGAAAACCAAGCTTTATTCCATAAAACCACTCAAGAAGACATATAGATTTCATTAAGGAAGGGGAAAATAGATAATTATTGATGGGTTGGACTGGAACATATAGCTCAAGTAGGGAAAATAGGAATAAAACATGGGAGAGGGAATAAGGGAAGACGGCTAAAATTAAGGGGCAATATGAAAATTCAATACAATAGAACCACATAAAATGCATAATATGAAGAGGATCTAATGAAACTGTCAAATAACAGTGGAACCAGAACCCCAACTGGTCATCTGTTGTTCCTAGATTGGCTTACATCTAATCAGATGTTGTCCAGTGGTATTCCATGGGTACCCCAAAACAACTCAGGATGTTGCCCAGATTAGAGATGGCTCTCCACAAACATATGGCAAGGCAGCATTGCAGAAGACAATACATATACAACTTAATAAATATGAAGAAATTGGGCCAGTACCCACATATAGCTTTCCTCCCTATTTGTGAGCATTGTTACTAAAGGAGAAATGTAAAAGCCAACTCAGCTACAAACATATTGGTCTACAATGATGTGTCATAGGGCAACCATGACACAAAGCATGAGAGAGTAACCAAACATTATCTGATTTGACATGAAGCTCACTCCATGGGATTCCTGATGAAACTTGGGTGAACATGAACCCGAGACTAGAAACTGTAACAATTAATTGACTCCTATTAACTCCATCTATCCTACTCATAGATTAGTGCTTTTCTTGACCATCAGTAGAGAAGCTTCTTCCTGCAGCAGATGGAAGAAAGACCATAGCCAGACACTATGCAAAGAGTGAGAGATACCTTGGAATGCTCAATCTGAAAAGGAATGTCTCCATCAAATACTACCTCTCAGGGCTCAGGGAACACTGCAGAAGAGGAGGTAGAAAGAGTTTAAAGAGATGGAGGACACCAGGAAGACGAGACCTCTTAAATCAATAGATGAGAGGAACCTACTGGCATCAAGGCAGGGAAATGAATCCAGAAGAGCTGAGAATTAAAAGTCAGTTGAGATTCACTTCATTGGCCTAGATCAAGACTTTGAAGGAGTCTTATAAATGGCAGTTTTAACCAACAAATTTAAAAGCAGTTTAATTTTGGGGAAAATGTTTTTTGATAAAATATAATCCCTGGTGCACAAGAAAGTGTAATTTTGGTGAAACTCAACTCAGGGAACATACCACTTCTTCCAAGAAATGGGTTCTAGAGATAGGCTGTACAGAAATTAATTACCTAGGGAAGGTTCTAGCATGGTCTTGGGAAGACAGATTGATGTCTTAGTGGCCATTTGGGCTATTAGCCACCTCCATACATGGTTGTGTTAGCTAGGGTAAGGCTATACAGATAATATAAGAGTCACTTAGACTATTGTGTATCTCTTGTCCTGCCTTGGGAGCTCAGGAAAGCATATGACTATAAGGGTCAGTTATATCACTAGCTACCTCAGGTCCTGGTTGAAGGAGCTTCATATACCTTGGACCAACAGATAACACAGATCACCAGGCTATAAATCATGCACATTTCCCAGGTAATTGAGTGGAAGAACTGGATATTTCCAAGTTTCCCATTGGAAAGAAAACCTTGTGTGCTTAAAAATCATGGTTTCTCTGGAGATGTGTGGATGTAAGGATCTTCATGCTATGCTCCCAACAAAGAGGATCGATGAATATAGGTAAGCCCAGAACCTGCGGCAGCACACAAAAGGCCAACACTAGTCTGCAGCAGATCCTCTATGTGGAGTGGAGGTGGGTGGGAATGGGATGGGAGGATAGTAGGGGGGGGGAATGGGAGGCAGGGAAGGAGGGAGAGAGGGAAGGAGAAAGGGAGGGAGGAAAATGGGACTTGGAGTGATATGTGAAATAAGAAAAATAAAGAAAACAAATTACCTATTTTATTTTTATTTAATTTTATATTATTCATAACTATTTCCTTTTTTAGAGGCCCTTTGAATATATTTAATGGCTTCTAGGTTAGGGATTTTATGAGTTTCATAATATGGAAATGAGTGGGTCTTTGCATCTGTTATCTATTGCCTGTGTCTTTTATTACTATCTTTTCTTTATGTTTTGTTTTATTCCAGTATATTGGTATTGCTTTATCTCCTCATCTGATTTAGTTTTTAATTGACCCTTAGAAGCTTGTTTGTTTTCAAATGAAAGAGAGAAAGGGGTGGATCAGGGCATGATGAGTTATGGAAAAACCCTGGGAGAAGTAAGGAAAGGAAAATTCTATCAGGAAATATTATGTGAGATGAAAGGTTATTTTCAATAAAAGGACAATATTGAAATGAAAAAAATACCTTCCTTTTTAAAAGTATTTTGTAGAATAACAGATAGAAAATAAAATTCCCCTGTATACAAAGTTAGAGTTTTTCTTATCTAAAGTAGTTAGGACAACATCTATTTCAGATATGGAATGTTCATCCACTAACCACTGGGATATCAATTAAAATTTTCCATTTTCAAATTTTCTGCAAATTACTCCATATCCATATTTTAAAAAAAAATTTACTCACCTTTATTTTAAGTGCACTGGTTGTGAAGGTATCTGATCCCCTGGAACTGGAGTTACAGACAGTTGTGAGCTACCACTGCCATGTGGGTGCTGGGAATTGAACCCAGGGCATCTGGAAAAACAGCCAGAGTTCTTAACCAGTGACCAATCTATCTAGCTCCTCCATATCCATCTTAGTGATATCTAAATAGAGAAATCCTGCTGTTTGAAAATTTACCAACATACTGTAAACGAATATAATAAATCACACATCATTATTTTTTAACATTGGTTTTCATTTTTTAAATTTATTCAGTACACAAATCTTATAATTACATATGGAAAAATGTCTAAGAGAGGTATCAATCTCCTCATAAGTGAAGTGTGGTGAAAAAGAATTTCCATGTATTGTTCCCTAAATTTGTTAAGTATATTTGTTTTAAGGATGTATACATATTTTGTTTTTAAAAAGCTGAATTTAATATTGCAATATCTAATCTGTCTCTCTTAAGGAAGTTTAAAGAGATTGATTTTTGATTCTTTAGAAACGACAGATGTGTTGCTTTGCAGTAAACTTATTTTAAGCATATTACCACTGAGACATCCCATGTCGCATTGTTCCCAAACTTACCTATAGTGTTGACTTAGTCCTTTGTTTAGGGAGTAGCCTTTTGTAAAGTGGCAGGCGACAGATTCTATGAGATTCAGAAAAAATATTAGCCAGTATTATATTCACCTTTTAACATTTCATCAGTGATTCTCTTCTGAGCCTGGTTTAAGTGCACTGAAATGTTCAACCCAGTATGAATGCTAAGACATTTAAATAAATGCAGTGTGGTTATCTGAATCTGAGATCATGCTGGACATGTTTATTTGAATCTGTGATATGCAATCAATCAAATAAATGATCTGAATGGATTTATGCCATTTTATGATAGCACATTTAAATCAATGTCTTTAACATTTGTAGCAATGCAAAAATCTGCACTAGCCAGAATATATATATATATATATATATATATATATATATATATATATTTGTCTTTTCCTACAAAACATGAATAGGCCATAATTTCCTCATTTGAGTGGTAAAGATGTTGTGCAATGACCAGATGAAACTGTTTTTCATCAATCTTGGAAGAAAAAATAAGTCTTTCTGTTATATTAGTTTGTCCTTTTGATACATAATATTTCCGAGTAAACTTGCCACTGGAAATCTGGTCAGCTCGTTTTAGTTACTGTGACCACTGTAACAATCATTGCTAATATTCTAATAAACTTGACGGTAGCATGTAATATTGTTCTTGACAAGAAGGTATCTGGTTCCTTCCATCTGTGGTTCTGAGCATGATGCATAGGATTTGAACCAAAACTTAATACTTACCTTCTGTAGTACTAATCACAGTAGAACAAATGCTTCCTGAAGAAGAATCACATTACTTTAAGGAGTGATTGGATACTAGTTTCAGCTCATTCAATAAACAGCTACCTCAAATAATGATTCAGCTAATACTCCTTTTCTGCAGGAGGATCACTATTTCAAAGATAGCCTAGATTGCATAGCAAGGTGTACATGACCATCCAATAGAGATTAGTGTTGCATGAATAGAAAATGTCCTATACATATATATATATATATATATATATATATATATATATATATATATATATATTGGATGTTCATTCCTCATTTGGAGCCATAGTTTTTAATCTCAATTTTATTAGTGCTTTAAGAATTTCATGTAACTTACTGTTATCATATTCGCTCCTTCCTAGCCTCCTAGATCTACTCTGTTATGGGTTACTCTACTTGGGAGAGGGGTGAGAAGCAACTCCAACAACCCAGACACCTGGATTCAGGAGTAGCAAAGTGTGCTGTAGACTCCTTTATTAAGGACGTTAAACCTGCCTTTATACCCCCTCTCAAGGTCTGAGGGGAGATGTCATTCTGTAAATATGTTTCTCATACTGGTTAATGAATAAAGCACTGTTGGCCAATAGGAAAGCAAGATAGGCGGGACTAGGAGATAAGGAGGATTCGAGGAATTAGGAGGGAGGAATCAAGATGGAAGATGGACAGAGCAGAATGCTGGCCTCTCTCTCCAGTAAGATAAAACCATGTGGAAGTATTTAAATTAATAGAAATTGGTTAATACTTAAGACAGAGCTAGCAGATGAGAAACAAGTAACTGACCAACAGCATTATGTTAAATATAGAGTCTCTGTGTTAATTGGGGCTGGCACCACCATGGGTCCAGGCCGGCAGGGAAAACCTTACTGGTTACCTATGGCACCGCCAAAGTGGCTAAAAGAACTTCCACTTAAAATTTAATAAAAGCTTAAAAAAAAAAGACAGAGAAAAGTAAGGTTTCTTGGTAGCAACATTTTTCTCAGTTGGACTCTATTTTACTAGATTCAAGCAGAGAGTTGCTCAGATCCTTTAAGGGAGGTTTCTTGACTCAGCATAAGTGGCAAAAAACCACATGGGTTTTAAAAAGCATGTCAAACAATTCATTGGTGTGTGTGAAAGCTGGCAGTGGCAGTGACCACATCTCCAAGCTGGCAATATGCTGCTGAATGGCAGCATTGACCAAAGTGGTGAGCACATCTCTCAATTCTGGCAGTAAAAGTACCCGCCGCCATCTTGGATAAACTGCACATCTGAAAAAACTATGACTTTCATTTTAGCAATGTTGTTGTTTACCAGATAAAAGACTCGTGACCAGAAAAAAAAAAAAATGAAAAATTTACTGTAAATACAGATTCACATTAACAACAAACCTCTAAAGGTTTACAGTGTGTTTTAAAATATGTTTATATAGCTCATTTAGAAATGTAATGTATAATGTAGTACAGATTATAGATAATTACCTATGATAGTCAAAGCTTAGAGTTAAGTTAGTTAGGTTTTCAAGATACACAGAGATATATTTGAGAGATATAGGCATTCTTCAAACCTTTCAAAGACCTACAGAACATGACATTTAAAATGGTTTAGGGTTTTTCTTGACAGTGAGACATAAATGCTCTTGGCAACACCACCTGCATGAGAAAGGAAGATGGACATCGAAGAAAAGTGTTACTTCCAATACGGCAAGACTAGCCATTTGGACAAGATACTGCTCTCGTCTGGACTGTTTGACTTTATGCTGTATAAACTGGACATACAGGACCCACAGGAAAATGACTGCTGATTCAAGATGGACATTGCTACAGAGTTCCTGCTTCATGGAAGAGTCTTCCATACAGTGTGCAGGACACAGAGAAAAGTGACTGACAAACTGCCAATACAAGAAGATAGTTTAAACTTTCCTGCTTTGCTGAAGAGTCTGCCAGACACACTATGGCCTATGGGCTGAAGATGGAACTTTACAGAAGAACTTCGGGTGACTGACCAGGCAGTGAGTTGTCTCTGTCATTTCTAGAGCTTATATATTATCCTTCTGTGGTCTCTGAGGGAGTTGAAGACAAATAGTTATGGTTATAGTTTTCCTTAGATAGGATTAAAGATAAGCTACATAGACTTTAGACATACAAAGATAGGATAAATGATAGAATATTTTCTTCAAATCTTGCTAAATGTTAATGGACTAAATATTGTTAACTGTGATTCTACTTTGTAAGTGTTGTGTTCAATATTTTGCTTTTTTAAGGTTAAAACCCTTCTTTTTATTTAGACAGAAAAGAGGAGATGATGGGAGATGTCATTCTGTAAATATATTTCTCATACTGGTTAATGAATAAAGCACTGTTGGCCAATAGGAAAGCAAGATAGGCGGGTCTAGGAGACAGAGAGGATTTGAGGAAGTAGGAGGGAGGATTCAAGATGGAAGATGGAGAGAGCAGAACACCAGCCTCTCTATGGTAAGATAAGACCAAGTGGATGTACTTAGATGAATAGAAACGTGTTAATAATTAAGACAGAGTTAGCTGATTAGAAACTAGTAATTGGCCAACAGAATTATATCAAATACAACAGCTCTGTGTGTTATTTGGGACAGGCCAGCAGGGGAAAAACCTTACTCGTAACAAAGGTCCCATTGGCTTAGGCGCTGACTCTACTGTCTTTTTCTCATTGATATCTGCGGTTCAGCTGTCTCCCTGGCATCATCTGTTGCTTTGAGGCAGGTAGGTTTGGCAGCTTGGCTCAGGGAGGAAATGCCTGCTGCACATGCGCATGTAGTCTGGTCTGGGCACCAGGGACATGGCGACTGCAGCTTGGGTAGGCTAGGACACAATTTCTCCTACATACCCCTACCTCCCAACCCACCCAACATTTTGTCCCTTGTTTTTAGTGCACACGCAGTCCAATTTATGCTGACCATATGTTAATGCCACCTTCTAGTGGTGACTTAGCGAACAACTCTCCTTTGTTTTGGGAAGGGGAGGGAAGAAGAAACGGTTTATTTCATCTTAAAACTTTTAGGTCTCCACTGAGCAATAGCGGAGCAAGAACTCAAGACAGAAATATAGAAGTAAGAACCAAACAGTGATCATGGAGTAATTGTGCTTATTGGCTCTATCCTCAAATGTCTTCAGCTTTTCTTTTTCTTTTTTAATTATTTCTGTTATTTTATAGTACGACTGCCTCCCTCACTTCTACTTTCTCACTTCACACCCTCTCATATACTCATCATTGCTGCCTTTCAAGGTCATGAATTTATGACACTATTTTCATTATTTTTCATTTATATATTTGTAAACATATAAAGATAATTTTCTCTGTATGATGTTACTTGTATATATGTTCTCAGAGAATACCATTTGTCATTGGATAACTAATTGGTATTCTCTTCCCTGGTTATTCTGTTCTCAGCATCCCTTAGTTGACTGCAGTTCCTGGTGTAGGGTTGAGGGCTCATGGGCTTTCTTCAATCCAAGAAAACCACATCTAATCAAAACTCAGAGATGTAGAGCTCAGTCCCAACAGATACACCTATATTAAAACTTTCTCATTCTCAGGGATCATATCACAAGTGTGGGTAGAAAGATAGTTAAGTGTCAGAGTAAAAGGAAATTTGATCTGAGATTGTTCTTCCTGGGAATGTTAGAAGCTACACCAATAATGTGCTACAAACACACTGCCCAGCCATGAGCTGATTAAGGACAGCAACCATATTCAGACTACATTCTTAAAACAAACTGCTTCTCCCTTTTCTAGCAGCTGTCAGTACCAATGACTCCTTGGCTATGTGTGAGGCTTTTTGCCCAGCTTCCCTCAGCACTGGCTTGAGGATGTAAAGGCCTGGTAGATACTGTCACAAGTTCTGTGAGTTGGTAAGTGCAATTGCCTGCAGTGTTTAGAATATTGTCTTTCCTCATAGTCATCTACTGCTGCTGTCTTTTGCATTTTTGCAATCCCACTTCCAAGATGACCCCTGCACCATGTAAGGAATAGCTATGATATATATGTCCCATTTAGTAATGAGTTTATTTTGTGAACATTGACTATTATTTTTGATAGCTCCCAGGAGTTTCACTGGTGTGGTCTATCTATATGATAGATAGATTGTTGACTGGAGGCAGAACTATGAAGATTTTCCTTATTACTCTGATGCTGTCTTTCATGAGGTCAAAATCAAAACAAAACAAAAACTTCCTATGAACCATGCCCATACTGCCAGGATGCCCATACTACTAGGATGCTCACATGAGACCAAGGAAATACAAATTAAACACTCCAAAGTTCAGAGCCAAAGTAAATACCTTTTTCTTTAGGTTTGTTTCTTCAAGATACTTGATTACACAAAGGTAACTATTGAATGTGACCATATCTTTACACCAGATACAGCACCACACACACACACACACACACACACACACACACACACACACACACACACACACGCTTTCACCCATATTCCTAATTTAGTACTCTTTATGTAAGAATTGCTCTGCTCCCATCATCCTTGTCTTACAGTAGCACCTTGAAGAATAAAAAGATTTTCACGATGAATAAAAATTGACTGAAATGACTAAGTGTCTGGCAAGTTGCTAACTTTGCATTCATTGATATGTCCTGTGTCCTAGGACAAGGTCATCCATAGTGTGGAGTGAATGTTTACTCAATGATACCTTGTTTCCTGATAAGCCATATTAAGACTGTGTGCAGTTGCATTGGCATACCAAAAAAGAAGCTATGTGATTGCTATGTTATTGCTATGTGATTGATAATGACCCCTCATGTGAGAATACACTCAGGATCCATGTGATACTGATTTACTTCCTGAATGTCTTTGCATCACACATGGTCCTTCAACACATAGAATCAACTGGGTCAGATAAAAGCAAAGACAATTTTAGATCTCTACTTTTCTGAATCTGTTGCTCTTGTCTGAGAATTTCATCCCACCATCATGTTAATATTACTAACAATAATTAACCAACTCCCAGCTCACACAATATAACTGTGGCTACAACCTCTGGGTTGTATGTCTGCTTCTACACTGATTTTATTAAATCCAATATTAAAATTCAAAATTCATCAGTATCTTATCAGTACTTTGATTGTTTTCATTTGTGTTTTTGTTTTGTTTTATTTTGTTTGGTTTTTGGTTTTTCAAGACGGGGTTTCGCCACAGAGACCTAGTGCTTGCAGACCAGACTGGCCTCAAACTCACAAAACTCCTCCCGCTTCTACCTCCTTAGTGCTGGGATTAAAGACATGTGCCACCACTGCCCAGCCAGTATTTTGATTGTTAGTTCACTATTTATTTAATGTTTAATAGGTTCAGACATGTACAGAGTGAGGAATGCTCATAGCCATCTCTTTACTGTGCCCCCCTACCCACTAAATCAAAACAGTGTTACCCATGTATGGATGGCTATGGTTTGTAGAGAGCCTATTCTTAGAGGAAAATGGTTTAATTTGTATATGAATTTTTTGGCAATATTTGTATTTTTTAATCATAATATAATTACAATATCAATAAATTAGTTATCCATGTTCTACGTTTTATATTTTATTCTAAGTAACATTATTATTTACTTATATCTCAATTCATTATGGCTTCATTGATTTTTCACAATTATGACTTTCTGAGTGCATTCTGGTTGCAGAACTAAGTGTATCTTATTTATATAATATAGAGATTTTGTATCTAAAGACTAGGAATTCTTTGCTTATTTTAATTTAATTTTCACTTATTTCATTGTGTGATATGATTGAAACTTAAATAGCTTCTATACAGTGGATTATTTTTATCTGTAGCTCAAGTATTTATTGATGCTTAAACTAGATGTTTCTCGCATTTTATTAGTTGTAATTTCTAGCACCAATATTTTTTGATAGATTAACAACATTTTCTATTATTATGTTCATTACAGACCAACAACTTTCCTCTAAAATAGTGTGCTATGAATATACACTTTTTTATTACAATATACTAATTGCTATTACTAAACCAGCATATTTCTCCAAACCTTTAGTAGTAAAATTGAAATAGTGCAGATTGAAATAGCCAAAGGAACTGAAATTCATGTTTTATTTTCTAAATTATAGCCTTTGATGTAATTACTGCAATACCCGAAATGTGCCAATACTTTGAGCTTTCCTCAAAACTTTCCAACTTTATTTTCTTTAAGAAAACTGTAGGCTAGGAAATATTTCTTTAAAAGTATTATAAGTTTAATAATATTCATTTTCTTTCCTTTGTTGGTTTTTCTCCAAGTTGTGTTGAGTCATCTCTACTTTCCTAGGTTTCACAGCATGTTTGTTCTATTTATTTTTTTCTGAAAAGACAACTGAGGATAAAGCACATTGCTAACATATGCTCATACGTGCCATTGGTTACGAGAAACTGTTATATGTATATAATATACATTATGCATTCCAAATTTCACACACAGCCATTTTTCTAATAAGCATAATATAGGGCTTCTTCCTTTTATCTCAGAAGAAACCTCCCTTTCCTCTGGGGAATGGAACCAGCTCAAAGATCTCCATCTGTGCATTTGTAGCATAGACATTGCAGGTGTTACAAAGGCCAGCACTTATGATGAGTTCAACTTTAACTCTAAATTTCCTGTTCTTTGCCAATGTTCACTAGGTTCTTCTTGTTGCTGTGAACTGAATATAACTCATGTGTATTACGTCCTGAAGGCAATACTTTAAACTGAGGAGAGTGATTATTCGCTAATCATTAAGGTAGCATTAGTCATTGTGACTCAGTTTGCAATGCTTATGTTATAAAATCCACTATACACCTGCTGTATACTCTTAATCCATTTGTGCAAAAACTGTATTCTGTAAAGCAAACAGGCATTTTCATAGTTTCCCAGGATACTGTTTACTATTCCATTTGCTTACTATAACATATTGGCTACAAATGAATAAATGATTTATGTAATTCCTGTAACCAACATTCTTTAAACTTGAACACAAAGTGATGGCAAGCACATAAATGAGAAAAATAAACAGTATCACTCACCAATGATCATTTTCTTTATCCAGTTATTCTGAGGTTAAGAGTTGCTCAAAAAGTTTACTGATGAGATGTTAGGTCAATTCTAAATAAAGCAACATCAAGCTTCAATAATGAAATGCATTGGTTTGCAAAGAGAAGTCAGACTAAACTAAAAACCTATAAAGATACAACTTTTATGAGAATCTGCTTATACCTACAGTATCAAAACCTATCAAATAATGTAAATATATGCATGTTTCTCACAGAAAATAATCCTCAGCTTTGGTAATTGATCCTTGTTTGAATTCAAAGTGTTTTTTCCACCATAGCATCCATATAAAGGGAGTTTTAAAATCAGCCATGAACGAATTGATTTGAATTGCATTGGCATTGGATTCTCATGGAGAAATTCAAGAGGTGGACTTGAAAGCAATTGCAACCCAGAAATTGTTTTCTGCAAAGATCCTTTGAATTATGCATAAAGACATTTGGTTTCTGCAGTTCGAAGTTTATAATTCAGATAGCTGTTTAAATATTAATGAGTTGTTTGAGAAGTTTTACCAAATGGATAATGACCAGTCAGAACAACTGGTAAGGAAGCATATAGACTACTTAAGCATTTTCAGTTTAACAATTTCTTTTGGCATATTCCATAATGTTTACTACATTGTAAGGTTTGATTAATCCATGGAATGTTACTAACAATCATTCTGTGACATTTTTAATGCCATATGCTGAGTGAAATGGTCTTCCTAGAAACAATATGGTTGGTTCAAAAAAAAAATGTTGTTGTGTTAGAGAACTGATTCACTAAGTGATGATCACAAATAGAAACAGTAAGTCACTTGACAATATAACTTATGTGTTATCTAAAAATACACTGTAAGAAGAAACAAAATATAAGGTAACATAAAGGGATCCACTGATTCATATTCACACTGGCTGCACATTCACAATCTAAAGGGAAAGAGAGGATGGTTTCATTTTAAAGCAGAGAAAATATTTACCTACATCATAAAGAATGGATGCCTTATACTCCTCTTTCTTATACTAAGGAGCTATGTGATTCAGTAGTGAAAGAATTATTGAAGGTTCTGATTGTTAATGAAATAATGATTTGTAAGAGTGCTTGCTTTTCAAGGACTACAAATCTATGTGTTTACAACTGGCATTTTCAAATCTATATGATTAATTCTAAGCTGGCAATCAAGGAAATCTAAGAATCTCAAATATTTATCACAACATGATCATCTAAAATATTTTCTTGGTAAGGTCTGGGATGTTCTTATTTTGTTAATTTTTTAAAGGTCTAAAGGTGAAAAGATGATTTAAAACCCTGTCAGAGGGAGCTTAGTTTGCAGTGTGTTTAGGTAATATCTCACAACAAATATCTTAAAAACAAACAAACAAAAAAACCCAGAAATACAACTACAGTATTTATGGCTTCTTCTAACACCTGCAAATGCTAAATTGAATCATCATAATTCCCTTTATAAGCATGATTGTTATGAAGTTCTCTGACTCCTGGCTTTGATATATCTTTTTTTTTTTTTTCCCCAATGGCAAAGTTGGAACACCAAATGCCAAATGCCATTTATTGAGGGGAAAGAATGGGCTTAAATACCGACTCAAAGCACAGTGGAAGAATTACAGGAACTTTAGGCTTAGCTCCTCCCTACGAGGTGTGTGTTGTCAAGAGGTGTGTGTTGTCATAAGGCATGTGTTATCAAAACAGGAAGAGAGTACCAACAACAGCCTTGGGGCAAAAGTTACAGCCAGCAGCTTCAGGCTTGCTCAGTGTGCCTTGGGGGTCCATGCAGGGGCCTACAGGTCCCCCTTTCTTTTAATATAAACTAACACCTGCCTTAGGTGACAGAGGACATCAGCATAATTCCTTACCCATCATTGGAGGCCCATAACCTTCCTGTCTAAGGTTGGATATTTGCCCCCTCTGCCTTACCCGTCACTGGTGAATAGTTTGTCAGCCACATGTGGGCAGAGGCATTTTCTCTTGAGCCAAAGACAGTATCTGTCTTGTTTGAAAGTTGGCCTGGGCCTGTCTAATGCTGTGGCAAAGTAGCACCAAGTGCAAGGGCTACAAACCCCAGTAATCTGTCCACAAGTTGAAGTCCTTGTAAAAGGTCTTCTGAATTGGCAAATGGTACTCAGCTTTCATTGATGTTAATGATCTGCATGGCTAAAGCATGTGTATAACTTAAAAACTGATCACTCCAGGATTTCTGGAGAAAAATGATGCATTAACAAGAACTGGCTTTGATATCTTGAGCAAACAATGTAAGGTCAGGGGAGACAGATGTACCTATGAATATGCCTCAATAAGTTGGCACATCCTCATTCTGAGACTGAGTTCTTGCTTTCATACTCCTGTAATTTCCTAACTCTCATAATATTTTATTTATTGGCTAGTCACTGCCATTGATGTATATCAAGGTTACTTTGTTCAGGTAATCTTGTGATTATATACCATTTATCAAAATTTTTCTATCGTCTCAAATTTGTCTGTCATCATGTAGGAGTTTCTCTTTATTTTTCATATCTACTTTTATTGGCAGATCAGCTATCATGCTTACAGATGTTAGAAAACTTTTATTCATATATGACCTCCTCCTTAGCACTGCATTAAGTTCCTTGTATAAAGACAAACATCTTCTGGATCTATGGGTTCAAGTCTTATGGTGTCTGTTTTTACTTTGTTTATAAATCAAGTTCTTCTTTTCTTCTTAACACTGCTACCAGCCCAAGTTCTTACACTAGCCACCAAACAGGTTCTCTCATAATTTTTTTTTTTTTTCTTTTGGAAAAAGATACTACTTGTCAAGAAGTTTCTCAGTGCCATGGCTCTTACCTGGCATATGTTAAGTAATTTGGTGATATAGCATTTATCTAATGCAATTGGGGTAGTTCCATGGCACAGAATTTACCTACCATGTGTTTAGTCCCCAGCACTGAAAAGAAAAACTAAAGAAAATGACAAAGAAAAAATATGACGGAAATAAATACTGATGCTGAAATTGTATCAAATATATAATTTTCACTCAAAATCTTACATATATGATTTCTACTCCCAATAATGTCAATGTTGCTATATTTATAATTATTACCTTATATACCAATGGACTGTTGTGTGGTATTTCAATATAGGTATAAATTCTGTTTTTAAAGTCAGATTAAACATCCTCAAAAATTTGTCATTTATTTTCAGTAAGTGGAAATTTGAAATACCTTCTTCTAGTTTCTTGAAGTGTGTAGTTGATCACTGATGTCTACTGACATCTAACTTTTGAGGGCAGACCTGAGTATCTAGGTCCCATCTCACTGTACCTGAGTACTTACCTAGCAACCTGCTTGTCTTACATACCATTCTGTTGCTATGAAGATTCAACACAATGAAGGAAACTTAAAAACAACAGAGATTAGTCAGGGCCACTGGATCCAGATGATTGGCATTCACAAACAACATTGCAGGGAGCGTGGCAACAGGCAGGGAGAATTCAGCTGGCTCCGAAGCTGAGAGCATATATCTTGAGATACAACTAGGAAACAGAAAGGAAGAGAGAAAGAGAAACGGGGGTGGGGGGGGAGAGAGGAAGAAAAGGGGGAAGAGGGAGTGAATGTTATGGGTTTTTGAAATCTCCAAGACAACCTCCTGTGACACACTATCTCCAACATGGGTACACCTCCTCTTCCTTCCCAAACAGCTTCACCAACTGACTTACCAAGTCCTCAAACATATGAGTCTGTGGGGGTCAATCTCATCAAAACTCCATGCCAGTCCCTGCTCCCCATAGACTTGTAGAAATTTAATCTAAAAGCATTGAATGCAGCCTCAAAAGTCTGCAAAATGTCTCAGCCTCAACACAGTTTAAAAGTCTATGGTCTCTTTGTGAGACAAACTAATTTAAATTTCTACCAGTGCTCAAGTACTCTTTTTTTCCCACACAGTCACCAGCTCTGGTCATCATTCATTTTAATTTGGGTTTGGAATGCCCAAAGACTGGTGAGCTTTAGTACCTCTCATATACTTCTCACCACTTGGGTGTCTTTTCTTTAGAAGAATCTTTTATGGGCCCGAAGAAAAGATGGCTCTAGGTTAAGAGCTGCTTGCTCTTTTTGAGGACCTGTGCTGGAATGCTTACTCACAAGTGTAACTCGAGTTCTAGGGGAGCCAGTGTCCTGCTCCACATGTAGTGCATAGACATACAGGCCAACAAAATATCTCTACACGGAAAGTAAATAAGTATACCTTTTAACATTTTCCATTATTGAGATTACATTTTAATTACATTTACCCTTTCCATCTCCTCCCTCTAAACCGTCTCATATGTCACTTCCCACTCTCCTCAAATCCATGACCTCTTTTTTTTTTTTAAACCAATTATTATCACACAGATAGCTGTGTTTGTACTCGCATGTGCATTCCCTACTATAATCTGTTAACAATATATAAAGTGTTATTTGTACATGTGTTTTTAGGCCTGAATGCTTAACCCTAGCCGATCAGTTGGTGTGCTTTTCCCTGATAAGGGTAT
The DNA here is from genome assembly GCF_943737965.1 of Phodopus roborovskii. NCBI lineage: Eukaryota > Metazoa > Chordata > Mammalia > Rodentia > Cricetidae > Phodopus > Phodopus roborovskii. The sequence continues at coordinate 10,729,647 of NW_026126461.1, forward strand.
TGCCTTCATCGCCAGCCTCCCCCAGCTGCCATTGGTTGTTTGTGTAGAGGTGAGGCCTCACTTTTTTCTGTTCATGATGGGATGGTTACTCGTGCCCTCCTTGTTCAGCTCACATTTGGGCAGTGTAGACTGTATTAAAAAAAAAAAAAAAATATATATATATATATATATATATATATATATATATATATTTAGTTTTGTATCCATTTTAAAAAGTATTTGTTATTATTATTTTAAAAATCCATGCAGTGTATTTTGTACACAGGCAGGTATACCCTTACCTTACTTCCCATCTACCTCAATGTATTTAGAGATTTTGTTTTAAAAGTCATGGAATTCAGTTTTTGTTGTCTAAGTAGTCTTGTGTGAGGGGCTTTCATTGGTGTATGATTGAACTACCAGGGGTCACACCATGGAAGAAAAAATCTCTCACTCAAGAACTACAAAATAGAAATAGTTGCTCAGCTGTGGATGGTATTTCAGGCCCCCTACACTATCCGAACTTGGATTTTGAAAAGTTTGAGCTTGTCCAGGCCTTGTGCATGTTTCACAGATACTTTGAGTAGGTACAACGACACTAATTTTTGAAAACATTGTTTCCTAAATGTATGCACCAATTCTTGCTCTTACAATCTCTCTGTCCCTTCTTCTATGGATATCCCTAAGTTTTGAGAAGAGATATATAATATAGATGTCTTATTTAGTGTTGCAGAGTTTCCTATACTTTACATGTTGACCATTTGTAGGTCTTGGTATTAATTTGATGCTCTGTGCAGTTTCCCTATGTGTTCTTCTGGTAAGTTGGTAGTTTCTGGCCTGAAGTGGGCCATTAGTTCAGAGTGTTTTTTTGTAATTGGATAGACATGAGGGAATCACTTCATTCTGCACATGAATAGCAAATTTTCCAGCATCATTTATTGGAAAGTTATTTAATACTTTTAATTTTTATTCTTTTATCCAATCATTATCTGTCCTTAACACATTTGTGACATGGGATTTCCTTCTGTATACTTCAAATACATGTTGCTTTTATTAATTGCTAAATAAAGCTGTTTGGCCAATGGTTCAGGCTCTCATAATTAAATTAATCCATTTTTATAAGTTTAATATTTTACCAGGGGACTCATGGCTTTTTTCTTCACATCTTTTTTAATTAGACAGAAAGGGGAGATGAGAAGGGATGTCCTTCTGTATGCTGCATGAGAAAAAGATGTTATGGCCAGAGGCTGGGCAGCACAGATCCAGGCGAGAAATCCAAAAAAGGTACAAAGAAAAAATAGGTGGAGTCAGAGAGATGTCATGTAGTCATCTGGAAGGATGTAGTGAAGTAATAAGCATATATATATATATATATATATATATATATATATATATATATGGAGAGGTCATTCTGTAAATATGTTTCTTGAATTGGTTAATAAATAAAGCACTGTTGGCCAATAGGAAAGCAAGATAGGCAGGACTAGGAGTCAGGGAAAGGTAGGAGGAGAGTCAACATGTAAGACAAAGAGAACAGAGGTCCGGGCCCTCTCTCTGGTAAGAGATGACAAGGTATTAACTGGAGTCTTGGGCATTCATTATGTTTGAGAAATATTATCTAAGCTTTATCGCTACACTATCATAGCTGAGAATACATCAAGACTTCTCAAAGACATTTTTTTTTTATTGAAGACAAATGGTGAGAAAGTTTATTTGCTCAAAGGAGAATGCCTGTTGATTTCCATGATGTGCCTAGCAGGTGTTCGGAGCAATAGAAATCTCTATTCTTTTCCAGTAGTTACTGAACATACTAAGAGATAATCTAGAAACTTTTTAAAGGAATTTTGAAATCTTGTCAGTAAATTAGCTATAAAACATTAAGCTAATTATCTCACTTAGTTTCTTTAAAGAATACTATTTACATAATACAAAGTACTTAAAAATATTAATCAGAAAATAAATGTTACAGAAGTCAGTAAAAAGGGGGGATTTATTAAGAGAAAAAATGATAAAAATTTGTATAACATGCAAATATTCAATCAAGAGAAGTATGATTGAAGTGAGTTTGAAAAACTCATTTACTTTTCCATGGGCACAGGATCACAATCGTGTCCCAAAGTTTTTTAGGCTCTTTTAAGTATTGAATGAAATAAAAGTGCAAGAAAAATGAAATAAAGATCATATAAAAATGAGTAGGAGACATCTGATATTTTCCACTTACAGGAAAAGTTTCTAATAAAAAGGCTAACACAACTACAATGTTCTTAATAAAATGAAAGCATGCTAAGTAATTAATCATTTATTTTATTCCTAGAAGATTACTAAATATTTTTTAATATTAGATTGAACTTCTTGCTATAGGACAATCAGCATATTGGTCATAGTATTAAATACAGTCTTAGAATGTGTATTTGCTTTCAGGAAATAAACTTGACATTTTGGAGTTGGAGTGAAAGGCGAAAATGGGGACTAGATGGATGAGAGATAAAGCATGTAGAAAATCAATCAAGAGGAAACTTCTTTGACATCTGTCAGCAAAGAAATTTCAAAGAAGTGAAAGGCTAAAGCAAGGTAGTAAAGGACATAAGCTGAGTTTAACAACTTTAGATTTGAAAATAAGTGATAAATTGTTGAGGTACTATGGTAAAGTTCTACAATAGATTTCTAAGGCTATAGCTCTTCCTTGTTTTATAAGACAAATGTGGCTTCCCTTTGGGAAATGGAAATGTAGAAGTCCCTAGTGGTTTGTGTGGATTCTAATTTTATGTTAATTTTTATGATTGGCATAAGTAATCTAAATGGTGGCTTCTTTATACAGAGTGGTGGGATCTTGGATAAACATATACCTGCATCAGCCTGTTGAGACCCATGACAATGATTTTTCTTGACTTCAATTTAAAAAATGGAAGTGTTTTTTTTTCTCCTGGAAGTATTATCCTTGAGTATGGAAATTCTTCTCTGTTTGCAAGGGCTTAGAGGGATTGTATTAGTTAGGGTGTCCAGGAGGTATACAATAGTAGGATGAACACTATATATATATATATATATATATATATATATATATATATATATCTCAACATATAGTATATATAACTTACTTATATATTCATTCTATCAATATATTTGTACATGTACATGAAGGAATATATATATATATATATATATATATATATATATCACATCTATATGAAATTTTATTGAAGTCACTTGCAGGCTGTGATCCATACAGTCTATCCCCTGATGGAAAGTCAAAGAATCTAAGAGTTGTTCAGTCCACAAGGCTGAATATCTCAGCTGGCCTTCACTATATGTCAGAATCCCAAAGCAGTGAGCTCTACTGTAAGTGAAGTAATGTGTCAGCAACAAGATAGATGAACCTGACTGTGAGAACGAGGATGTGCAGGCAAAAAGTGAAAGCTTTTGTCTTCCACCTTCCTTTAGAAAGGCTGCTATGAGAAGTCCAGTTACCACACAGACTTAGGGTAGATCTTCTGACCTCCAGTGATCTAATCAAGAATAATCCTCCTCTTGTGGGCCCAGCTGGCTGAGTGTTTAGTTAATCCAGATGTAGTCAAGCTAACAGCCAAGAATAGCCACACAGGGATGGTATTGGCAGGCCTCCTATTTAATCGCAGAAATAAGAGAGGAGTTCAATTCTCATGTAAAAGATGTTCAGGGAGCTAAAAGTAGGCACACAAGGCTGGTCATGCAGGAAATTTCTGGGATTAACAGTGGAAGGGGTGGGTGTTTTCCCATCTGAAGTATTTATTTCTCCTTCCCTGAAGAAAACACATGAATTTCTATTCACATATCCTGAAAAAAATGTTAGAGAAATGACCACATATATCACTGAAAAATGGCTAGAACATGCAATCTTTTGTTACAGGCGAAGATGGAACTATCTTAAAATATATATTGTGTTGTCAACGAAGAGGATAAAAGAGTGAAAAAAAAAACAGCATATTATCTTGCTAGACTCTCTAGAGAGCCCAGCACACAAGGTCATGGGTTTCCTTTTGCAAACATCTTTCTTTCCAGTGACCTTTACCTTGATTTCTTCCCACAGTAGCAGCTTCATCCATTGCCTGTTTACTTCACGTGAGGCAAACTCTCCCACATTAAAAACGGGAATGGAACAGTTGGCTTCTAGTGTGCTAGTCTTTGTTACAATTTTCATTTTGTATGAAAGAACCATAAAGTTTTTTATAGAACCTACCGATGCTGAGCTGCAGGGCTCCTTGACATAGCAACAAGCATTGGCTTGCATCATTTAAATCATATTGTCATTTCCATAGAAGGCAGATGGTTCCTTGTAAAGCAAGGTTAGGAGAGGTCTTCAAAACCTTCGTCAATGGTAAGTTCAGACACTGTCTTCTCTTTTTGACCTTGAGTTTTCATTTCTGAGGATGCATTAGCTATGTACACAAAGGCTTTTCTTTCCCTCTTGATGCTTAATCGTTTCTCTTCATGAGCAAGTACCAGTGGGGTTACCATGAAAGCATATTTTTGTCTTAAACCAAAGGTTTCTCATTTACTTTTCTAAGACACCAGTTTTATTAATTTCATTCACACGTGTAACAGATATTAAGAGCCGAAAAGAGTTCTATACTTGGCCAAGGCATGGGAGGAGGCAGGAATTCATGTCCTCGTCCATCAAGGACTTCCATTTTAGTGGGAAAGGGAATATCAAATGAAGGAAATATACTTTTTGAGAATTGTAGTAGCTGTTTATGTTAGAGTTTACAGAACAGGAACAAGATTCATTACACATAAGGCGATCTCAGGCTTTTTGCCATAAAGAAATGACAAATAATATTCAGTCCTAACTGTGCAGTCTAGGAAGGAAAAGTTAGCTAAGTGAAAGCAAAGAGGTAGTATGGCAGGCGAGCAGGCACAACTCGTCAGGCCCACTCCTGTAATGGAAACGGAGTACCGTCCATTCCCCTGCCACTTTTCAAGCATCAGTCTAAGTACTCGATATCACAAGGAAGTCAGACATTAGCTCTGGGTGGGGGGAGAAAGGAAAACCCTTATAATTGAGTGCAGTGTAACAGCTCCACGTGTGTTAGAAGTTTTTCCACTATTGTTGTGGGCAAAAATAAAAAATAACTCTCCAATCCAGGTAAAAAGCCAAGAAAAAGAGGAATCTTGAGCAGAGGATCTGTCGCTTATGCTGCAACACTGAATTTTCTAGTGTATGAGCATCATTTTCCTGTCTTATTAACTTTGGCTAGATCCATAGGTCTGTATTCAATATCTATAATGTATATAATTCCAGGCTCTTGGCTAAGAAAAAATAGAAGAAGCCTTGGAACTGGACGTATTGGAATTCAGAACTATAACTTTAGAACCCTATTGAATAAGTTATGAATGTTTACCTTACCTCTTTATGTTACTCTTGCACAAAGGCCTGTAATCAAATTCTTAGTCACAGAACAAAATGTAAGACAGAATTTCAAAATGAATTTTGATTGAAATCCTAGATTTAGGTAGATAACAGCTATTAATGGTTTCGTTTTACTCCATGAGACAAAAGATATGTTGGTCATTATATTCTAGTAGTACCTGATTTGTATAAAGCGAAAGGGTGCATTTTTATTATTTACATATTTCCTCCTTAAATATTTTCCTGAAATAATGATGTTTAGATTTTATGCTTAAAACATATCCATGTGTTACCAATTTTAGAAGACTATACATGAAATCACATTTGAAGCTTTGGTTGGAGTTAAACTGACTAAATAATGAAAGAAAATTATCCTCTCAAAAACAAACAGAAAAAGAAATTAAGAGCCTAAAATTTGCTAAACTGTTTATTTTTATTCTTCTGCCTTATAATTGTAATATAAGTATACTATTTTCTCCGTCCCTTCCCTCCCTCCAAGCAATCCCATAAACCTTACCTATCTTGATTTCAAATTCATGGCTTTTGCTTCTTAATTGTTATCACACACACACACACACACACACACACACACACACACACACACACACACACACACACACACTTAGCCAAACAAAGAACAGAAATGGCCTAGGATATGACTGAATATTTGCTGCACAAGCAGGAGACTCTCAGTTCAAATTTCCAGAATTCACATAAGAAGCCAGGCAGGGTGTGATGCCTCTAATTCCAGCAAAATGTTGGAAGAAGGTGAGTGAAGAAAGCAGCATCAGTGGGCTTGCTGGCTACCAGCCTAGTTCCAGGTTCAGCAAGATTCTGTACCAAGGAAATAAGGCAGTGTTTGGTAGAGACAAATATCTGACAACCTCCTCCTGCCCAGGAATATATACTCACCCATACACATAAACAACACACACATCACACACATGTTCTCTCTCTCTCTCTCTTTCTCAAACTCAGAAAATAAAACATAAAGTAGAAAGGGAGAAAAAGAAATAAAAGCAAAAGTGGAATATATATATATATATATATATATATATATATATATATATATATGAATACATCCTGATCAATCCATATGTTTATTTTGGGTTAACTTGGCATTAGATAAACAATTAGATAAACAATTGCTGTGCTCTTCCCTGGGAATGAATATTTCTCCCATTCACAATATTCTTAGTTTATGCTAGTTCTTTTTATAGGTTGAATCCTTATGGGCTTACCCTCAACTGCTCAAGCATGTTTATAGCTGTGATGTTCATGTCATGCAGTCAGTGGTATTGGTGAGTCCTTATGGGTGTGGCTTCTGACATTAAAATACACAATTTCACAGAAAATTCCCACCTCTTCTACAATGTTTTATTTGTTTAAGGTACAGCTGAGATTTACTTTGTTATTAACACATCCATTGGCACTGGGTTCCAAACCTTGTATTTTGATTGGTTTTGGTTTTCATCTGTTGAAAAGAGAGGTTACCTTGTTTAGGGGTGAGTACTATACTTATTACTGACAAGAAAGAAAGATATTAAAAACATAGTTATGGATTATGCTGATTTAGTAAAGTGGTTCTTCTCCAAGATCTATAACTGCATTAACTATGAGTAGGTAGATAAGTTTCTAGTACAAAAATGTTTTCCCTCTTGTTGAGCAGGTCTTTAGTTCAAGCAGAGAGCTATTTGTTATCACAAAGGTATGTGTGCTACTACTGCACCAATAGGGTTATTATGCCATACTGGTCATTGATGTGGTTCATAGGCATCATAAATGGGTAGGACTGCTGTTTGCTTTCCTCCTTTGGAAGCTTGCAAAGTACCTTCTAATACCAAGAAAACTAGTCCTCATCAGGATGCATTGTGATTAGTCTCATAACAGGGCCTCTAAGTTATATGTCTTCAATAATACATATTTATCTTTCATCTACAAGAGGCAACCAAATGTGATACTGATAGTTTGTAATGTCTTGAAGTCTCTTGGACAGCCCTGTTGAACAACTCAAAAGAATATTTCTTATGCTTGGTGCCGGGACTTCTGTTAGATGGCCTTTAGTTCTTGTAGGGAAGAGTGTCAACTCAGATGGGAAAATTTCATCTACACTGTATGTGTGTATTTATACACAGACTAACATGTTTTATAGATGCTTTAATAGTTAATATTTTGATTTCTTATAGTATATCAGACATGTTTAGTATATTTTACCTCCTCTGTACCTTCTGTTCATTTATCTACAGTTCCTCATTGGAGTACACCCACCTTTTATTCCCCATTTCTCTGATCAGATCATTGTGCCCTGTTATTCTCCTCTCTGTTCCTCTCTGACGCACCAACCCTGGCAGTGATCCTTCTTATGTATGGTTTCTAAAATGACTGTAGGTTGTGTACCCTAGATGCCACTGGTGGAAGAGAATAGGTAATGTTTGTCTTCTTGAGTCTGGGTTGCTTCATTCAACATGATCATTTTCTGCTCATCCATTTGCCTGAAAAATTCATGATTTCAGGTTTTTTACTGATAGATTGTATTTTATAATGTGATACACATGTCACATTTTTATTATCTACCTGTTGATTCAAGGTTTTTGAGGTTGTTTGAGGCTGAATTCTTTTAAATGAAGGAAGTTCTTTTAAACAGAATAAGGAGGGATGTGGGAGGAATGTGAGGATTGAAAAGAAAAACAAGCACAATCTCCAAATATTGTCTCTGAAAGTACAATTTAATCAGAAATGTATCAGGAAAAGTTGATTTTGAGGTCAGAGGTTGGTTTTGAATTTCATATTAAATAATCAGTTTTAATGAATCAATGATAAAAACCAATTGTGAGAAATTCTTCACAACTTTGTTAGGCAGATAAACCTAAGTAGGAGCAGCACAATGCTTCTGTAAATTCTTGCAAGCCATGATTGACAGATAATAATCAGTAAATAAATAACAGCAAGAAAGGAATTTTGATCAAAGGATAACATATTATAAATATGTGAACTTTTACTTTTTAATTTCATCTGTAGTAGTGCATGCTTCTATTCATCTTTCTCTCCCTCTTTTAAAATTTATTTATTTTTTATTTAAAAAGCAGCAATAGAATTGCTTCCAGTGATATTCTACTATACTAATTGTGGTTGCAAAGAAAGTGACTACCAAAAGGACTGGCATTAATAGGAGGTGCAGCTTGTTGGAGAAAGCCTGTCTTTGTGGGAGCACTTTGAGTTATCTTTTACTCAAGAGTCTCTCAGTGTTACTCTCTGTCAAATTCCGGCTGCCTTTTGGTCAAGATACAGTCAGCACCACATCTGCCTGCACACTGCCATGCTCCCTGTCATGATGATAATAGAATAAACATCTGAATCTCGAATCCACCACATCCATTAAATGTTTTCTTTGTAAGAGTTGCTATGGTCACGGTGTCTCTTCACAGCAATAAAAACTGAAACAGAATAGATCAGTGTCTTCCTTAGCCACCATCAAAGAAGCTTCCTCCTGCAACAGATGGGAAAAATTTCAGAGACCCACATTATATGCATGCAGAGGGGGGGGGGAGGGAGGGAGAGGAAGGGAGAGGGAGAGAGAGAGAAAGGGAGGGAGGTAAAGTGGGAAGGAGGGAGGGAGGGAGGAAGACAGACTTGGAATACTCTGTCTTAAACAGGGTATCTCCATCAAATCTTCCCTTTCAAGGCCAAAGGAATCTGTGAAAATGGGGATGGAAAGAAAGTGTAAGAGCTAGAAGGGATGGAAGACACAAAGAAAAAAGGGAAGCTCATAATAATTTACAGATACAGAAGCATGAATAGAACTTTCATGGATCTCTACCAGGTCCTCTGCATGCAGATATATCATGGCTTCAAGTTTAGTGTTTTATAAGATTGCAGAGTGTGCAAATGAATGAGTCACTAATTATTGGCCTTCTCAGATGGGAGATGTCATTCTGTAAATATGTTTATCTTATTGGTTAATGAATGAAGCACTGCTGGCCAATAGGAAAGCAGGATAGGTGGGGCTAGGAGACAAGGAGGAGAGAGAAAATGGTAGGGAGGAGTTGCAAGATGGAGGACTGCAGGGTAGAACGCCAGCCCCTCTCTCCAGTAAGATGAGACCATGTGGAAATACTTAGATTAATAGAAATGGGTTAATCATTAAGACAGAGCCAGCCAATAAAAAACATCAGAAACAGGCCAACAGAATTATATCTAATACAGCGTCTCTGTGTGTTATTTGGGGCCGATGCAGCTCCAGACTGCTGGGAAAAACACATACTCTTCTCTTGTGCTCTTTTCCTTCTGTTTATCTCTTTTGTCCAATCCTAGCGTGTTAGGGTTTTTATCATATTATATAATTATTAACTATGTGAAATATTTTGTTAGTGTTGGTTTCTAATGTGACATAAGGGTGGTAGTTCCAGAAAGCAGGGTAAGTGGTGATGAAATGAGAGGAGGAGAAACTGTAAGCAGCAAATAGTATGTGAAAATTAAAGAAGAAATTTGCGATCTTTTTACACACACACATATATGTGTGTGTGTGTGTGTGTGTATCTGAGTATGTGTATATACCACTTGAACATTGTTGCTCAAGCAGACTAGAAAAGGATACCTTTTCCCTGGAGTAGAGTTGCATACAGTTGCCAACTACCCAGAGTTGGGGAAGAGAATAGAACTCAGGTTTTCTTGTAGAGAAATACATTGTCTTAACCACTGAGCCATCTCTTTAGATCCATCTGTCTGTGTTTTCTTAAGGATAAATATCAGAGTTGAAACAGAAAGAGATTTATTTTTCATCTTTCGAGGTATTAGTGATAGGAAATGGGGGTAGGATTAAGCAGTTATGCCTGCTGCATTTAAAACTTGTCCATGGTAGATATAGTTTCTAATTCTGAAACTAATCAAATTAAATACCAAAATTTAGTACTTTAGTAAATTTGAACACAAAACCTTGTTACACCATTTTCTCTATTTTAATTTGTTTCAACCCTGATCACCAGGAAGGAGCTCTGTAGGGAATTTTCATGACCTTCTAAAGCACTGGGCTTTTCTTTGTAGAAGAGGGTGCTGTACATTGTGTGATGCATCATTGACTTTGTCATGTAGGTGTCAGTACATTCATTTCTGAGCAGCAGCAGGAGGTGTGCCCAGCACCAGCTTCTGCTAGCCACTTTTGAGAAGGAATTTTAAAACACATCAAGCACTTGAGACTTCTTCTATTTCAAGTTTTAGCAGAAACTTTCCCAGTAGACGCTACATTACTTTAAACATCAAATACTGAGCATAGCACTGATATTCTGCCAATAAATGATTCTCAGACAAATGTTTTAATATCCTCCAAAGAAACAACATAATAGTAGTCTGATGAAAATGCTTTTTTTTTTTTTTTTTTTTTTTTTTTGGTATTCTGTTGGCATTGTTTGATATGAAACATAATAATTGACCATAAGTAATGACCTAGATAAAACAAATAACTTCTGCATCCATTGCAAAAGGCTGAAAATCAAATTGAAAATGTTTTTAAGAGAAAAACAAAATAATTGAGTGAATTGACTACAGTGCTTGTGACTTATTTTACTTGCTACATATAATATAATGTTTTATATATTGTGTAACCTTGGTAATGAGTGGGTTTAGGAGTAACTAATACAAGAGCTCAATGAGAACCTTGAATGTCTTTCTTTTAAATATTTGTATTTAAATTAGAAACAATCTTTTATATCAATCCCAGTTCCCTCTACCTCCCATCCTCCCATGCTCCCCACCAGCCCCCATCCCATCCCTTGAATGTCTTTCTTGTCTCCACCTATCTCTATTTACTTTGAAGCATTTCTGCATTTAGGCATTATCTGATTTCAAAATGGAATTCTTACTCTGGTGAGGTCTGTGTCTCTTAGGAATGTGTTGTAGACACCTACATTACTCACATGACTGTGGCAGTTTCAAATGCTGGGATCAAGAATATAAAACCAAGCCGTGTTCATATGCTTAGACTATCCCTTCAACTGCTTATACATGTAGAATATATTTTTACATAGAATCATAATTATAAACAGTAAGCAACTTTCTATAAATAGTTGACAACCTAACACAATAATATGTTTAATTCAGTAGACTTTTTACCATGCTTGACAGACATATATATTATTATCATTACATTAATTTTTCTAGTATTAATATAATACAAAATAAGACTCACAATATATGTATTTCAAAGACTGATTCCTAGTAGGTATAGAAAAAAGACAATAATGAATTAGCTTAATCCATTAATTAATGGATCTTGAATATTGAGGAAATTTTTAAAAATTTTGTTAATAAAAGAAATTTCCTTATAGGCCACTTTTACTTTGTAGACAAGCTAATCAATTTTACTTGGATCTATCTTACCTTTTAAATTGTGCTGTTATCCTTTCATAGGATGCCCTGTCACCTGAACATGATAGATTATGAACTGTCCTTAAAAAGTGTTAGGAATAATTCAGTAAAAGAGTAAAGACAAAAGGTAGAAGGCAGTAAGGATGACCACAACAGGAAAGCAGGAAGAGACAGAAACCCCGCTGGGAAGAAACAGAAAAACAGCAAGGGAAAGAGAGTTTACTCATCTATATTCAGCCAGAGCATGGTTTATTTACAGTAAAGAGTATTAATCAACTTTGTCTGCCCTGAAGGCTATTTTGTTTTTCTGATTATTCTGTTAAGTGATAAGTTTTTCCTTTGCCTGTAAAATAGGCCCTTCTGAAACAGTGCAGTCCCTTGAAGGCCCCCCTTTTTCTGTCATGACTTTTAATAGTCTTTCTACCTACGTGAAGAAACCACACCGTGTGTCTTCACACAAGGGAAGCCCACAATTCTGCATTTTATCCTGTGTGTGAGCTTCACGAGCTGACCACGGGATGGTGTTATCTGGTCATGTTTCCTGTTTTATATCTGTCCTTCTCTGCTCAGTTAATTTTATTTCTGTCCTTCTTAGGAGGGGGGGAGGAAGAAAGGGTTGCTTGAAGGAGAATTTTCAACACATTTCACGTTAATATTTTTAAAAATTTAGTTCATTCTATAGCATGCAAATGTGTGAAGGATGAGCAAAACCTTTGTATTATATATGTACAGATGGGTTTAAGTAGAGCCAGCTCAAAACTGCGCTGAATTAAATTTAATTCCTTTCATCCCAGGGTGCATTCTAGTGTCATATCAAATTATATGCCTTATTTTTTAGAACCAATAACAGTATTTTTGTGTCATGTATGGAGACATAAAGACAGACAGAAATATTCTTATAATCATTTCCCCATTAAGTTCTTTGTTGCTTATTTCAAATTTAGATGATATTTTTTATACAATTTGACATCATGTACATTAACAATGTATGATATCCAGAGATGGAGAGTGGAGAAAAGGGCCAATGCAGTTTTCATGAAAAATTAAAATGCATTAGAATTTTTGAGAAACAATTAATCTACCGTATATTTTATTTAAAGTTCTGTAAAATCGCAAAGATTAATATTCACGTTTTTATGGAAAACAAAGTAAAATGAAAGTTTCATAACTTTGTATAAATTACAAAGCATATTTTCCTTTAAAACAGATGAAACAGCTTGTAATTTAGGGACCATCAAAATTTCCAAAAGGAACTAAGTACTGTACAAAGCAACTGCTGTACTTATTGGACATGGTCAGGTGTCCCATCGAGCCATGGATACACCCTAACTCTCTACCAGGAGAATGAGAGCACATATCTGGGTCTCAAGGGAGGGTTCACACCACTACATGTCTGTACCTGCGGGATTTCTTTGTATTTTTTTTTAAGACATGAATTAAAAAACAAAACAAACAAAATCCAATGTTTTCTTGTTTAACATACTAATCCTAGTTCCCACTTGCTCCCTTCCTCCTGCTCGCCTTAGCTTCTCCCCACCCCACCTCATCCTCTCCTCAGAGAGGGTAAGGCCGGTCATGAGGAGTCAAAGAAGGCTGGGGGGGGGGGTTGTTAATTCAGGGTTGTTGTCGCTTCTCTGATACCTCCTGCCTCAAACACATCACCAAGTGCTTGCCACCCACACTGATTTTTTTTTTTTTTTTTTTTTATGAACATGGATTAGGTTAACCATGGTAAGATCATATGAGTGGGTGGCATAGTTAATGTCTACACATTAAAGTAGAAAATCATGGACTCTCTCATCATTCTTTTCTTTCTTCTCTGCATGCTAAAATGTTTAGTGTCACATAGGCTCCCAATGGAGAATGTACGTCTATTATTCCAAGAAATGGATATAGCATTAAAATTACCCCTAATGCCATATTGTCATACCCGCAGATCAGTCATAGCTGTCCATAGCAGACAGTCCAATTGTATTGCCTCTGAATTCAAGTTGAGGTCTACATAAGTTCAGGGTAGATTACGTACCATATTTATTTTGAGTCTCAACCCAAACTATTTTTCTTTCCCAGATGGGCTACCAACTCTACGTTAAGCAAAAACTCAGAAATTCAGTGGGACCCACTAGTATGCACTGTCCTCACAGACAATGTGGGGACCCTGTCATTTTATAAAACTGTCTCTCTACCTGTGCTGCTGCTAGAAAACCACCAATCCTACCTCCATGTCCATGATGCAGGGAATGCTAAACATGTCCTTTCAGCATAACACTGGTAAATGACTTTCATTTGATAGTGAGTCTTTCTCAAGTTCTCCTCGGAATTTATTAGAATAGTTATCTCCTTCACAGTTTAGGATATTAAAATAAGTACATTTCCTGGGTTTTGTTGCACTGCGAATCTGCTTGGACCTAATGAAAAAACAGTAAATTTCTATACTTCAGGGCAGTGTTTGTCAGCTTAAGGGAACAGTAGATGTAACATTGCAGAAAAGATTTGAAAACTGGTTAAAACAGAAACATGAATTCCACTGGAGTTTTCTAATATCATATATATATCCCCCAATTTCCCCCCACCCATGAAGATAAGAGTGTTTGGCAGGCTTGAGATGCTGGGTTTGAAAGTGCAATTTTCCCTTTAATGCGTAAGGATCAGGCTACAATTGCTGTGATTAATTGAAACAATACATTTAAATGCCGCCAAGCAGCTGCTGCTTTATTAAAGGAGGCCTTTCCCTCCAAGAGTCTTTTTGTTTCATGCAACATGCTCTCATCCCCAGACACAGGTGGCAAGGTGGCAGGTACCTAGCCAGTTCCATAATGTACAGTTCCACTTAGAGACGTATCACAATAGCTGTTTAGTTTTTACTGTTCCCACTTGTGTTATTATGAGGGCATTATATCTAGAGTAGGGCCATTTAGGTTTGCCTTAGCAAGAGCTGGTGATCGTGTCTCACCCCTGACCTTCAGGCTAATGAGAAGTTCTTCTGGGTAATTGTCTTCTCTTAAGTCGGCTCTGCGCTGTGTAATCTTTATTGCACAAAATGACATTTGAAGTTTGTTTTACATGAGCAAGTAGGAGAACATTATTTCTAGAGTGAGCAATAATTATCTGCCTCCTAGCTGAAAATACATGCTGTGGATAAATTGTGTTCATCTGGTAGCCTTTGTTTGTAAGACAAGTTAATTAAAAGAGGAATGTTGAAAAATATGTTTGCCCACTGAGTGCTGATAGAGTAATAATATTACTTTACAAGAAAACATTACATGCAAAACAACTTTGATTTTATTCTAGACCTACGAGATAAAAATAAGGTAAATAAAATGTTTCCACAAGAAAAATTTAATCACACACACACACCAGATAAAGCGAATTTCCTATTTATCCTAATAAACTAATAAAAGTCTAAATTTCTCTGTACCCAGGCACCATTTGTACTATTTACCCTAGACGAAAAACATTGAACCTTGTAATATGTTCTTAGTAAGATGTCCAAATAATTGTATACAGTGAATACCATTTTACACAATGTTACAGAGGTCCATATCTTTGCTCAAAAATGTATACATTTTCCAATATAAACACCTAATAGTTATGCCAAATATGCTTTGCAAAAAGCATGCTTCTAGCTATACATTGAAAATTAGTTTCCTATTTTGTTTGTTTACAAAGAAGCCAACAACTCAGATGGGAATTGATTCAGCACATATTAACAATAACTGACTGATTGTTTATGGAGGAATTTTTCTTTTTAAAAAAATGTCTCAAAATTAAACCTATAGTTCTGTCATTGACAGCAGGGCTAATGTTTTGTGGAAAATTACTTTTGTTTTTAACAATCTTAAAAACCACTTTGTTTGTTTGTTTTTTAATTAAAATATGGCTGATCCGAGAGCAGATTTTTAAAATAAATGACCATATTCCTGCTTCATGAAAAGAAGGTGCACACTTTCCAATATCACGTTTCTAGGTCATAAATTCTTTCATCCAATGAGGAGAATCCTTATTTAATGATTTTCCCCCTCAATTGTTCTTTCAGTTGGTGTGACCTTCCTTACAGTTCTAGACCAAAAACCAACCTTCAGCCAGACATGAGCCTCATGCTCTTAAGGTCAGTGATGAGGAGGCTGATGATGGAAGATCCTGAGGTTGAATACTGCCTGAGGGACTCAGCAGAAACCTGAACTCCTGGATGGAGATAGCAAGTGGAGTTATCAAGGTTGGTAAATAGATCTCTGGTTGTCTCTTTAATTTAAAATCGTGTTTATTTCCTAAAAGAACATAAAAGAAATAGTTTTTAAATGACAATGTAATACACAGTTTACAATAAATTAAATGAGCTAATGTGACCTTTGCTTCAGATATGTAAATGCTGGTGAAAATAATGACAATGTGTTCTTTTAAGGGTAAGTTTTTAGTTGTCAATTTAGCTATTAAATAAAAATAGCATATTTGAATTACAAAATGTATCTTCCTAAAAGATAGAGGTGCACATTTTGATGCAAAGCATTATAAACTGGAGGTGAATAGTTCATGGTTCTTTTTAGCTACATTTTCACAGTCTTTGTGGTAATATGCAGCTGCCTGCTTCTGAATTATTGTGACAAAGTCACAGGAAATTCTCTATTTCCAACTCAGGCTGTTGGTAAATCTTATGAAAAAAATATAAAAAGTACCTTGTCACATGCTCAACCCTGCCAATCACACATCCACACACATGATTTACATAAAATTTCAGAAGAAAATGGGAAGCTTGAAGCTGTATGCTCCATGAATCTAAGACAAATCATACCTGATACAAGCAGCTATTTTAAATCATTCTCCATCTCTCCACAAAATGTCTTCTATATTTACAAATGTCAGGAAAAAAATAATCATTAGGCTACCATATTGTTTATACACTTTAAAATAGATTAACAGCATTCAGACAAGGTAGTTGTTAGTTTCTTATGTTTCAAAAATCGATCCTTTTAAAAAAATCAGTTCTCGACTGAAAGATGTTGTAATTATGTCTTTGGTTACTCTCATATTCATAGTCGTTCTCCAATATTTTATTTCTAAAATGCAATTTGACTTGAATGATCTACTCTCAAGATTGGAAGTCATGAGGGAAAAAATTTTATAAGCCCTTCTCTTGTTTTCAAGGGGACAAAAATGAGGACAGGAACTCTAAAATGATTTCCTGTGTTTGGAGCAGAGTCTCTTAGTAAGCTTCACCAAGGCAAAGGAAGAAGCAAGTATTGTTCATCTAACTGAGAACATGTATGTTTTTCTGCATTTCTAGTTACATAAATAGTTTCTGTAACAGAATAATGTACATATAATCAGGACAATATAACCAGGACAATATTGTTGTCATTTATAACAAAGAAGGCAACCCATGTTTACATTGTTCTATTTGGAGGAGTTCTATTAGTTAGATGCCCAATGTGTATGTAACTCCATTAAGCAAATAGATGTCTTCATCTTTACCCTGAATACAGGAACACATGTGAAATCCATAATTACATGTGTAATTTATTTTCCATATTGTATCACAATCAAATAGCCTCAGTAAAATATATGTGTGATTCTACTAACAAATGACTCATTCATACATAAGTGAATACACAAACATGTACATATTTACATATATTTATACTTTTCAGTTATCAGACATATACATAGAAAAGAAAAGATATAAAGAATTGGTAGATATTTTATCTAATTATCCAAAGTATTTTTTTAAAAGATAAAATATAGTAAGAAAGTAAAAAAAAAAAAGTAAAGTGGAGTGGACTTTTATAATAAAAAGTATTCAAGTAGAAATTTGATAGTCAGTGTGAAAAATGTTAAGCTTGTGGTAAAAATATTGTTATAGAAAAAAAGGAGAATTTAGGCAAATCATTCCCAGTACATCAACTATTTTCTCTTAGGTAACTCACTACACAAAAGTTTCCTGGTGTAAGACAACTGCAATATTCTGTACATGACTTATAAGCCAGAAAATTTGGGAAGCACTGATTTGGACAATTTCTATGTGATCTGGTTAGTGGAAGTTGGGGTTTGAGAATCCAATTCTAAAACTGCCTCCCTCTTTCCTTCCTTCCTTCCTTCTCCATCCCTCCCTCCTCCTCTCCCTATCTCCCCCCCCTGCCTACTTTTTTCCCCTCCCTTCTCCCTCCCTCCCTGCCTGTCTCCCTGCATCCTTTCTTTCTTCCTTTACTCCCTTGTTCCTTCCTCCCTTCTTGCCTTCTTCTTTCACCTTTTAAACTTTCTTTTGCTTAACACTTTAACATAATTTGTTACTTATTCTTTGATTATATCATAAGATATATTATGATCATATATATTTCCTTTCTCCAACTTCTCCTAGACTATACCCTACCTGCCTAACTACAAAATTTTAACTCTTTATAAGGAAAGAAATAAAGTTAAAAAGGTCTTTAAGTACAGTAGTGTTGAAATACAATATATCCTTGGGTCTAGGGTATAGGCAGAGTAGTCAGTATCAATCCATGGAATGAAATTAACTTTTTTTTCCATCTAGCTGTGGTCAAAAGCCTGTACTTCTTTCCCTAGAAGTAGAAATTTGTGTCTACACCCTATCCTTCACAGTAGAGTTTTGTCTGGCTAGTGTTTGTGAATGGAGCATGCTATCATCATCATAGTGAGTTCATATGTGCATCTGTCTTGTTGTGTGTGGAAAATGCTGTTTTTTGAAGTCATGCCACCTTTGGTAATGTGACAAATATCATCTAATCACCCCTTGCACTGGCGTTGTTTGACCTCTACAGACACTGCATCAATTGCAAAACAATATCAGCACATATATTGTTATTTAATTAGACAAATGGTTACAAAAGAATATTACATACACACACACACACAGTATTCACAAACTATTTTTATTGCCCTGTTCACTGTTCACTTTCTCTGTCTCTCTCTCTCCTTTTTTTTTTTTTTAAACATTTACTGTTTTTTTTGTTTGTTTGTTTGTTTTGTTTTTTGGTCAGGGAGAGGGGGGTTGTTTGTAGTTTTGAGAATTTCATACATGTTATAAATTCAAACTTTTCTTTCATTTTGTATCATTGAGTTTGGTTCACAGGTAAATATATATATATACATATATATGTGTGTGTGTATGTGTGCATGTACATGTGTGTGTTTTTATAGAAATATACATGTATATATTGCATAAAGTTGAACTTTAAAATATACTCATACAATATAGGAAACAACTTCTCCAGTTAAGATCATGAAAATATCCATCGCTGTACCCTTTGACTTTGCTTTCCTCCTGTGCTAAGAATGCAGATAATATACTCCCTTAATAAACTATACAACAACATTTTTTGCCTCTATCCTTTATCTCAACTCTCACTTTACTAAACGTAAACTCTTACTTTACTAGATCTGAAATTAAGATGGAAAATGTAGGCACATAAATCACTTTCTTTTGAAGTCTTTCAGTTTGTTTCATCTGCCACTAAAAATCAAGTATGATGTAAGAATTTGAAACTGTGTCACTTGGTTTCCTGACCATAATTAATGTGTAGGCTGTGATTTATTTCTCGCTTACGTTACTGCATTAGAGTGAGCTGTTGATAAGCTGATTTACAATAGTAGACAAGACTAGGGCTCACCCTTAGGCTGATTCATCATAGCTTGTCTGTTTGCTAACAAGCTGCCAAGTGAAGCCTTTGAAAGTACAATGAATTTTCAGTGCCTACCCGTTATATCACAGAAGGGGACCAACAGCATACATGAGGGTTATAGGTAGGACAGAGCACAGGGAGGAACAAATGATTTAATTACATTACTATTTTAAAAGCATAAAAAGTATTAATAATTGTGTATTTTAAATTGGATAAGCAAATAATACCATCTTTTAAATGGTCTTTTAGATGTTACTTAAATATAATGAATGAACTGAGGGCAAAAAGCATTCATAACTAGTCAAAGAATAACTGGTAGTATGCAAATGTTGATATTTCATGAGAATGGCATTATTAATTGTGCATATAAATTATTGAGGATGCTAAAGATCATATAACCTATTTCCTTTAAAACATTTGGAGATTATTAATAATGTAGATTTGGGTATAGATTAGATATTTGACTACCATGTTTAAGACTGTATAGAACACTTTTCACCATATTTTCATGCATGCTGGTAGTATAGCTCTGATTTTATTACTATTCCAATACCCATTGAGTATATACACAGATGCAATTATAATTAAGAACAAAACAATTTCATGAGTCAGAATCTCAGCTTCTACTTGATTTAGTGACCACTAGTTTCTATGTTCATAATACAAAGATGATGATATTTGCTCGCTGAGGTGTTAAACCACTCATTTACCCTTACCCCAAGTTTAAAATGCCTCCTAGAAAGAGACCTAGAAATATGTATTCAAAGTCTAGTATTCTAGGATTTATTTTTCAGTGGGAGTTAGGAAAAGGGGACTACAAATTAACTTGAATTCTATTTTCATACTTGAAAGTACAAACCGTTTGGAAGGAGGAGTCTTGGAGTGAAAGATTCAAAGATTCAAAGCATTGAATGATCATCTGAAACACATTTCTATGTTTTAAATTATCACAAACTGGAGATTTTTTTTTATAACTTTTGGGTTATTTTCCTATTTGTATCTTTTCATTTTTACATTTATTTAGTTCTTTTAAGACAGAGTTTCTTTGTATATCCCTGGCTGGCCCAGAACTAGTTCTGTAGATCAACGTTGCCTCAAACTATCAGAAATGCCACTACTTTTTTTTATCATTTTTACTTCCTTATTTTTCCAGGCAGTGTTTCCAGGCAGAAAGGATTGGGGAGAGTAGACATGCCTGAATCATATCTCGTTTTGATGGGATTGTTTGAAGTTTTTCTCCATTTAGGATGATATTGGCTGTGGGTTTGTCATAAATTGCCTCTCCTACTGTCTCTACAGTTTTATCATAAAAGTATATTAGATTTTTGACAAAGGCTTTTCTGCATCAATTAAGAAGATCAGGTGATTTTTGCATTTAAGTCTGCTTATCTGATTTATTATGTTATTGACTTATGCATGTTGAACTATCCCTGTGTCTCTAGGATGAAGCCATGATGGGTGATCATGTTGATATATGTCTGTGTTCAGCTTGCACAGATTTCTTATTTTAGGCTTTAGAGCATAATAATTATTAGGAGTTATATATTTTTTAGGAATTGTGTTTCTTTTGTGTATTACTATGTGGTCCATTTCAAGCACACTTCCATGGGCTGTTGATTAGGCTGCATGTTTATTGTATATTTATTGTTCTTGAGTAGAATAGTCTAAAATTTTTATTAGATCTATTTGATGTATGATATAATTTAATTATGGTATTTCTGGTTTTGACCTGATGTTTTGTTTTCTTTCTTTCAATAATGCAAAGTATTGAAATCACCTATTATTATTTAATTGGAGTTAACATGTGTCTTTATTTCAGTTGTATCACATTATAAAATTGGTGAGTGTATGTTTAGGATTGCAATGTATTCTTGGTTAACTGTCTACTTGATTAGAATTAAGTGCACTTTATATCTTCTAATTAGTTTACTTTGAAGTCTATTTTGTCAGATATTAGGACAACGACATCTGTTTGTGTTTTGATGCCATCTGCTTGAAATACTTTTTCTTTCCTTTCATTGTAGGCTGTGCCTATATCCAAAGCTATAATGAGTTTTTGTAGTGTATTTCCTCACTCACTCTGCTACCCTCTGCATTATGATTGGGGAGTGTAAGTTAGTAATTTTGTTGTCATTGTTTAAGTATGCTTGTTGATTGTAGTCAATATATTGCTTACTTTTGCATTATTGTTACTGTTTTAAATGATTAAGTAATTATAGCCCCATTGCATTTTATTAGACTGCTAGCAGTGTTTATTTTTCTTTATTCTGAATTTTAATTACTTCCAATAATTAATATTTTTCCTTCAACTATGGCAGATAGCTTTACTGACAACAGTAAAATAGGTATTTTGCATGTTTCTTTTATCTGTATGAGTATGATCCTGTTGTCTACTTCCTAATACACTCTTAAGTACATTTGTCTTACTCTTCAGTCCAAAATATTCCTTCAAGTACTCTTTTTTTTGGGGATGAGTGGTTGGTTATAATTTGTTTAGCTTGGTTTTATCATGGAAAGTTTTGTTTTGTTTTTATTTCCCTTTCTCCTTTGATTTTGAATAGTATTTGTGTCAAGGATATTAGGCTGGGCTGGCACTACTGATCTTCAGAATTTGAAATAAATGCTTACAATCTCATCTTTCTTTTAACATTTTCATTGAGAGATCAACAGTCTTATGATTGTCTCGTCTTTATATGGGACTTAGCTGTACTCACATCCTTCAGTATACTCTTGGTTTTATGAACTCAGTGCCTTAACTCTGATATGTTTCAGAGAGTTTCTTTTCTGACACTCAGGATCTGCTTGTTTAGGCATCTATTTCCCAAGATATAGGATTTATTTTTCTTTAATTTTACTAAAAATATTTCATGTTTTTTTGTCATGAAAATCTTTTCTTTGCATTATTCTTAAATATTATCTTTTTCTGACATCTTGACGATCTTGCATGTTTAATTCATAGGATGAATTTTTTAATTAATTAATCTTGACTAGGGGATGTTCTTATTTTCCCTTGCCATCAAACCTAACTTTATGACCTCTACATGATTTATTCTGTTTCAGATGACTCCCCTTTAACTTTCCCCATTGTGCTTTCCTTGTCCATCCCCATTTCAATTTTGTGTATAAATAAATATAATTTATTTATATCCTTTTATATAATTCTAGTTTTATATCCTGAATTGGCTGTCTCACTTCATATAGTTATTTGTGTTTGTTTGGAATATATTCACTTACTTTTTGAGTTGTTTGAACATATCTATATAATCATTTATTTTGAACTGAATGTCAGCAATTTCTTCTGAGTTTTTATTAGGGGCAATTCCTATGGGAATGTGACTTTTAGGTTAAGAAATTAAGAAATACTTCCCTGAATTTTCTGTTTCTGGGATTTTTGAGATGGGAATTTCCCATCTGCACATTGCTCCTAGGTAATAATTATTGTTGTTGCTGATGCTTAAATATTACTTTCCTACTTTCACTTGAGGTCTTTGAAATATTCAGGAAAGCCTAGATTGTAATAAGGCTTGTATGGTGTTTCCTCTTATGGTCTATGGGTTGGGGTAACAGGCTAGATCCCCAAATCTTTAAACCATGATACTTTATTGTAAGTTGAGTCTTGTCTGAAGCAACAGTAAGTGTTCAACAATAAACTCACCATGAAAATAAAGTACCACTGATTATAGAATACTCATTCTTAAATACAGATTGGGGAGTAAGGGCATTGTTGATATGGAGAAAACAATGTAAACAGGAAGAAATCACCTTGGATTAGTCTATTATGTTGCTAGTTGGAAACAGAGCAGAAAACACAGATAGTAAAACATAGATAGTAAAAAATGAAGAAAAGGTTGTAAGAGGGATGATATGACAGAATTTTAGTTATAGAAATACTGAAAAGAAATGAGTAAAGGCTCACACTCACATAAATTAAAAATCTCATTTCGTGCAAGTTGAAGTCATAGAGTCTATGTAACATAGCACAGATTGTGTTCTTTGAGATTAACAAAACAAAATTATTAGAATATGGACAAAATAAAAGAGTACCAATAGGGAAGGACTAAAAGGGTCAACTGCACTAACCTTGAATATTACCTAATTAAAAAGAGCTATAGCCATCCCGTCTTGACATAAGGGGAGGAGCTGCCTCAACTTGATATACCATGTTTTGTGCAAGCCCATGGGAGTCCTGTCCCTTTCTGAATGGAGTTGGAGGAGTAGATGGAGAGAAGGGTAGATGGGAAATAAGAAAGGATAGGATGGGAGGAGAGGAGTGAGGCGGAACTGGTTGTTATGTAAAGTGAATGTAAAATAGTTATTTAAATAAAAATTAGGTGCAGTTTTGGTATTGGGGTAAATTCTTGGCTAACTCTCTGGCCTTCTCAGGTAATCTGAGGTAGGTAGTGAAATCTGTTTATTCCTAAATTCCAATGTATTTTGACCATATTCAACTCCTTACTAGATAATTCCAGAAGAAGAAGAAATATTTTAAGACATAGAAGGTGGGAAAAGATCAGAGCTTAAAAGTTATGCTATTATTTTGTAGTTGCTACTCTCATGAATTCAGAGCAGTGGTAGTTTGCATTATACTAACTGTGTGAATTAAGACAGCCAATACCATTCTAGACTGGAGGAGGAAAGTTCCTAAGCCCTCATCTCTAACTGAGGAGCCAAGGATAGATACTCAATGGCTTTGAGGATAGAGAGAGTTGGTTTTCTTCATTTTTCTAGTTGAAACAGTATCGATAAACTTGTCTGGGAACTTCCAGGGCCAAATTGGTGTGCCACCAACCTTCAGAGAACCTCTTGTCTTAGAGTCTATCATGCTGTAATTCCAAACATGTTCTGCCACAACTAATTTTTATAAATTTATGTTCTCCTTAAAAAATAGTTAAAAGAGGTTTCCTACAATAAATAATGCATGAATTTTAAAGTTGATAAGGATGTTAGAAACATGAATAGATGAAAAGAAATACAAGGGTATTTATTGTGTCTCAAATAACATTGCTTCACCATGTTTATATAATGTCAATTGAAGAGGCTTATTATTGCTTGTTCTTCAATTAACTGGAAATGTTCAATTAGTTTTAAATATTTTGAAATAGTCAAGTGTGGTGGTTATCCCCATAATCATAATACTCAGGAGGTCAAGGTATAGCTGACACTCATCCTGGAAACACAAATGAAGCAACTATAACCACAACATAAAACAATGACTGTTTAAAAAATAGTCATGTGTGTGGAAGCTTTCTTAATACCTGTTCTAGTCAATGCAGTATATTTATAGGTTGGACAGAGGTTCATTTTACTTCCAAATTATTAGACAAGTGAAAAGAGACAAACCTTAGAAGATAGGCAGATATAAGTTATAAAAATCAAACAACTCAGGAGCACATATACCTGATGGGGAACATATAAGAGATGATGAGACTCAATAGCAGTTCAATTATGGTGGATCTTATGAAGGGTGATTTAAGGGCTTGAAATAAACATATCTGGCCCCAAAATAGTTTCTAAGAATCAACTGAAGCACTGACGAGAAATTACATCTTCACAGAAATCCAAAAACAAATAAAGTTGGTTTAGTTTTCTACATAACGGCTAATTGACCAAATATATTCCAAAATAAGACAATCTCATATTTGCATCACTGAAGTAAATGGAACTGTTAGAGCAATTTCATTCAAATGAAAAGGAAGAACAAAATGAAATTTGCAAACATTAAGATAAAATCTAGTAGCTGACATGAAACATTTGTGAAAATGCATTTTGTTAAGTGTCCTTCAGAATGTTTTTAACTTATCTAGTACACAGAGTAAACAGAATACATATTGTTATATGAATAAAGTACAAATAGTATTTCAGTATTAACAGTTAATTATGAGATAGTGGATGTATTTTCACTATCACCTTGACCTGGTGATTTTTGCCCTGACTTTCTGTTTTGATGATGTGAAGGTTGAAACTTAAGTAAACTCTGTTATTTATCTGATGTTAACATGTGTATATTTTTGTCTTCAAACCCAATAATTAAGCCACAGTTCCTCGTTATATTTGTTATATTATCTGAATTAAGCTGTCACTGTATTATATTAAATTTTGTATGTTTTTCCAAAAAAAAAACCAAAAAACAAAAAACAAACAAAAAAACTTAAAAATATAAACAAAAGAAGCCAAGGATGTAATTCAGTAGTTGAAAATGTGCTAGGTCCTGACTGAATCTTCATCATGTAAAATGAATAAATATATAAATAAATAAGTACCTTGTCACCTTAGTTTGTATAAACCCTATTGACATTTATAGACTAGGTGTCATCCTTGATTAGGAAATCTTCTTAGAGCAGATAATAGTCAATGCAGAGATTTATAACTGGACAAACTGATAAGACTATCAGACTGAGAGACAAGACCTACATTTGACACGTCGATCAACCACCAAATCACAGGTGACATGGGATATGAGGAAGCTGAAAGAAAGAGCCAGAAGATAGGGATTCATGCTGAGACATGTGGTCGCCTTTACATGGCATGACTGTTGTACTCATGAACTCTAAGAAGCTGCCTAAACACGACATGCACAGCACCACTCCAGCCAAAATCTGGGATAGATAGGGAAATTGCTCAAGGCTTAACCTCTCACTGAGGAGCTATTGGTTGAAGATAAATACTGGGAGAAACAGAAACATTCATTGTTAAGGGTGTGGCCACATACTCCTGCATATATGGACAGCTTTCACTGTATCTGGTGGACCATCAAAAAAGTTAAAAGCGAAAAAAGGGAAGGGAGAAAAAAAGAGCAAAAGAAGAAAGGAAAGAAAGAAAATGAACAAGAAGACAAAAAGGAGAGATGAATTTGGGAGGGACACAAGGTACAGGGTAAATAGGGAGAAGTGAGGGGGGAATGGATATTTGTATGATCATATTTTTTTTAAAAAATTTCAAGACCCCCCCCAAAAGAAACCCATAAATAAACAAAACCCACAATCTTAGTACAAAGTAAGAATTACTTCTTTTGGAGTAGTAGGACAGTAAGTTCTAATAGACCTCCAAATATTATAGTCTTGTGTATTTGCTCTTGGTTACCCTCAAAAACTTGAGAGTAGGAACCTATTACTAAATATAGCATATATTAGAGTCATATTGGAATGTTTGGTCTCCAGTTAATGAGACCATTTAGGAAGGAATTAGAGGCATGGCCTTGTTTAAGAAGGATTGGCCTTATTGGAGGAAGTGTGTTACTGAAGGTGAACTTTTAGGTTTCAAAAGCCCATACCTGGTCCAGTCTTTCTCTTTCTGCATGGTGCCTGTGAGTCATGTTATAAACTTCTCAGCAACTTGTCAAATAACATGTCTGTCTGTCTTCTGCCATGATGGTTTTGGGCTACACTCTAAAAGTGTCAGCAAGCAAACAGTCAATGTATTTTTAGCAGCGTCGCCTTGGTTGTGCTATTTCTTCCCAATAATAGAACAGTAACTAAGATGATCTTGAATAAGAGAGAGAGCAAAACCAAGAGAGAGAGACAGAGAGAGAGACAGAGAGAGAGAGAGACAGAGAGAGGGGGGAAGAGAGAGCAAAACCAAGCAGATGCCATGATGTGATATATGATACAGATGATACTGCAGCTGCCTTACCCTCAACTTCTAGGTTTCTGGTGTTTTGTACTGAGTTCCAACAGTTCCCCTGTGGAGGAGTTTGTATTGCTACTGTCCTTAACATGATTGTAACTAGTTAGCTCATGTTTGGTGAATAGATTGTGGAAAAGGGGCAGTATGGGAAGAAACGGAGGAATGGATGGAAATGGAGGTGAAACGCATTGTACAGAATAATAAAAGGGGTAAAGGCCCCCACAAAGTTGAGAGGGTAAAGAAGAGGGTGGATGGTGGAGAAGCAATAAATATGATCAAAACAGATTGTATGAAACACTCCAAAACTAGTAACATTTAAATGTATTCTTAAATAAATAATGAGATGCAACTTAAGAAGAACTACAGAAGACATCAAGAAGACCTAAATATTGGGCTGGAGCAATGGCTCAGCTGTTAAGAATATCGGCTTCTCTTCCAGAGCTCCTGATTTCAATTCCCAGAAACCATATTGTGGTTCACAACCATTTGTAATGAGATCTGGTGCTCTCTTTTGTCCTGCAGGCATACATGTAGGCAGAATACTGTGTAAATAATAAATAAATAAATAAATCAAAATAACCTAAATATTATTTGTCCAAAATATGAACTCAGCTGTTGATGAAAGTTTCTGCCCCAGCATCCTGGTTCCACAACCACTTCAGCCCCAAATAAACACACAGTTTCTCTATTAATTATAAATTGGTTGGCAGGTGGCTGGGGCTTCTTATGGACTAAGTTTGCCTTAACTGTCAACCCATTTCTATTAGTCAGTATTTCCACATTGTCTTGGCTACCGGAGAATGCCTTGTGCATCCTCTCTTCCCGGGCTCTACATGATGACTCCTCTCTGCTTACACTTCTCATAATTCTCTTCTTCTCCTATCTTCCTGCCTTATTGGCCAAGGATGTTTTATTCATTAGCCAATAAGAGAAACATATACACAGAAAGACAACCCCTGTCACTCAGCTGGTTTTTCCAAGTATTTCAAAGGAAAATTAGCTCCCTTTTT
Organism: Phodopus roborovskii; assembly: GCF_943737965.1. Lineage (NCBI taxonomy): Eukaryota > Metazoa > Chordata > Mammalia > Rodentia > Cricetidae > Phodopus > Phodopus roborovskii. The sequence goes on from NW_026126461.1 coordinate 10,757,639, forward strand.
TCCCCCAGAGTTTGGATTTTTTTTTTTAGTAAGGTCAGGGAAAGATGTAGGCTCTATAGGGAACAAGAAAAAAAATGCAAAAATTATAAGCATAAATATTAAAATACACAATGATAAATGATGAATTTGTGACCGCTTTCACCATCATTTGACAAATTTTCAAGGCACAACTTGTAGTGTGATATTTTGCACTTTTGGCTTTTTGGGGCCTGCCACCAAGCTCCCAAATAAATCATACATGGAGGCTTGCTCTTAGTTACAAATGCCTGGCCTTAGCTTGGCTTGTTTCTTGCCAGCTTCTCTTAACTTATACCATCTACCTTTGGCATCAGGGCTTTTATCTTTCTTTAGCCCGTCTTACTCTATAACTGGCTGTACAGCTGGGTGGCTGGTCCATGAAACCCTCTTCCTTCCTTTCTCTTTTCTAAATCCTCAGATCCTTTACTCCAGATTTCTCCTCATCTTTCTCCTTTCTGCTGGCCTGTCCTGCCTATTCCTCTCTCCTACCTCACTGTTGGCCTGTTCAGGTCTTTATTAGCATATCAGGTGTTTTGGACAAGTACAGTAACACAACTTTCACAGAGGTAAATATATGCAACATAAACAAAAGCTACACAACTTAAAATAATATCCCCCAACAAGTATCAGATGGTTAGCCCCTCCAGTTTGTTTAAGTGGCAGGATGTTACCTGACAGCTAGTCAGATTCCAGGTAATCTATTTGATTCAAGGCTTCTTACTTATACCCCTGTGTTGTCATGTGTATTATAAAGTTAATCAATTGAAATGAGTTTACTCACAAATACTACTTGAAATAATATTTTCCCTGCCTTATCCACTCATTTTACTTCTTTATTTTACATAGGAAGTATAAATGTTTTAAGGCAGCTAAAAGTACTGCTTTTGTTCATGCATTATTAGCTTACATGATTATTATTGTTCTGCTGTCTTGCTGCCCTAATTGTTATTACTTTCCTTTTAGAATAAAAATTTGCATAAACTTGGTTGCATACTCTCAATTTGACATATCTCATTCTCTACTGTCTAAAGAACAAAAAAGCAGCCAACAGTTCTTATGAGCAGAATTATCCAGACGTAGACGATCAGACCATCTTATCATAAAGCGTTTCCATGATTCCAAACTTTAATGAAATCCTTACAGTCTAAACTATGTGATTGAATATCATGATATATGAATACCATGAAAAAATTCAGCTTGCTACAGATAAATCAATATGCCACATCTTTAATGAGACATTTATAAATAAATGGGTATAGAAATTATGAAACTAGAGTCATTCTAGATAACTTTGGAGTAAAGAAAGATACTTTTTTTAATTAACAGACATCAGGCCTGGGCTTCGTCACTTCATCATGTGAAAAGCAGCTAAAATCTGGGTGACATCTCTGAAACTAAGTCTGATCATCTTTAAAGTTTATAAATAAACAGATATTGAACAATTCTCTTGATATCTGTAAAACATCACATCTGTACATTGAAAGACTATTCCATTTAATTTATATTTTCCCAGTACATGAAACTACTTATCATTTCTGCTTAGCTCTTCCATTCATTGATCCTGGCATATTTTCTATATCCTAAATACAATATTAGGAATGTTATTGTTGTTTTCTTGTTTGTAGGGAGGTGGGGTGAAGTATAAGGAGCTGGGGGAGGAAAACGGAGTGATGAGACTGTAGTGTATGGATAATTTCAGATAAACTGTCACTAGCATGTTCTGAATATTTTCCTGCTAGCCTGGTCCCACAGCAGCATCAGTCCCAAAATGATACACAGAGAAACTGTAATAATTATGAAACTGTTGGCCAGTTACTAGCGTTTCTTATTAGATAGCTCTGTCTTAAATATTAACCCGTAGTCACTAATATATGTATTTCTATATGGTCTTATCTTACTGAGAACACCAGACTCACATCCTCTCTTCCTGAGATCACATCACAACTCTCCTAATTTTCCCAGAAACCTCTACCTCTCCTAGTCTGGACTATCTTGCTTTCCTAATTGCCAACATGACATTATTAATTAACCAATAAGAGAATCATATTTACAGAATGACAACTTCCATCACTAGCATATTGGTCTTGAATAAATATCTTAAATTCAAAAAGAATGGAAAAAGTTCTAAAGTGAAAGAGTGGATCTTGAATCTCCTCTGTGTGGGTATTTTAAACAGTAGATTTGATATCAGATGATGATTTGTTAGACATACTCTGAACATGAATGTATTGAAATATGAAGGAAAAAATGGACTTTGGAGGTTTTAATTCTCTGAAGCTGCATTTAAAGATGTAATTTTATGCATGAATTCCTATAATGTTCTAAGGATTTTGTAGTGACCAAGATATAATTAAATGGCCTTTCATTTTTATGTTATTATTAATCATAACCTATAACTTATACATGATATAAAGATTCTCATAATATAGATAAGAAATAAATATGACAATTTTTAATTTAAAAAAAGAATTATAATTAACAATGTATCAAATATTATGAAAAAAATCTCAACCATTTCTGCACAATGTTTTCAACAATTAGAGGTTTATCAAGTATAAACTGTACTGCAAACAAAACAAGGATTATAGAACTGCACAGTTAAATAGTCAAATATTTTTCCAAAGATTATCTTCTTGAATCTCATTTAAATAGAAAACAATTATACTTAAATTGCTATTCTTCTCATTTTATAAACATCATTTGTTTTGTGAATCAATAATATGGGGTATCATCATCATATCAAAAAACATCATGAAATATTACTCAAGGGTTGGATTTAAATTTGATGCTTAATTTATTGTTTTATATATTCTACAAAATATATCTATTGGTATTGCACATATTAGACTCCACATAAACTCATTTTCCTAGGCAGCTAAAAGTGTATTATATGGTAATGTTCATTTTAATTTGTAGTAGTTGGCAGACATAATCACAGTTACACAGTTGAAGTGTTACCTGTCAAACAGGCCAATCTTCTGAGTTGTCTACATTCAGGTTAGCCTTGTAGTCTGAATGAACTCATAGGTGGTCTTCAAACTGGTCGTACACTGCTAAGTTCCAGCATCTTCCAGGTAGTAATTATTCTAATGTCATGTCACTTGACTTAAAACATGGAAATTCAGGTATGAGTTCATGGTTACATGTACACTGGCAAAATATCTTCTAAGACTGACATCATTTGTGTGCTCATGAAGTGGCTGGACAGAATCAGTGCACACCAAAAGTCCTTATAATCAGACACTACTAAAAATGTTTTACTCACTGTCATGAGTTTTATATGAAATATTATATACTCATGTATTTTTTTGCTCATCTTGTCTTTAATAGTATTTCTACCACATTTAGAATCTCCAGTCTAATTTCAGATGATAAGATACACTTGATAGCTATATTTCTTAATTTTTAAGGATGCATACAAATTTTTCATAAACTTAATTTTAAATTGTTTGATGTTAATACAATACTAAATACATAAAATACATTAGACCCACCAAAATAGCAAAAACAGCAACAACAACAACAACAACAATCTATTTTAGAGCAACAATTGCAAAGAAATGTATGTTAAACTTAAAGTCTAAATATTTGAACATTTCATTTTCTGAATGAAATTTCTGAAATACACACAGGCACAAAAATTATTTGGATTCTTTAAAGACGGTTTCAATTTTCTAATTTCTTTTAGAATTGCATTGATTTCATTAATCTCTCAACCAGAATCAAGATGAACATTTTTTTGGCCCATTATGCATCTCACAATCTACTGGTATATGTTATCAGTCAATGAATTGCTAATTCTTCCATGTTTCACAAAACTGTTAACATACACATCCATTCAATCAATGCCATTAAGAGTATTTCCATTTTTAACCAATTACAATAAAAGATGTTTTAGTCATATGTGCTTCATTTAGGGTTTTATTTCTATTCCTTTGTACTTTGTCTTAAGCACATTAAAAGTTCTTGCTTTATTTTATGAGAACAGTAAGATGTATTAAAAACAATTTCATATGTAATATTGTAACAACGAATAAATCATAGCATTCTCTAAAACTGATAAATTTCTTACCATAAGATTCTCCAAGAAGTTATATACATAATAGAATTATTTACTTTTCTAATTTTTGGGGGGGAAAGCTACCAAAATCATGGATAATGGGAGATGTCATTCCATAAATATGTTTCTTTTATTGGTTAATGAATAAAACACTGTTGGCCAATAGGAAAGCAAGATAGGCAGGACTAGAAGACCAGGAGGAAAGAGGAAGTAGTTGGGAGGAGATTGAAGATGGAGGACGGAAAGAGAAGAATGCCAGCCCCTCTCTCTGGTAAGATGAGACCACGGTGAAATACTTAGATTAATAGAAATGTGTTAATATTTAAGACAGAGCTAGCCAATAAGAAACTAGTAACTGGCCAACAGCTTTATATCAAATTTAGCATCTCTATGTTATTTGGGGCTGGCATGGTGGTAGGACCAGACTGGCAGGGAAAAACCTACTCATAACACAATGGCTTCAAACTTGGACCTGAGAACTTCCACTTGAAACTTAAGAAAAGCTTAAGAAAGGGTTTTAGAAACAAAAGAACAAAAGAAGCAAGACTTCTTGGTAGCAGCAATTTTCTCAGTTGATCTCTGTTTTGCTAAAGACAAGCAGAGACTTGTGAAGCTCCTTTAATGGGTTTCCTGACTCAGCATAAGTAGCAAAAAACCACAAGGCTTTTAAAGAGCTCTGCTAACAACTGAATGGTGTGTACGAGAGCTGGCAATGGCATTGACCACATCTCCAAGCTGGCAGCATGATGCTGGATGGCAGCATAGACCAAGACAGTGAGGACAGCTAAAACAATATCATCATTAACACCACTCTGTCAATTTATAGAGTGAATGCAAAAAGGATTTGGGTCTTTTAGATAGGTTTATTTGTGATTCTTTCATTTTAGAAGCAATATCAAGGTGTATGCTGACTTGCCCCAAAGTCCGTAACTAATGAATATGTTCAGATTCCAACCAATGAACTGTAATTTGAAGTCACCTGAATTTTCTCTCATGCCCCCACAATTTTCTACTTCTGGAATTGACACAGTCATTTTTTAAAAACATAATATAGATTTTACTTCAATAAGTCATACCCTGAATCACTTTACAAAGATATAGTCACATCTGTAAGGAATGGAATAGAAATCTAATTCCTGGTACTAAAACTAAAACACTAGATTGGAAATCATAAAATAGTTATTCAATGATGAATTATGGGCTAGTGTATGTAATCAAAGTTGCTCAAAGGCTATAATTGGCTCTTAGTCTTTTAGCTATTCTATGCATACTAATAAGATGTCTCCATTTATTACTCAAAAATTTTGATCTCAAGTTGATGTTAGTTTGTGTATTTAAAAAAATATGTTCTCATTAGGAATATATCACTGTATGGGTATTAGAATCTCCAGAATGTGTATTCATTACATTAATAATAATAATCCCCGTGGTCCAAAACACAATCGAACAATTCTACTTGATTTGATAGACTATTCTAAGACTTGGTATTACTTAAATTTAATTAATCCTTGAAGATATAGATTTTCTTCAGATAATCTTTTCACAATATAGAAGATAATTTCTGATTGTCCTCGATTCAAAATGTTGATATTGAAATGTCTTGTTTTTCTATTTGTCTTTAGATGTCTGATTTTTTTTTAACTGGGTACCTGACTTTAAACACACTATGCAAATAAATAGGGTAAAAAGAAAAGATAAGGAGCACATTTAAGAGAATTAAAATAGATAAAGTATTTCATATGCATTTATAAAATATAGAAAATTATTGTTTCTTCTCCCAAAAAATTACAATGAGTTGTAAGAAGTCCATCTGAAATAATCACTCAGATATAGCTTATAATCATTTGAAAGCCTTTCCTTCAGCTGGCTGGGACTAAACTTGGATAATGGGGAATTGGGTATAGCCACAATACAGGGTTTTTAAGGCAAAAGCTGCATCCGGGCATATCACTCTGAAACTTAAGGCCAGCTCTTCACAGAAGCTAAGTTAGCAGAGGCATCTTGACCTCAGTTTGGCTTCAGGGGAAGGTTTGCACAAGCAGACGACAGTTTAACTGACGATAATGTAGCTGAGGCATCTTGACATCAGGTTCCTAGAACATGGTAGAGTAATTTTTCATAGAGTTCTCTATCAAGGAGATCAAACTACAGTTAACCCTGAAATGGCTTCAGCAACAATACATGGAGCTGGAAACCCTGCACTGTTTTGCCTCATTACATTGTAGCTACAATATTCAAGTAAAACGTGTTCCTTCCTCAAAGAAGAGAATTCTTAAGAGAGAATTCTGCCTTTGTTGAAATGCCAATTTTTTTTTTGTCTTCACTGTTATCTGTCAGTATAAATTAAACTCCATTCAAATTTAAAAGTGATTTTAAAACCTACCAAAAATGAAGGTTAAAAGGTTTGTGTAATTAAAACAAGTTAAAATACTGGCATAAATTCTCACTAGAATTTCTACTATCCATGGAGATAATGGAAAATATTTCAGAGCCTTTTTTTTCTCACTCTGGAGAATATTTGCCAAAAGGCTATAGTGCATTGAGGGGCATTTTCTCTTTTTGTTTTGACTTTTCTGTTACCAATTATTTCTCAACATGAAACTCAAGAGACACATCAAAGCCATAAATAATCATGGACTTATTAGACAAATTACAAGCAAATATATATAGAAGTAAAGCAATGTTATTATGAAGAAATAGGCATATTTTAAAAATAGTTTTCAAGAGGATTGTGCATGTTTTGTTTCCTAGAAATGAAAGAAACCTCATGATTTGTCTTGGGCTTTCTGTGGTAAACCCTTTTCCGGACTCTATTCTTTGTGAGCTTGGCTAAGTGGTTTTATTCTATGGTAAATAGTTGAACACAAGGAGAGTCCTGAAATGAAAGGCTTTTACAAGGTACTACCTTCATCTACCTTTTGTTCTGAGCTAGAAGGCTATTGAATGCATGCACTGAAGTACTTTGTTTACAACCTACTTGAGATGGAGTAGTCTAATGATTTGTTTTCAAAATCTGTACTTATAGAGAGAGGCAGACTGGATTTTTTGCCTATTCTTGGATGGAAGCAATGTTATGCCAGAGAAAGCAGAGAAATCGCAATGCATAACTATCATAAAGTGAACAGCAAGAAATTATGTCTTTATCTTTAGTTCAATGCATAATATGTTTAGAGTTTTAGAAAGAGAATCACAGAGCTCATTCAAATATATTTTAAAATATAAAAACCATTGTTTTAGTCCAATACATTTGAAGAGTAGTATATTTGTTGGAATTGACCCTTGTGTAATTCATATAATTCATGACTTAAAAATAAAAGGGGGGGGGGCTACAACCAGAAGCACAAAACAACCCTTGTTTTCTCAAGTAACTTGAGAAAATTTCTCTTGACCTAAGCACACTGTTGTGATCACACTCATTTTTCTCAAAGAAATTATAAATGCTCAACAAAAGGTACATGTGTGTTTTCAGATATAATATATATTAATATAGTATATAATATAATGTATGAATCTAATAGGTTGAAATGTTACAGTTAAATAAAAAACAATAGCTTTCTTTAGTGATATTGTAATGGGGGATCTGCTCTGAGTTCATCTCCACAGAGAGTAGGTTGGTCAATTAAGAGGTGAACATGGGGAAATCTTGGATATCCAGCTTTTATTTGGGCCTTACTGAAAGAACATTAACAAAAGCCTTTAGAAGATTTGCATCTCAAATGAAATAGAAAGAATTTGCTACTGGTTTTCTAAAGTAAATTGTCCAATAAAAAAGAAAAGAGGATTCCAGTGTAAGGAGGAAACCCAGAGTTTGTTAAGCTGTGGGAAACATTTTTATGTAGTGAGAACTGGAAAAACCTAACAAAGTATTTTTGTAGAAAATAGTTTTCTGTGCAGATCTACACTCCTTTTGGGAGAATTGCTCTCTTATGTTACAGGACATATTTCTTGTAAATGAACTACAGAAATGACCAGAAACCACAAAATAAAAACATAAAAAATAAAATAAAAAACAAACAACATAAAAGGAATCATTAAGTCTTTAAGACTATTTTAGTACAGTTGCATTTGAGAATGCCTGTATGAGCAGTAGAATTGTTTGAAAAGTGAAAATCATGAAAACGATGTCTTTTTGAAAGTGCCTTAATATCATCGGACTGGTCTCATTGTTCCTCAGAATAAAATAATTGAAGCAATTTATCCCCACGACACAGGCTACATAAATCTCCACTTGCTGCTGCGAGTATAATCAAAAGTGTATAATACAGTTTGAACAGTGCATACCATATGTAGGAGAACTGTTGCATCTTGGGTTAGCTGTGGGACCTCTGTCTGACAAAAAGCAGAGACAAAGGGCTAATGATCTACTAAGCTGCCAGCTTCCTGTGGATAGTAGGTGCCATATTTCATGTTGTGCACATCTTAGGTCCTATTAGATGCTTAGACATCTACACATGAACAAAGGAATATATCATTCCTTCTATGTCCGCAAAGCTTCTATGCAGAAAAGAGAAGCTAATCAATAAACACTTAGTTCCTGAGAAACATTTAATACCCTATGAAAAGGGTAATTTCTAAACTAGAAGCATTTAAAAGTTTCATTTGCTCATAATCATCCTGTTATTATTTAATTTGTTTCCAAAACAGGACACTTTGTCCAGTTCTAATATTAAACTGGAGAGGCCCTTCAATCATTAGTTGGTAGTCTTGCTACTCTGTTTCTGGTTTCACAGAGAAGAATAAAAAAGAAAAAAGAAAGGAAAAGAGGTTTATTTGGGAGCAAATAAACCCTATGATGCCTGCTTTCAAAGAAAATAAACATGCATAATTAGAGAAAGAGCCTGTGTCATTCCTAGACAAGTTTGTTGGATGCTAATTTTTCAAATCCTCTCACCTCAGCTTGTGAGTCCTTATCCATGCTCTCTTGAGTAATGGGGTCCTGGAAAGTGTATCACTTTGGGTCACAGAATCTGTCTTCAGCTCAAGATTTTCAACACTACGAGGGAAAAGACTGACAAACACAAATCACATTTTAAATACAATAATTATATATAATTTATAGAAAATAAAAACACAAACATGCTGATTAGAAAACACAAACACCATGCTGTGAGGCTTTGCTCCTTACCTTCCAGCCTTAGTAATTTTCTGTTTCATAGGATTCAAAACTCAACCCCACCCCACTCTGTCCTGTGGTGCTAATTACCTTTATGCTGTAGGCAACCTTTCTGTGCTATGTGTCTATACCTGGGCTATTATTTTTTTTTTGTTTTGTTTTGTTATGTTCTGTTTTGTTTTGAATTCAGAAAATTCTCTTTCTGTCCTTGTGTTTTGTACTTCCTCTTCTGCCCAAGTAGTTTTCCTCTTTGTTTTCTGTGTGTGTTGTGTGCGGTCTTCACCCTATTATGTCTTATGTGTGATTATCGTTTTTGCTTTGGGGGGATGATTTTCACACTTGTAAAAAACTTTAAATCTTATCCCATTACCCAATACCTATAAACTTTAAAATATGCCTCTTTTCAATTAATTTAGCAAGTTGGTGTTTATTACATTTTAACATTAATTTAAACTGATTTTATGTGAAAAATAAATACATTAAATAAATTTCAATCTCATTACAATAAAGGTTTATCTTTATATAGTTGACCCATAATAGACAATGTGGTCACATCTGTGATGCATGCTTAGTTTCTTCTTTCCTGAATAATATTGTTCTTAAAGCATTTTATTTCTCAATAGTATAAAGTAGAGTTAATTTCCAAGAAATGTATATGTCCTTTTGAAAGCATGTTTCAAAGACATCAATCTGTAGTCCATGCCAAAGGATGTAGGAGGCATTTTGCCATTAGTGTTTTCATATTTGTATATACAGTTTAAGAGCTATTTCCTTCAGTCAGTATGGATGGGCTATTATTATACAATTTTGTTTGTGTGTGTCACAAAACCACTCCACTAAGAAATTACAATTAATATTTAAGAATCTCATTCAGTTTGTCCTAACATTACAACTGGGTGTTACAGAGCAAGTACTTAGTTACTAATAGTGAGTGTTTGTTTCTTCATACCATAACAAACAGGAGTTGACTGTACCTCTACTGTGAGTCACTTCACTTTTTGGTAAGGGAAGTACAAATTTTATTATAGAGAAGACAGAGGAAGCACAGAGCATATGTAGTGCAATCCAGATGCATAAGGATTTTAGGGCATGGCTGGATGCTGAGAGCCAAAGAGGAAAAGTGGACATTTTCCACCACTAAGACTAAACCAATGGCAGCAGGGAAATAGAGTACATAACTCAGATTCAGGAGAAACACAAAATAGTGACTTATAGAAACATTGTCTTGTGGTATCTAAAGAAAACTAGATTATTTCTAAATTTTCAAATATATAGATGATAAAAATTTTCATCTTGACAAATATTACTTAATTCTTCTAGATTTCTACAAAATTTTAGAAGACTAAGTAATGGTAATAGTATAGATTCTCTCTTAATCATGGTTTTAAAGATTAAAATCATTTTATTTTCATACATTCACAAATCCAAACTTCGCACAGAAACAAAGCAACTACTTCAACATATAGCTAATTTTAAACCCAACACATCTTAATGAAGTTGTATACTACACTTGATCTTAGCCAAAAGGCCGAACCAGCATTGGACAGAACCAAGCCTTCTGAATATGGGTGGTAGTTAGGAGGCCTGGGCAATCTATGGGACCTCTGACAGTGGAACCAGTATTTATCTCTCGTATGCACATGGAATTTGGGAGCCCAGTTCCCATAGAGGGATACTCTCTCAGCCTAGATGCGTGGGGGGAGGGACTAAGCCCTCCCCCAAATGATGTGACAGACTTCAATGATGCCCCATGGAAGGCCTCACCCACCCTGGGGAGTGGATGTGGGACAGGATGGAGGGGGTCAGAGGAGTGTATGGGAGGATGGGAGGGAGAAGGAACTGGGATATAAGATTGTTTCTAAATTAAATTGAAAAGATTTCAAAAACAAGAAAACACACCTTCCAAAATGAAGTTGTATAAGTTACATGCTGAAGAATACATTTTTATGAACATATCACAATAAAAGACAGAAACCATTATAGAAATATAATGAAATATTTTTTTCCTCTTTGAAATTCCTCATCCCCTTATTTGTATTCTGTCATTCCTCAACACCTAATGCTATCCTATCTTCTCTCCTTTCTAGACTTCACACTATACTGACATGAGCATGTGTTTACATATGTGTATATACAGTATGGACACATTATAGGCTATCTGCGTATGAATGGTTTAGGATCTGCTTATGAGGGAGAACATACAGAATTTTTCTGTCTTTCTCTCTGAGAATAGATGACCTAGTGAAAATTTAACATTTTATTCAAAACCTGTTACTGTATGTATAGATTTAATTCTGATATTCTAATTGGTTCAAAATACAAACTATCAGAGTTTGACTAAAGTTAAGTATATATTTATAAAAAATGAAGTCATGATAAAAAGATACATGATCAGGTATCCTTAAAGGGTCTCACAGGTCACATTTTCAATGACCATCCAGTTTACTTCTCTATTTAATTCTGTCCCCTAGGGTCATACACTCTTAATTGTATATTTACTCTACCCCCTTTTTTCCCATAGTAATTATCTAATTCTAGGTATATTGTTTGTTCTGTGCCCCTGGTAGACTAAATGCTCTTTCATGACAGAGCTCTGTGTTTCATATTTTTGTGTGCTCTAAGTATACAACTGAGTTATATAGAATATTAAATAATAAAATTTAATAAATATTACTTCTTAAATGCATAAATTAAGAAGTCTGGCAATTTCAAGCATTGTCTTTTCATGTTAATTGCTTATTTTGAACTTTAATTGTATTTTAAAAGTTCAGGAAAGAGTACCATGTTATTTTGAAGCATTTTGCTTTTGAGGTGGGGATCTTATATGTTGTACAGGGTGATTGCACTCTTGCAGTAACAGCATTCCTGAAAACTCAGGATTCTCAATCATTCAAGACTTGGACATCTATTGCTAAGGCTGATTTGAAATATTAAAGTGGGCATCCATGAACATATAAGTAGCATTATGTTTTACCTACTTTTGAATGATTTTCCTTAGTAATAATTAAATTTAGTTAACTTTTTGCTTCATTAGCCCTGTGGGTTTTTGTTTTCTATTTGTCTTTTGTTTGTTTGTTTGTTTTGCCATAGCAATTTAAAAAGCAAACAGTGTACATCTATGTGAAATACATTATTATGCCCATGTTCCATAGGCTTTATTTTTTCTATTTTCAAAACAATGATTTTATTGTTACTTTTCCATTTAAAACTAAAACATTGGCCTGGAAGCATAGTCTTATGGTAAGGCAGTTACATACAGTGAACAAAAGACAGGATTTTTTCTTCAGACAAGTGAACAAATAGACAATGGATACATAAATAAATTTAACATTTAAAATATTGAGAAGTATACAATAGTGAACATAAGCTAGCCAGAAAACACTTTATTATCATTACCACATATCACATGTAAATGTATGCACCATTATTTTAATGATTGTCAATGAAGTTAGTTTAAGGAAACCTCACCAATATAGTAACCCAATGTATGTATTAAGCTGCACTATGTTGTCACAGCATAACTAAGCAATGTGAATAATTTAATTTTCTTATAATCTTCAGATTTTAATGACATCTACCATAAAGTGAAAGACCAAAAAAAAAAAAAAAAAAAAAAAAAAACCAGAAAAGAATTTAGAATCAAATATAGAAAGGGCAGAGTAGAGAAAAATATGTGAAGTCATATAAAAGCTCACTATTTGCTTTGCTGAAGATTGAGACAATAGACAGAGGCAGGGTATCCATTTTATTCTTTCAAGGAACGATATCATTGTTACTTCCTTTTTGTGTCCTTGGCAATGGGATATAGTAGTCTCTTAAAAAGACAAGAACAATAGATGAACTTTGGTGGTGAGGCAAGGCTGACGGTGATAACAATTGTGGATGGTCATAGTCTACATGATTTTTGAGCATCATAGAAAGATATCATAGGACTTATTCTGCACCTACCCCTTATTAGACTGTCAGTCAGAGCTGAATTATAAATAAGTGTTTAATTCAATATGCAGATAATATATGTAACCCTTATATGTGTACTGATGATTCATTTTATCATTAGATTGGCACAAATAGCCGACAAGTAATAGTATTTTTTAGTTCTTAGATGAACCAGTCAAACACAATCAGTGGATAAGAGTATCTAAAAGTTACGTTGTTCCTCTCTTCTAGTTTATTGAAATAAATTTATTATGGGTACTATTTCTTAAAATACCAAAGGATGTGACAATAAAAGGGAATGGTAAGAAGAGACAATTGTAATACTTTAATAGTGACAGTGGAAATTTTCACTGCTAAATAGGGTCATAGATATTTTTTCCCCATTAACATAACAGGGAAAGGGGATTGAATAAAAAGACATTCTGTGCTAGTCCCTGAATTGTTTCTTACACTTCCTTTAAAATTAAAATTAGCAGTGCAGGGAAAAAAATAGGAAAGTAAATTGGAATGAATAGTACTCTGATGTTCCATGTACAAACTCAACTGGGTATGTGAAGCCACACAAAAGTCGGTATGATCTCTTGTGATCTTGTCAGACAGAAATATTAGAACATATTTACCTATTCTTTATGTATCTCTGTCTCTCTCCAACTTCCTCATCTCTCTCTCTCTCTCTCTCTCTGTGTATGTAATATTTCCTTTATTTGTTTCCTTTATATTAATGATTCTTGATTCTACCAATTTTTTTTTAATAATGTCTTTGTCTTAGCATTTTCTCCACGAATTCCTTTTGTCTATGTGGAAGAAATTAAAACCGCTCCCTTGGAAATTTTGCAAGCTTGCCTCCTTTTTCACTAATGCATCTTTCAATAGTTCCATTTTCCGTGAAGAGACAGGCAGATTTCACACTCTCAGACTTAAGCGAATGAGATGGTGTGGTAGTGCTGATAGGATCAGCTGTAGGAGGTAAATGACCTGTTTTGTCATTAACAGGATGGGGAATGTGTAAAAGTTCACCTAATTGGTGTCTGTGGAAGGTTTCACTCTATAAAACCGTTTGCAGAACTAGGATAGGATTAATTTTATCAGTTATTGATGAGACAATGTCAGTTTTGTAGAAATATTTTGTAAGCAGAAGATCCAGAATAAATACATTAATTATTTCTAATTCATATAAAGAATACATAAACAAATTATCAATCTATTCCTTAACTTTTTCTTATTTTATAATTTTTAAATTGTATGTGATAAAATATGCTAGCGCATAATATTTAATCCTTATAGTTAGTTGGGTTTTTTATGTTAGTTTTAGATAAGGCTTTATGTATCTGTAATACACCCATTATTTAAGGGAAAAATTAACTCCAGTTTTGCAAAAAAAAAATATAAGTAAATCTACACATGGTAAAAATTTTCAGTATATCACAGAGCACGTCAATAATTATTGGAGAAAACGTCCCATTCCTGTCTAGGCTTCTCTTCAAACTTTACCCTATTACTTTATCTTTAGCTAAAAAACAGAAAGTGTTTTTCTGGTTTGACCTCACATTACAGATGGAGATGTTAGTTTTCTGTGAGGTCAAAAGCTCTAGGGATAGTTTTCCACCATCAAGCAAGGAATCTTGTTTCAGAGAACAAGAGCTATGTTTTCCCTAATCAGGTTCAGTTCTCATGCTGCCAAGAGATACTTACAAAGGCTATGAGTTGTGGTCTCAGTTTCCAAGAACCATCTCTCTATGCCTCCACTGCCAATATCAATCCCCATGTCGTTTGACCTGTGCATTTGATAAGCTGCTGTGTAACTGTGTATCAGGATTAGAAGACTACATTTGATTGAGCAGCACACAGAATTCAAGAAAACACTTGTTTTGACCAATATATATAGAAGTTATCTTTAAAACATAAACAAAAAAATCAACAAACTGAAAAATAAGGAAGTGTTAAAGAACAACTCTGCTCTTTATAAAAATACTGACCTATAAGAATTTCCATGTACTGGACTGGCTGGAAGCTATCCAAATTAACTCTTGAGTTCTTACAGAAATTCCTCCTCAAATTGTTTGCTTTTGTTTTGTTTTATCTTATTATTATTATTTAGATGTCTATTTGTTTTCAGAAGAGACAGAAATGCTGTGGATGCAGGCATAGGGGAGTGAGTTGTAGAGGATCTTGGAGGAACAGGGAAAGGGGAAACTGTAATAAAAATATATTACATGAGAAAAACCTACTTTCGGTAAAAGAAAAACAGAAAAAAATAGATATTCCATTGTGTAGACACGATTGAAGCATACATAGAAGGTATGAACAAAAAGGGAATAATCTCATGTTAATAAAAGAGCAGTGCATGCCCCAAGCCTTGACTATCCCAGATTGTTCTTGAAATCTCTATTGTGTCATTTAGACACATGGATGATAACCTTGGAGGCACAGAAATGCATCCATGTTTCACAGAGAAGCAAAACACAACGGCCTTCTTAAATTAGTTCAAACTTGAATTCCCCAGGTCTCTACCTTCTATCTGTACCTTGTCGGTACTGGGACAACGGTGTCTGTACCTATAGGAGGGTCCCTAACAATGGGATCTGATCCTCATTTTCTGAACAACACAAACTGGCATAAAAACGGGAAGTGACATTACAGAAATTTTTAATGGAGTTCTCACAGGCAACTGTAACTGACAAGCTCAGAACTAAAAACATGATAGCAAGTTCCACATGTTTGTTCTAACAACATTCATGGCAGATATATGCTGTATATGGTTTATTGCAACCCCGTGGCAGTTTTTAATAAATGATTACATGAAGTATATGTGGACTCATGTGTTTTGGGACAGGGCCATGGAAGAGTACATATATTAAGATTAAAGCTATCTATTAGCTTTGGTTGTAAAGGCTATAAACATGGAAAGTTCAATACAAATAAGGTTATTTGTTAATAACTTTCGGAAAGGCAGGTTCAACAGTCAGGTTGAGTATGCAGGAAGACATCAGCCTGGATGTTGAGTGACCTCGCGGTATATGATTAACTCAGTTGTGAGGTTTCGCTGAAGTTCCTGTCTCTTTGAGCATAGGAACTATATTCATAAAATTGTATTACTACACTCTATCTTGCATTTCTCCCTCTGGGATGCTGAATGGGAAAGTCCCTGGAATAAGAAAGGCTTACAACATGCTGTACAAACAAGTGCAGGTCTACTAAGGCAATTATTTTTACTTGGATTATGAGGTCAAAACAACTGGCGAGACACTCAGCTTCCTGGGAAATGTAATATGTTTATTCAATTTATAATCTCTAGTGGCCATTGCATTAAAAACTCTGTGTATAAATATCTGCTTTACCCTTGTTTAATTACAAAAACCTTTATTATTTTCACTATACTGAATGGGCTGGAGTATTAGTGCCTCACACTTGAATCTGGATTCTGATCCAATTTTAGAGATATTTGTCTGATTAGTTAAATTTCTTATTATTGAGATTTTGATTCTGGAATAGGGGGGAACAATAATGATTTAACAGAACTTTGTGGTAATGAAAAAGCAATGTGCAATCTACAAATGAATGGCTGCAGAAATTGCCTTGTTGGTAAAGTACTTACAATGCAAACATGGGGCCTACGTTCACATCTCTAGAACCCAGATTTTTAAAAAAATCAAACAAAAACACATGTAGGGGTCCATATCTATAACCCCAAGACTGGTGATGTAGTGATGGAAGGGTATCTGATATTATGTTGTAAAATATTCTTTATGAATTGGTAAACTTTAGGTTAGGGGAAAAGTTTTATATAGAAAGGAAGGAAGTAAGGAAGGAAGGAAGGAAGGAAGGAAAGAGAGAAAGAGAGGGAAGGAGGAAGGAAGCAAATAGTGTTAGAGTGTTAGAGGGAGTCTCTATTCCCCACATACATGTATACTCACAACATGCACAGAAGCAAACATGCATATTAATTTGTACATGTACACATGCCACACACAAAACAATGTACAACCAAAGGTATAACATAAGTATGTACAGTATTTTGTTAAATATTACAAAACTTTAATTTCCAGCCAGAACATTTTCAAGAGTTTTCATGAACATGAAAACCACTAACCATCAAATATAAAATGTAAAACCAGAAGGGAAAAAGACCTATATTGTTGATCACTTGCTCTAATTTAGCTACTGTCTGAACAGCAGGGTCATAGCAGTGTTCCTGTTATATGCCTTCATCAGCATAGGAAGTATAAGTCAGGTTATGTATATAGCACACAGAATTGTAGTAGGTCTCTTCCCTCTGACTAAGACTTTCCATTATTTTCCTTATTGCCACAGCAAAACTGAATGCACTAATATTTTCCTAGATAAGTTTCAGATCGCTTCCTGTTTTCTTTATCTTAATCATTTGTTCATGGCCCTTGGAAGATTGCCAGAAATGTTAGTTATGGCATATATACCTTTCTCTTATAACTCATGCAACCCTTTCATCCCTGCAACCCTCTGCATTTTTTTCTCTCTTCAACAATATCTTTATCTCTAATCCTACAAATTTTGAAGTATTGAATACTCATTTCTAATTTATTACTACCACACGTTTGCATATTAGGTATCCATTTAATGGTGAAAAATAAAAACTATTGTAGCACAAGGCCAGCTCTACACAACTAAATTAATAGATTAATGATGCTGGAAAGTCTGACACACTGGCATGGAAGCTGGTCTTCTGGAATAAGAAAATATGTTTTGATTGCTTCTGGGGCCTATTCCAGATAATCA
Source organism: Phodopus roborovskii (assembly GCF_943737965.1). NCBI lineage: Eukaryota > Metazoa > Chordata > Mammalia > Rodentia > Cricetidae > Phodopus > Phodopus roborovskii. The sequence continues at coordinate 10,775,518 of NW_026126461.1, forward strand.
AGCCTGCTAGCCATTCTAATAACTAGGAAACTCTGGAAGTGAAATGAGTAATCTGTGCTCCACTAAAGATATATGTATCAGCAGTTGTCCTTAGGCTTTCAAACACTTGGTTTTGGAGGTTATGTTTTCTGTATTTTTACACTGCAGCTCAAAAGACAATGCTCTGAGTGTAAAAATTTGTCATTTACTTATATCATAGTTTAGCAAAATTTATAGACAAAGTAAAAAAATACAGCTATGTATTGTACCTTTAATAAGTATACATTATAATATACCCATGGTACTAAATAATGGATGATTTTTAAAAGTCAGTAAAAGTAGCATGAGCAGACCATTGTTAATACATTTCTAGCACTTTTCCTCCAGAAATATTAATCACTTTATCGGTTAATCCTGAAAAATCAACAAATAAAACATGCACAGGAACACTTAAATTTAAGGCAAACTACAAGTTTTATTATAACACATCCTATGGTGTTTTCCATTTGACTGACATACTTTAACTAAAATATTGAATGGCTGTTTGTGAAATTCAAACGTAAGTTCTAATATGATTAGATCCATTTCATTCTTTTTTAAAATACAGGGTTACAAGTATGCCCCACCATGCCTTTGTGGATCATATACTTTCACTTCTAACTTACAAAATAAGGAAAAATAAATTGTGTTGCAACTTTCTCAGTGCCATAAGGATAATTACTATGGAATAAAATCTGAATGTCACATTTCTAAACATTTCATTGACCATTTTCTCAATGACAGTATATGGGCTAAAAGGTTGCCCAGTGTGATAACTTTTTCTCACCTGTAACCATCTATGACTGAATTCTTTATTCATCAAGGTAAACATGTGGCACATTGGTTAAAACTTTATTCTTTCTCATTGTTCCACAATGTTTTCCTGTGTATAGGCAGCATCATTAAAACTTTCACATTTTTCTTGAGAAACTTTCCAGAGATCAATGGGCTCTAACAGCCAATAATTTACTGTATTGGGAAAAAAAATGAATGATTGAATGATCAAAGATATTCTTGGAATTAGAAAAAAATCAGATTTTCACCTAAAACTATTATTACTGGTAAAAATAAATGAATAATTTTAAACTTTAAGATTTATTGCTGCAACATCTTTAGCGTGAATAATAATTCAGGAAAAGAAGGAACATGATGATGTTAGCCTTTGATTCCTAGGAGATGGTCATTAAGTAAGAAGTCTATTTCATACTTCCTATAAGAATATACCATCCTGGTGGAATACATCAGGTTCCAGCACTCTTGAAAGAGAGGACTGAAGGGAAAATTGCATGGGTTTGCTGAGTTATTTCAATATGAACAGAAAAGAATTAATCTTACTTCATGGAATTAAACCATTTTCCAAGGTTTAATTTTATTCATGTTTCCTGGTGTTTCCTAAAGTTGACATGATAACATTCTAGCTTCAGGCACAAGGAAGACTAGTAAAATATTCTGGATGCATTTATAATATTTTTTAGTTACATCTATAGCTTCCTTTATTTCAGTAACTCTGCGGGAATTTACTCACTTCATAGATTCTTCCGTTGGAAAACCCATAAGCTTCCTCTGCATCTCTCTAACACGTTTATCTCAAAATTCCTAGTATGTAATATAAAACAGTGCTAGTACCTAACGGTTGACAGAGACAAACCTGAGAAAAGGAATAGCTGCCTGTGAGAAGAAATTCTGTATTAGTAAAACAGTTTTAGCTGCCACCAATAAACTTTTTAACCAAACATGTTTTCTGCAGAAGTTTGATACTAAGAAATGTTCTTGGAGTATAGCTCTCTGAACAGTGCTAACAATGACATTGGTACTTTTGATAATAAATCAATTCACTACTTCTCTGCTTGTTATATGACTGAAATAATTATCTAGATAGGATTTTTTGTTTTTACCAGAGTTGGGAACTTGGGTTAAATGTTAAATGATCCTGGAGGAGTGAAATAAAAATACAAATAAAAACCAGGTACAATTAACAACATGAATAATCTGCATGTATCTTGACTACAGTGATATAAATATTCCAGCAAATATTACCTGGCAATTGTTCCCCCCATGTTACAAAGCTGTTCTTTAATTTATGTGAGTAAAGAAGCCTACAGTTGTTCCTTGAGACTGACCAGAGAGATTGTTCCAAACTCACCTCTAATTAATTTTTAATTTGAAATCTTGATTTCCCCACAGATGTTTCTAATGTAGTCTTCTGTACACAGCAGGTATCAATAATAATGTGATATCCAATATCTGTACAAATGTATTTTATCACATGCCTACATCATTCCAAGAGAGGACTCTTAGGATTACCTAATTAAGGAAACCATAAAACATACTATGAGGCTAAACATTTATTGAACCATTTGTCACACATTCTGACTTAGCAGTTGGCCTGGCTGTTTTGTTCTACCCAGAATTGTGGGTAGGCAAGGACGGCCCTGCCAGTTTTGATATTTGACAGTGTCTATATGCCTCATTGTATGGTGACTGGCTGTGGCAGTAACAATCAGGTCAGGTAAGAGTGGCTACTGCCTCTCTTTGGTATCATAGTTCTTGTGCAGGCTGCAGATATTGAGACTCTTCTCTACATAGATATAGTTCTCATGTACGACTGCATGGTCAGGATGCTTATGTGTTTGGCAGCAGTTGGGTTTTCAGTTGTAGACAAGCCTAGATTTCCGAATTCCTCAGCCCTTGATAGTAGCCAGTGTCACAGCTTCTGACTTCAAGTTGTCAGAAACTATCAGCACTGTGACTTTCAGGGACCAGGACCTTAAATTTCTTTTCTCTGACATAAAAGTTCTGTCTTCTTCCAACCTCAGTTCTTCATCCTTTGTGTCCACTGGATTAATTGCTCTCTCTAGGTACTTAACTGCCTCCAGTTTAGCTGTGAAGGTGCAGGCTGCTCTGCAGCTTGTTCGCTTGGTGTTCTGACTACTTCTCTGTTGTTGACAGCCTTGCGCTGCTGCTTTTTTTTTTTTTTTTTGGATACAGGTTCAGCTGGACTACCGAATCTAGGCAAGAACAGAAGAAACCCTGAGAGAAACCTTTACTTGGGCCTAATGCTTCAGTCAAGAACAGTGGGAGTAATATAGGAAGGGGTGCCCCAGTCTGCTCCAACAGAACCTTAGCAGATTGTTCACACAGCCAGAAAATTGCAAAGATGGTGAACTAATAACACATACCTCACATGAAAATGAACATCTATGTTCATATCAGTGACAGCAAACTGTGCAGTGAAATGGAGGCTCATGTTGTCAATAATTCTAGACCGTGTCTTAGTCAACAGTCATAGCAGAGTTTCTACTAGGCCATCAGGAAACACACCTGTTCTAGGCCAGACAGAAACTGATAGGCAAGTCATAAGCAGGTATGTATTAGTGACATGTCTGATATATACCTGTAATAATTTTTTTTTTATTTTTTTCTGATAACTACAACAAGGTATATGGAATAAGTAACTTCAGGAATGGGATGTATATGTTACCTCAGAGTTTGAATGCCTGGAGTCTTCATGGTGGGGAAGGCAGGAGGTCAGAATGTGTAGCGTGTCACACTATGCCTGTAGTTAGGCAACAGGGATTTATGGATGCTAGTGTCCAGCTCATTTCACCTTCTTTCATCTTTTATCTATTCTAGGATTCCAAACCAAAGTGTGGTGAAGCAGATTCAGGATGTGTGCTTCCTCCTCAATTAAACATCTTTAGAAATAGCCTCACAAACCTGTTGAGAACTATGCCTCCTAAGAGATTCTAAGTCCAGTCAGGTTAACAATGACCGTTCCTCCCAAGTCCACTAAACCCTCACAGGCATCATTTTAAAGCATTACCTTCCACCACTGGTTTTCAAAATTGTACAGCCATCTCATAATTGTTAACAGTCTCACCTCTGTTCAAGATTCAATTCTCTCTCTACTCATAGGAGATGCAGGACTATCTCCTAAATCCCTAAAAATATGCATACAAACAGCTATATATATGGAAAAACCAAGTAACAACAACAAAACTAACAAAGACAAACCAACAAAGAAAAACAACACAGAGAGCTTAGCAGAGCAAACAACAAGTCCTATAGCTTCATGACTGTTTTGTGAAGCTCTTGAATGCACTACCTACATGTCAAAGCTTCAGAAGATAGGTAGTTGCACATGGCCTTTCTCCCACAGTGGCTTCACTCCATGCCTATCTATTTCTTTGGCAAATGTCTTACAGTCTTGGCATTCCCAACATCATTGAATCTCCACTAAAACTTAAACTCACATTAATAGTCACACTCAGCAGCTTCTTAGCATCTCCTGCCAGAGAATGTATCTTGTCATACATTCCTTGGCCTCTATGCACCTTTAGAACCTTAGTGCATGCATGACTTTTTGACCCTGCATTGCTTGTATTGTTCATGAGTGCCAATCAAGCACCCCTTGGATGATATTGCTTAATTCTGCTCCCAGATACTCTTACTGCCTTCTACAATTTTTGGTAGTGGTCTCTAGGTATCTGCAAGTAAACATGGAGAAAACAACACTTCCCTATGTAATTGTTGTTAAGATGGAATCCATTAGTAACATGAGCAGTTTAGTCTCTCGTTTCAAATTAATTTACAAGGTAGAGCCTTCATGGATGAATTTTACCCTTAAAGAACACAGATTGTTTCATTAGAACAAAATTTAATGCTTCTTAATAATTTTAAATTCATTCATTTAACTTTCACAGCTGTTAGTTTCTCTGCTATCCTACTCTGTCCACTATCATAATTCCTCTGTTTCATATGCTATTTATATCGAGTAGTCTTCACCCTTTATTGGGGAAACCTCTCCTTGCTACAAAGGAAGACCATTACAGAAGGGCATAACCTATCAAAACATAGAGTTGTGTATCTATTGGTACATGTTCAAAACAATTCCCACACCTAAGGATCATGGACCATTTCAGAAAAGGGACCAGCGAAATTTTAAAAGCCAGATGATCTTGAAGTTTTCTCTGAGACAATATCTCCTACTAAGGTCAGAAGCTACACCCATAAAGCTTTGACAATGAGACTGCCTGAACAGAGCTGAATAAAAATGACAGGAATAGACAAGCTAAAGAGGAAGACAGAGATAGGCAACTGGACAGGCAACTAAGGGATGCAGAGAAATGGAGAAATAACTGTGCCTAGGAAACAGCACACCAGGACCAAATGGTCAGTCCTGAAAAGCCCAATACAAGTAACATTATACAGACTGAGCATGCTATATTTGGGAATCCTAACCCTGAATAACGCAAAGTCTAAGAAAACAGAGCAGGAAGGAAAGCAGACTGTGGACCTAGGCCAGGACTTGAATGCTAAAGCTGTGTGTCACACTCCAGTCTTTGTGGTTAACTCATTTCATGGGTTTCCCCTCACATTTTGCCATTCCTAATCTAGGAAAGGCTGTAATGTTCTGTGTCAGAAAATTGAGTAGGAGATGGTGTTAATAGAAAGACTCATTTTTCCATTTCTGGGGGGGGGGGAATGCTGCTTCTGGATGAGGTGCCAAGTGTTCAAATTGTTTGCCCACTTGGAACCTGGAAAATAAGGCTTCCAAGATAGATCAGTTGCATGTTTTATTTGGTACAAAGCAACAGCAAGAGTGTTTCAATATTCAGTCCTATCAAATAAACCACAATTGCTCCCAGTGAGTCACTCAGCAACACCAGGGTGATTGTATTTATCACAGTAAGTCTAATGTTCACTCACATCGGTTTTGAGAAGTTAACTTTGATATTCTTTGAATATCAATCTGACTGCCTCTGAGGAGGCAGAAGATAATGAGAAACCATCAGCCTCAATTTTCAGATTGAGCAATTGGGATGGGTTCCCTGTCTGAACAAATAGTAAAAGTTTTCTTGTCTTTACAATCTTTTAGTACATAAGCACCAGCCAGACACCAAAATGTCTGTCAAACTGAGATGATCACTCAGCAAGATTGCAGTGAACAAAGATGAAGAACACTGTAGGAAAAAAAAAAGTGTTTTGACAAATTTTCTTTTCATTCTTAATAAGAATTGCACCTGAAAAGACATACTTCAAGGAGATGCTTCTGATCTTATTGAACAGAGAAAAAGAATAAGATGAAATACATTGTTATTTAAGACCAATATTAACCAAGTACTGCATGTTTGATTGAAGGCTCTCCTGTCTGGGTGTTTTCCAAGAGAATGGATACATCAGTTTTCACCAGGTGTGTAGGAATTAGTATATAAATGATTTCTGTAGAAGGCCATCATTCAGCTTTTCATTTTTCCCATCTTCTACTTTTTCCAACATCCCAAGCTTTGAGTTAATCTCACCAGAAGTTTAGATCAACACTTTAAGGTGCTTTGTAGATACAGGATTCATTTTGCTGGTACAGTGTATGCACTTGTTTGTGTTAGCCAATGCAGTGGTTTAAATGACTACCACACATAGGCGCCTCTGTTGGCACTGTGTTGGTAGGTATAAGATATATGATCATGTTGGAGGAAGGAAATCACTAGGGGTTGACTTATGTCACTTCCAGACTTTGCTTTCTCTGCTTCATGCCTGAAGTTCAAGATGTGAGCTCTCAGCTTCCAGATTCTGCCCACTGGAACAAATGAAGCTTTGAGTAAAAGGAGAGGAAATAATTTTCTTGATCAGAAAGGATCAGAATAAATATTGTAGTTAACTAATAATTAAAGATTATAACAATTTTTTCTTTTATTGCTTAACATAATAAATAGATATTATACACATAAAATCAACTAAAAAGAGTTTAGAGAAAATAGTGCATGCTTTCAATTAACAAACATACTTTCTAGGGATTATATCAATCTACTGGAGGCATATACGCTTATAGATGACACAAGGAGAAATGAGATAAAAATTAAATCCAATGGTCCATGAAAGAACGTGAAAAGATGGTCATTGAAATTAGAAGGATTAGAGGATAATTTAATGTTTTCTCTGACAAATACTTTGACAAGTGGATTAGAAATTAAGATTACTATATTACTTGTAAATTTCTAGGCCAATTGAAATTAAAAGAAAGAATTAATATAATCTTTTTAACACTTATTTTCTCAATTCATTACCTATTTCATACATCATCTCCATACTCTATACTCCAACTCCCTATCTAAATGAAAGGTGTCATTCTCTCTAATGTATAAGAAATAACACAGTATATAACAGAATGACTAAACTGAATAAAAGATGTGTGTCATTTTAAAACAGAAAGCACACAGTCATTGAAAAAAAATGCCTTGTAAACGTACCACAGCTTACTTCACTTTACTATGTGAAGTGGAATTAAAACAATGCTGAATGAGGTAACCCAGACACAAAAAGAGGAACATGGTATGTACTCATTCATATGGATTTTAGACTTAGAGCAAGAAATTCACATGGCCAGAGAAACTAGTATACAAGGAGGAACCTAAGTGATTGATACAAGGTCCCTCACAGAAGGGGAAAGGTACAAGAGCTCCTGACCATATTGGGAGTGGGGGTGGGGGCAGTCAGTGGAGAAGGAGCTAGGAGAATGAGAAGGGGGGAGAGGAGAGCACATGAGACTAGGAAGATTGACACAGAGGAGGAATAGAGGAGAGAAAAAGAAAGAGAGAGAGATAGCAGAAAAGAGGATCCATTATTGTTTTGAAGAGAAAACTGACTCTAGAGAAATGTCCAGCGATCTACAAGACTGACTCCAACTAACAATTTGAGCAACAGTGGAAAGGCTAACATAAATGCCTTTCCCTGATAATGAGATTGATGACTAACGTATCCACCATCAACGAGCACTCATCTAGTAGCTGATGGAAACAGAAGCAGACACCCACAGCTAAACACTGAGCTGAACTAGAACCCAGATGCAGAGAGGGAGGACAAGACCAGGCTACAGAAACCCACAGAGACAGCTGACCTGAACAAGGAGGAGTCAATGAGCCCCCAGACTGACAGCTGGGAAACCAGTATTGGAGTGACTCAGACTGAACATGGGTCTCTGTTAGAAGGCCTGGGCAGTCTAAGCGACCTCTAACAATGGAACCAGGATGTATCCCTGGTGAACAAAAGAACTTTGGGAGCACATTCCCCATGGAGGGATACTCCTTAAACCTATAGGCAGGAGGGAGGGCCTAGTCCCTACTCCAGATGACTTGACAGATTTTGTTGACCCCTCCTGGAAGGCACCAACCTCCCTGTGGAGTGTGGGAGGGGGTGGGATGGGAAGGGTGGGGGTCAGGAGCATAGGAGGGAGGGAAAGAGGGAGGGAAAGGGAACTGGGATTGATAGGTAAAATAAGAAAAATAAATTACATGTATTAAAATAAAAAACAATGCTGACACATTCCACTTTAAGGACTATGCGATCTGTAAATGATAAACCATGTTAATTCTGCACCTCTAGAGGAAAAGATATGCTCATACATTCATGTAGCAATTGATGAAATACAGCAAGTTTCGTTATGTTCCATTTTACATATTAGAATGAGACTGGTAATTACATAATGCCATCATTTACATGCTGGAGTAAGGTAGCTACGAGAAAAAATAAAAAAGCTCTCCCCACACTGAAATAGAATAATCCACATACATTACAGCATGGAGTCAACTGACCTGCCACTATCACGTAAAACAAGTAGACCTAAGAATAGGCATGTAATTTAAAATTTTTAATTTTAAGGATTTCTGTGAGTCACCCAAAAAGGTAAGGAAGTTGAGAACTGAAGTAAATGAACAAAAGTAGAGTTAAAGTTACAATGAATATTGTTACTGGGCATGGTGGTACACACCTTTAATCCCAGCTCTAGGGCAGCAGAGGGAGGGGTATCTCTGTGATCACTAGGCCAGCCTGGTCTACATAGAGAGGACTACACAGTGAGGCCTTATCTCAAAAAAAAAAAAATGTTATCATTCATTTAGACATGTAGACAGATATTTGTAAACAGAAGCTCCTCTCATATTAAAAGAATTCAGTTTATTGAAATAACAAGCAATAATTTGAAATGGAGGTATGAATAGGAAAATTTCCGTATACACATTTGTATTTTCTTAGAGCTAGCTATTTTTGTAAAACACAATGTGCCACAATGAAATGTGGTTATGTTTTTAAAAATATAAATTCAGGGTGTGGGGAGGTGTCCTATAAAGATTAGTTACTGTGTAAGGATGAGTACCCAAGTGCATCTTCACATGCACAGTAGGCCCTGGATCTCGTGCCTCCAATCCTAGCACTAGAAAGGCAGATATTGGAGGGTTCCTAGGGTTTGGTGGACTGCTGGTCTAACTGATAAAGTGTGTCTCAGGTACAGTAAGAAATTTTCTCAAAAATAATTTGGAGAGTATTTCAGGAAGACACTTGACTTGATTTCTGCCTTAAATACATACATAGCATGTGCTCATGGAAACCCCACAAATAGATCACACACACACACACACACACACACACACACACACACACACACACACACACTCACATGGGGGTGGGGAGATGAGTATGCTTGCCTAGGAAATACAGCATATGGTCTTAAGTGCTTCCTGGATGGATTTGAACAAACCAACCACGTTACATACTCCTCAATTTTCTAGAATTCCAGAAAGAACAAAATGGAAGGAACTTTTTTAAATTTACACTTAGCTTTTAAAATTTTTAGGTATAATCAAGTGAAAATAATGAGTCTTTATCTGTACCTAATGTTAGCTGTCACCACATGTGAAACTCACACATAAAAACTACAGTAAATTTTAAATGGTTCCTAATTTCAGAATGTCTCACCAAGGTTCTTTGTATAACATTTCATGCTAGAAATCTAGTTGATGTCATTAGGATGTCAAAAAGTCAGTGAAAATTTTGACATTTAAATTCTGTTATTTTACCCTCATTATCAAACTTGTAATTCTTTTTTCTTTTGAAATATGAGTTAATGATAGTTGGAAAGATAAGCTTAGGTGCCATAGGTTGTGGTTTAATAGTCAGTGTTTTGACTCATACATAATTTTTACGTTCTCGACATTGTTAGATCATTTTATTCCCCATGTTTGACTTTCCATTTCATTGGATGAATGAGTGAAGTGTCATGATGTGCTGAAGGTCCTGAGTTGACGAATCATCTACACTTGAGTTTTTTCAGTATTGATTGATGATCATTCTGATTCATGTAGTTCTTAAAATACAAACATTTTATATATAAAAGTGTTACATTTTGAAAATGATGATGTCTATGATGATGAGGGTCTTGATATCATGGAAGTTGAGAGTGTTGTTTGCTTTAAATGCAGAGTTCTTCTGACCAGAGTAAGGATCAGAGTAAGGAAGCAAAGAAAGAAAGACAGAGGGAAGCAGACACTTGTCGACACTGCAGGGGTGTTGTGTGAGTTTGGACTTGTTAAAAAGTCGGACAATAAAGAATAAATGCACAGAAAAATAAATGATACTTGTCCAATCAGTCAGTTCTCCAAATGTCAGAATGAACATATTGACTGTATAAACACATTTTCGTGTCAATATATCTCAAGAGTTGAACAAACTGTTTATTAAAACAAATACAAAACAATGATTCTTTATGCATAGCTTTTGTTGACTAAGAGGTTTAGGAATATTCAACATTTTTAGACAGTGCTGCCTCATAATGAATACCTGGGTTCTGACCATCACTTATATCTGTTAATTTGTTATTAAACACAGCATTCACCAAATAAGTCTTGTCTTTAATCTTGTGAATTCTAAACTTTTTCTGTTTCATGCTTTCCTAATCTGCACAGCCCAAACAAGACTGTTTTCTAAGTAACAGCATCTAAGTGATTAAATAACTTAACATTTTAAATAATTTGTAGTCTTTCAGGTACATACTAAAGCCTGGATAAAAAGCATTTGGTTCCATTCTTATGTACTGCTTGATATTATAGTTAAATTGGCCTTTCATGGGAAGTTTTCTAAGTCTGTCTTATCATTTACAGCAGGGCCCAGGCCCTCCCCCCATGTGTATAGGCTGAGGGACTCCCGAAGTCCATTATTATACTAGGGATAAATACTGATCCACTACCAGAGGCGACATAGACTGCCAAGTCCTCCCAACTAACACTACATTCAGGGAATCTGGGTCAATCTCTTTCTGGTTTCCAGGCTATCAGACTGGAGTCCATGAGCTCCTCCTTGTTCAGGTCAGCAATTTCTATGGGTATTGCCAGACTGGTCTTGACCCCTTTGCTCATTACTTCTCCCTCTCTGCGACTGGATTCCAAGAGGTCGGCTCAGTGTTTAGTGTCTGCTTCTGCTTCCCTCAGCTACTAGATGAAGGCTCTAGGATAGCTTATAAGGTGGTCATCAATCTTATTATCGGGGATGGGCATTTAAGGTAACCTCCATCATTGCTTAGATTGTTAGTTCGGATCATCCTTGTAGACCTCTGAACATTTCCCTAGTGACAGATTTCTCTTAAATGGACCCCTCTATTATGGTATCTCTTTTCTTTACCTGACTCTATCTTACTGCTCCCTCATGTCCACCTCTGCCCTCCTTTTCTCTCTAATACCCCCCCCCGAATGCTCATAATTTGTTTGGGAGATCTTGTCCTCTTTCCCCTTTCCTGGGGGGCATGTCTGTCTCTCTGAGAGTTTTCTTCATTTCCTAGCATCTGGTGGTGTGGATTGTAGACTGGTAATCCTTTGCTCTATATCTAAAAGCCATATATGAGTGAATACATACCATGTTTTCTAATGAGAAAGGTAGGTGCGTGTTGGGAAATAAAAATGAAGGCTTGTTTTCTAGTAAAATACAATGAACCATATTGTTAAGAATTAATAGTGTGTTCCCAAGGTGATTATTAAATGAACAAGTCCAAGTATATTAATTAAATTATATTGACATTTGAAATTTTAACCTTGAGGGTTTCTTAAATTATGATTCATATTTTGCGATATATATCATGTTTTATTACATATGTATACGTGTGTGTGTGCGTGTGTGTGTGTTTGTGTAAAGCATGTCTACAATGTTAGAACTTCTGAGCTAGAGGCAGAAGGATCAAGAGCTCATGGTCAATATAGGCTACACAGTGAATTTGAATCCATAACTTGCCTCAGAAAAAAATACATATGTATACTCATATATGAATGATAAAGTAAGGGGAAAATTATCCATGAAAATTATTTACCTTAATATGAGTTCTTCTGATTCCAAGTAGTGAAATATACTTATTGTTAAGTTTACATATCAGTGATACATCAAAGTATAAAAGATGACACAGAGGAGGGCCTAGGCCCTCCACAAATGACTTGGCAGATGTTGATGATCCCTCATGGAAGACATCACCCTCCCAGGGGAGTAGATCAGGGATGGGATGGGGAGTGTCAGAGGGGGCATGGGAGGGAGATGGAGGGAACTGGGGTTGATATGTAAAATAAGATTGTTCCTAATTTAAATAAAATGTATTAATAAAAATGATATACATGTCAATGTGGTATTATGGAGTGTCATGTAATATTCTGATATAGTTACACATTGTGTGAGGTTAAATTATCTTTGTAGTAAAGCTATCAATAGTTTCCTTCTCAGTTTTTGTAAATGTGCAATACATTATCATTTATACTGTACAGTGAATTACCTACCCCTATTTGTTCCTCTTTTCTAACTGTAGTCTAATACATAGATGTCATCAATACCTTCCTTATTGTCTGATCTCAACCATCCAACTTGTACCTTCTAGGATGCCCAAGTTTTAGGTTGCCCATCTAACTTTGGCCAAGGTTTCTCAAAGCTCTTGATTCTCTTGGTATGGTGTCATCTGATTTTTAAATGACGAGATGTTCATACTGTTTTTTCTAATGAAGTTATTTTTTGCCTGTTTTTACAGAAATTGTAAGTTTCTTCCTTATTATATCTTTAAGTATTCTGTCATTTCTATTGTCTCAGTACCCAAGACCAGGCCTTCAAGTCTACTTTTGCTTCATAGTCACAGTTTCTGTACGAAAGGCCAATCCTAACCCACACTTGTTAGAACTACATGGTATTTTGTTCAGAATGAAACAGAGGGTCAGCTAGACAGGGTAGTCTTTCCTGATATTTCCATTTGAATGGTGCAGAAACAAATGCATTCTCTGTCATTAACCTAGACTAGTAAATGTGAGCTCTGCTCAGCTCTGGTTGTAACAGAGGACAGATTAGCTCCAGTCTCCTAAGCTGTACCTGTCTCTTTCCATTCCAAAGTGAGTCATAACACCAACTTACAACCTGCCAAAAAGCACACACTGTGTGTGAAGGGATGCCAATTGCAGAGGGAGATTCCCACATCAAATTCACTGCTCTTGTTAAAAAAATATTGGCCAGAATAGGATTTCATAAGTTGGGTCTAGGTGATTTGTTTCTACTAGAAACATTCTAAACTTACCATTTGCAAAAGTGCCTGGGACATGGGCCATTAGAATCTTCCCTAAGTTGGGAAGTTCCCATTAGTTACTGAATTCCTGTTTTTCTTAGTCAGTATATTATTATTGTGAAGAGATACCTTGACCAAGGAAATTCTTTAAAAAAAAAAAACATGTAATTGGGGGCTCAATGCAGTTTCAGTGGGTTAGTCCTTTTTCATCACGGTGGGGAGCATGGCAGTAAAATGAAGCATGGTGTTAGAGAAGCCGAGAGCTGCATCCTGACTAATGGGTAATTGGAGAGTGTGACATTGGGTATGGTTGGGTTTCTTAAAACCTCAAAGCCCACCCATAGTGGCAAGTCTTCTCCAACAAAGCCACACCTCTTAATCCTTTCTACCAGTAAACCAGCTGGGAACTAAGCATTCAAATTTATGAGCCTATGAGGGCCATTCATTTAAACTACCAAACTGGTCAAAGAACTATTTTTCTTCAAGCCATACTGTATGCTAGTATAGTGTTGGTGATTGTAGTTTAAACTAGCTGTGTTGCACCTGCAACTTACATACAGAAAAAAAAATCCCTGCAAAGTCTCACTGATACAGCCAAATTTTCACAATATCTGACAGATATTCAGGCCTAATCAATAATCTGTATAATAATTAATCTGTATAATTACAGAGTACCCGTTTATGTCCCACATAAGTACATATGCAGAAGTCCACCAGTACTAGCCTGATAAAACTTGTGTTGTCTGGAGTTGAGAAATGAATGAGGAAAAAATGCTGAGTGTCCAGCATTAAGCTTTAAAGTACAAGAGTCTCACAGCTTCAGGTATTTCCATGATCTTGAAGGCTAATGACCTTCAGAAAACAGGCTTGAATATGCCTCAAAACCTGTTTCACACAGGTGCACAGAACTACCTGCTATTGGGCAGTTCTCAAAGCAACAATTATTGTCAGTTGCACTAGGTAAAGAACTTCTGTTGTGTACTGGGTCTTTCCACAGTGGATCTGACACTGAGCTGTGAGAAAATATTATTTACTAGCTATTCTGTCCAGATCTCCAGCAGGGAGGTCCTTGGGCAGAAGCAATTCTTTGTTTTCTGGACAATGTAATTCCAATCACTCCAGTCTACAGTTATCACCTGGCTTGCAAAGACATGAGGCTCTGCTCATATAAACTTTTTGTTTTGTTTTGTTTTGTTTTTTGCCAGATAGGATTTCTCTGTGTAATTTTGGAGCCTGTCCTGGCACTTGCTCTGTAGACCAGATCCCCCTGCTTCTGCCTCCCAAGTGCTGGAATTAAAGGCATGCACTACCACTGCCTGGCATTCTCATAAAAACTTTTATGTAGGGCTCCTAGCCATGGGTTTTGGGCATAAGGACTATACATGTTTTCCTCTCTCTCTCACCAATGGAGGAGATGCCTATGTGCCAGCCTGTTTGGACTATGAGAAGTAATAATGAGGATGACTGTTTCTTTCCGAATAATATAATGTGACTTCTCATTTCTACAGTAAAAAGAGGCCCTGTGATATCCTACCTAAATCCCTTAACTGTTGTGAATATCTTTTGGTAAATGAGTAGTGGTTGAATTTGGTATATCTGAGTGCATATGTTTGCTGGATGATCTCACCAAGGTGTCATCTTATTCAGGACTCCTACTTTCAAAATGTGAAATGCAGAATCACAAACTTCCATCCATCATTCAAGGACAAAGATGAGCAATGATAATATGCTGGTGATGTTTTACATTTACCTAGCAAATATTTATTGAAAAAGAACTGTGTTTATCTTTCAGCACTCAAAAGCTGGCTGCCACTCAGTCCTCGTAGATTCACTATTCAGTCTGAGCAGAGGTCTCTTGGTAAATAATGGTTAATCCTAAGAATACATAAGGCCATTTCTGATAAAGAAATACTATTAATCAAAATGCCAGATTAGCAGTTAAGTTTAAAACAAAACAAAAACCTCAAACAATACTTCCTGTAGTAGGAATGGAGGTTGTAAATGGATATTCAGGAAAGTGAGGGAAGAGGCTACACAATAGTGTATGTGATTAAAACTGTTTGCACACTAAAAACAGTGATAGTGTCCGAAAGTACTCATCTAGAATTTATTTGTTTATACTGATGACCATTTGTTTAGATGTTGGAGATTGTTTAATATTTTTCTGTATATATTTCAGACATAGAGATTCTCACATGATTTTATTTTGACTAGTGTCATAAGATTACAAAAGATTCTTTATGTCACTGGGCTTATTGTACTGGGCTGAAATATTCCAAGACTTTGTTACACTAACTTATCCTAAAATTATTAAAATATAAATGAGAGTGTTATTACCACTGTATATATAAAATTATTACCTTACAAACGTATCAAGTATTTCTTAGATATTCAATCATAAGAAATAATTTTTTTATTGAATTGCTGTGTTCATTTAGATAATGTATATATTTTCCAAGAGTTTTTTATTTTTATTTATTTTTTTATACATACAAATCTGTTTTACTGTTGTCAAGTACCAGGATTTAATATGATAGGTGACTCTATTAGACTGTTAATCTTTCAACCACAACACTGAGAGAGAATGGAACAGCATTTTAAAAATGGGGAAAATAAATCCTTCAACACATGAAAATAAGGTTCCTGCAAGAATATTTCATGTGTTGATTCTTGTAAGTAAACTATCGTATCTATACAGGGGAGAGCCTGTTGTATGGGACATTTAACAGCTTCTTCTTTTTCTCATTGCTAAACTAACAGAGCAGTTTAAAACAAGGAGAAAGGTACTCAAGGAGAAAAGAATAAACAATGATTCATTAAGATATTCTTATTGATTTTTGAAATGATCCCCATTGTTATTAGATATAATTTTTTCACTTAATCTTGAAATACTACAGAAGAAAGGATTTGATATGTTCACAAGGTTTTCCACTTAATGATCTGTGGTAACTCATTAAAGATAAAGGTAGTTCTACCTTTATCCTAAGAACAATCACCTCTTTTTTTAATTTAATACTTTTTCTTATTTTATATATTGACCCCAGTTCTGTCTCCTTCCTACCCTTCCATGCCGCCCCACAGACCCCCCCCCCCCACACTTCCTATCCCTCATTTACTCCTTCAATGGTGAGGGCTTCAATGAGAGATTATCAAAGTCAGTCAAACTATTTGGGGTAGGGCCTAGGACCTCCACTGTGTCTCCAGGCTAAGGGAGTATCACTCCATGAGGAATGAGCTCCCAAAGTCCTTTTGTGCACTAAGGATACATACATCCTGGTTTTACTATCCAAGGTCCCATAGACTGTCCAGGCCTGCTAACTGAGACCGATGTTCAGGGGGCCTGGGTTGGGTCTATGCTGATTTCCCAGCTATCAGTCTGGGATCAATGAGCTCCTCCTTGTTCAAGTCAGCTGCTTCTGTGGGTTTCTGTAGCCTGGTCTTGACCCCATTTTCTTATCACTCCTCCCTCCCTGCAACTGAATTCTAGGAGTTCTCTAAGTGTTTAGCTGTGGGTGTCTGCTTCTGTTTCCATCAGCTCCTAAATGAAGGCTCTAGGGTGGCATATAAAGTAGTCACCAATCTCATTATCAGGGACAGGTATTTAAGGTAGTCTCACTACTATTGCTTAGATTCTTAGTTGGAGTCATCCTTGTAGGTCAACAGCTACCTTTTTTAAAAGGGCAATCATGGGAACTTCTGTAAGCCTGTGGAACAGAATGAGTGACCCTTATCTAAAATGTTTGTGACCAAAATTGATTTATATTTGGATTTATTTTTAATTCAATTTTTGTTTTAAATTTTAATGGCTACTTTTTGTCTGCTTGTCCTTGTGTTTTAGGCTTACCTCTAATTTGCTATGCAGTGGAGGATGACTTTGAATTTCTGATCCTCCTGCCTTGTTGCTAAACTTCACTCGTATTTTCATATACTTTGGAGAAGATAACTGAGCCTAAGAATAGAATTTGTTTTGTTTCACCTACTCTACGTGTATACCCCGAAGCTGATTTTGTTTTTATACAATACTTTAAAGTATCTGTGTATTAACTTTACTGGTTATATAAGGTCAAGTGTTGTTTGTAGAATTTGTAAAATGCTTTTGGACTTGCGAGCCTTTCTCTTTCAGATTGCTAGCTTAGATGTTCATGCTACACAAGAATGTGTAGTGAATCATAACAAGGCCAACTCAGAGGAAAAACCCAGAGAAGTAAGAAGATAAAAGAAGAGTTGAAATGGAAAAGAGCTGAGGAAAATGATTTAATCAAGTAAATAAGGTACTGCTATCAAGTAATTCATGCTATCTTAAATATATCAAAACACATTTTGCCCCTAACTTTGGGGTTTTCAGAATTAGCTAAAGCATTTGAGTCTCACGTGAATATGCACCTGCAGAATTCTATATAGCAAGGATAGTAACTAAGGACAGCTCCTAGGATAATGAAGTCTCTGTATTCAGATAGCATAAAAGAGTAAAGGAAATTATAAGCAAATCAAGAGCTAATAATGGCTTGCCTATAATATTCACACTAACTCAAAATTTACTGTGGGCTGTTGAGATCCTTACTAGTAGTTTTTGTAATGTGCTTGAATAGTTGATTCATCTCATCTGGTTTGGAAAGGAGATTATAAATTATAAGATACATTTGTTTTATTATAATGTAAATGTTGATTATATAATTTTCTTCTATAAAAATTCATAAAGTCAGAGGAAATATATGCCTTGAAGTGAAATTAACTCAAGTTAAAAAATCCCTTATATATATTAATTGAGTACGCCATTTAATCTCTCAATTTACTCATCTCTTATATTGAAAACACATCTTTATACAAATCAGATAATGAATGAAAAGCATTTCATTAATATTAAGTGGCCTCTCTAACTTCCTTCCTTTTTTTACCTTACTCTATTCACACCACCTCATTTAGAATTACATCTTTTCATCCTTAGATTATAAAAATTTATAATTTCTATGCTTCTTGGCTAAACATAGACACTGCGTAACTCTGAGACTATAATCATCTCTAGCATATGTAAAATCAATCTTTTAATTCTCAACTATTAAGTGGAGGATTTGAGTAACCTGTGTTTTGTAACTTTAGACATTATGATTCCTCCATCTTCACCCATTTTCAGATTTCTATCTAAAATAAGTAACTATCCAGCTTTTCTTTATATTCTACACTATTTCTATCATTCTCTATTTATCTCACTTATAATTTCACATTTAATTTTTTTCAGTTTCACTTCAAATTCCAGCCACTGTATAAGAATATCTGAACCCCAAATTATTTTCTGCAAATTTAATTTCTTCATGCATTTGAAACCAAAACCACAGAAACTCTTTCCTCATTAAAAATTGTGTATTCAGAAACAGCTGACTTGTACAAATGGGAGCTCATGGACTCCAGTCTGATAGCTGGGAAACCAGCATAGGACCAACCCAGACCCCTTGAACGTGGTTGTTACTTAGGATGACTGGGATGTCTATGAGTCCTCTGGATCAGTATTTATTTCTAGTAAAGAAATGGACTTTGGGAGCCCATTCCACATAGAGAAATACTCCCTCAGCCTAGACACATGGGGGAAGGGCCTGGACCCTGACCCAAATGATAAGACAGACTTTGAAGATTTCCCATGGAAGGCCTCTCCCTCCCTAGGAAGCAGAAAAGGGATGGGATGGGGGTTGGGGGAGGGCAGGGGAGGAGAGGAAGGTGAGGAAACTGAGATTGGCATTTAATACAAGCTTGTTTCAAATTTAAATAAAAAATTATGATAACAGAAATTAAAATAAATAAAACTTGTGTATTAATTCGTTCCACAAACAGATGTTCAATTCCCAGCAGCAGAAACTTTTTATACAACTTAAATAACCAGTAAATTGCCAAATGTACTTGTGTGTATGTGCCCATTAATTTAATATCTGCATGCTCATAGGCTTGAGATAGCTTTCTTACTGTTGGAAGTTACTGTCCCCGAAAGCCTCTTTCACAGAAGACAGTGACTGAAATCATCTACTCATTACAGCACAGAGAGGTTTCCAGCTGACAGACTTTATGGCCTGTTATTTAGACAGTGCAAATGCTGTAACAGGGAGGATCTTGTAAACAAAATTTGCCTTGACTATGGGGCATAACCAGCCTTAACTGCTACTTTCAATCTCCCCAAATGGCTCAGAGAAGAACTAAAATGGGAAGTGTTTAGCAGGGAGTCGACCAAAACTCAAGTTAGAGAAGAAAATAATCTGAAAGAAAACCAAAGAAGAGCAAAAAGCTATCCAGAGGCAGGGATGCTACCTGCTCTATTAAGGCCCCATTTTTCCATCCACCAATGTTCTAAAACACGTACAGCATCTTATCATTATTGTCATTGACCACAAGTCTAGGTGAACTGATTATCAATGTCACCCAAAAGATAACCTTGCCTTACAATATTCCATTGACAGATCAAATCCCAGTTCATATCACTTGATTAATAAGTCAATCCAGCATCTAATTTCATCTTATTGACCAATATTGAAACATACATTTTAATATTAATTTGTGGGGAATAAATAAAGGTACAGACCTTTATTGAACTACTGTTAGGAGTAAAATAAGGTGCAAAAATGAGGAAGTTACACTTACAATGAGATGGGCATGTGTACAAATAACACAAAGATATTTCAAGGAAGGAAACCAGATATGAAGAGTTACATGTTGCATTTATTCAAATTGTGTGAAAGATCCAACATAAATAAATGAATAGAGACAGAAATAAATTAGAGACCAGTGAGAATAAAATCCCGTGTTTAAAGGGCTCTGGGTATTCTCTGTGCGGAAAGTAAATGTAAGTATTATTAAAGATTTTGCAGGTCTTAAAATAATACCAAAAAATACACTTTACAAATTTTAAATTTATGGTGTTATTTATTCATGATTCAAAATAAAAAGTATAGAGAGTTATAATGAAAGAAGAGGATAAAGGGAGAGAGAGAGAAACAGAAAGAAACAGAAAAGAGTGAAATAGATTTATTTTGTAGAGGTGAAGTTACAACTGACAGCCTTGTCCAGATTAAGTGTTATAAGTAATACCACTGTCTATTTGTGAACTATGTTAATTAGACTAATAGTATATGTGGCAACCCATAGTAATCTACCTAACATGAACATTTTTTAAGTGTGGCCTTCATAAGTTATTGCCTTAAAATAGAATTGTGTATTTCACTATAGATGAATGACTGTAATCCTCATATACTATACATTTGGGTAAGGTTCTTGCTGCATTTGCATAACTTTAGAATAAAAATTTGTATGCTTCACCTTGTATTCAACATTGTCTACCACTTTAAGCAATTGGCAGGAAATTACTACTTAGCATTACTTAGTCTGCAAAATTTATAGCATAATGTCCACAATCCAAACCAAGGGACAAAGTTCTATATGCCAAGGATGAAACTGGGTCATATTAACTTTAATAGAAACAAATGTGTCTGTTTTAAAAGAAGAAGAAGAAGAAGGAGAAGGAGAAGGAGAAGGAGAAGGAGAAGGAGAAGGAGAAGGAGAAGGAGAAGGAGAAGGAGAAGGAGAAGGAGAAGGAGAAGGAGAAAATAAACAGATCTATAGTGTCAAAGGTGGCATAATCTGTTATTGTATAACTTAGACATGCATTACTTCTTTATTTCTGTTTAAGTTACTAGAGAATCGCCTATGACTAGTTGAGCTAATATAAACTCAGCTCTGTAAGTAGGATACTGAGCAGATGGTATAAATGAAGGTATGATGACCTAGCCATAAGTAATGGAGACACGAAAAAGTACATGAAAATAAAGACCATCTCCAGCATTTTTTGTGACTTTGCACAGTCTTGGGATATCCACATGCCCTCAGTGCCATACAAATTCATGCTGTGGTGTATATTGCATTATATCTGGAAGCCAAGAATTTCAGATGCTACAAAAATGAGCCATAAAATGCAGCTAAGGCTTATGGTACAATAAGCTGCTGAGGAGCCACATAAAAATGGAAACATGGAAATGATATAGACAATTGGAAGGCAACCTAAGTGTTCATAGTCCCTTTGAGAAGTGAACTGTTCACAATAATTTGCTCATATCATCCCTCATCATGAAGCCAATATTCATTGTTATTGTGAAATCTGTTTCTCTTCCTCTGCTGAGTCTTCCAAAACACCAGAACTTGACCATAATATTGATTTAAAATATTAAAGAAACATGAGCGTTTACAATTCCCCTTCCTAACCACTTGATAGTAAGAAACATAGCACAACATAGCACACTGTGTTTGCAAACTGCTTGCATATCATCACATTAAGCTCCTTGGCTTGCAGCGTTACCCATGACTACCAGCCAATTACAGCATGTCAAAGTTTCCATGGGGAGAAATGTGTGAAATAGGCCTAAGATCCCCTGTGCATGAAAATGTTATCAGGGGACTTCCCTATAAATAAACAATGCAGTTGACTTGATTATCAGATATAATTCTTTTATTTTCTGAACACATATCACCAATAGCAATGTGGTTTAAAGATTAAAATGTTGATGCACTTCCTTGCAAAGTGTGATCAAATGTAGCAGCAGGGAAAAGCTACATAACCCAGAGGGATATTATTCAATATCCACACTCAACATTACTCCTGGAAGAACATGGAGATTAATATGGGCCGTTTTAATCTAAAGCAGTGAACTAGCAAACTCCAAGTGAATGTGAGGAATAAACTTAATGTCAACCAACACTACCACTCAGATGGCCTTACTGAGTTTATTTTTTGAACCTTTATTTATTGTCTCTAATATTATATTATCTGTCTGTCCTTCTATTCATATATCTATTTGTCCATGTGTCTTCTTGCTCATTATTTATATAGCTGTCTGTCTGTCTCTACTTAGCTATCTGTCTAATTCTTTGACTGTCTTCTATACATATAGAAACATAGATAAACAGACAGATATAAAGAATCTTCCAAATTCTTAGAAAATAAAAGAAACTGCAATGATGGATGCTAACCATGAAATTCATGAATCAAATGATGGCCCACCATGCTATATTCTAGGACTGTCAATGATGTGGATTCCTAGTTTTCAATTGATGTTTGATTTCTTTATTTGCTATCCACCATCTTTATTCTCAGGAATGCAATTACTCAAGTTAAACAGTATGTACTTGATTTGCTTCTACTTAAAGAATTTCTGATAGTTGGTACATGTAAGGAGTATGGTTTTTTCCTCCCGCCGCCAGGTCTAGTCCTGCTGCTGCGCCAGCCCCAAATAATATACAGAGACTCTGTTGACTCCTCCTCCTACTTCCTATTTCCTCTTTGTCTCCTAGTCCCTCCTATCTTCCTTTCCTATTGGCCCACAGTGCTTTATTATTAACCAGTATGAGAAACATATACAGAATGACATCTCCCATCAGGTACACATATTGATTATATTACTTACAATTTCATTACTGAACACTTTTATGGGAGGTATGTTTGAATATTGTTGTAATTGAAAATAGGTAGACAACATCTGAAGTTTGGTTTGGGCAACAAAGATAATTCCAGGGAGTAACTAGTGAAAGAGTTATAGTGAAAGAGAAATAACAAAGTGTACTTTGTTATTATGAAAAATTAAAAAAAAAAGGTGTTTTAAAAGTTTGAAGTATAATTTCAAACTCAATGAAAGGCCAGTGATCTATGGTTTGATTCTAGAGCAAGGTAGTGCTTCTATAATGATGATAATAAAAAGTTTAGTTCATTGGAAGATTTTTATATAAAGTTTTATTTTTGAAGTTTTAGTCTTGGATACCTTTTTATTGAATTTTATACCCTCTTTGAAGAGTCTAAATAAAAATAGCCTTTATTTGGTTAGCTAGATTTGATTCTAACATATTTCAGGAGCACGGACTTGCTTTTTGCATCTTTTAAAGTAATGTGGCTTAAATATAACACAAGCTTTAAGCCTCTATTTTTCTTTCTGAACAGTTCAGATCTGTGATCTCTGTTTTAAAGAGAGCATATTAAATGGGATTGAGTAAGTATCAAGTAATTGGAAGTTTACAAAGTTCCTGAATGTAGGAACGGAAAACAAAATACTAGTAAAATATAGTTTTGCTCTTCTGAATGCTTAAACTATGACAGACTATATGAGGAATGGTAAATTAAATTTTACACCAAGGAATATGGAGGTCTATAAAGATGCATCCTTTTTGTTAAGAGTAGAAATGAAAGCTCCATTTAAATCTCCTTTACACTAGAAATCTCTTGTGAAGTTGAGTTTCATATTCTATTGACATGTCAAGATATCCTATTCACCCAAAAATCCATTTCACTTAAATATATGACTTTTTCTGCACCACCACAGACTTAATTTAGGCATAGCACTTCTACTTTCAAGGAGCATCATACTTCTATCAGCTTCATCAGGGTTATAAGGCAAGTGGAGAATTACAACTATCAATTTTAAGGCCATAGAGTTGAAAAGTCTCATTTTTAGGAAGTAACCTAAAACATCTTGCATGGGCCATGTTTATTAGTTTGGTGCCACAGGATAAGGAAATTTATGGAACAATTATTTTAACTCTGAATTTATGACTAAATTGCTAAGATTAACTTGATATTCATCTACAGAAATATCACCAGGAGAGTTCAGCATTCGAAAAGACAGAGGTTATTTCACAACACAACTGAAGCTCAATAGTTCTGCATCCTCTTTGGTGTAA
Source organism: Phodopus roborovskii (assembly GCF_943737965.1). Lineage (NCBI taxonomy): Eukaryota > Metazoa > Chordata > Mammalia > Rodentia > Cricetidae > Phodopus > Phodopus roborovskii. The sequence continues at coordinate 10,799,579 of NW_026126461.1, forward strand.
TGGGGTTGAGGCCAGTTCATGCTGTGAGTGGGGAAAGTAGAGAAATATTAATGTAGATGGAAAAGGAAGGAAATCAAGCTCCTGGTGAAGGTAATGTTTGCCTTTGAAATTAAACTACTTGTTTTCTATTGCAATATCATAGTAATTAGAAGAAACAAAGGCTTCTAGCCATCAGTACTTAGTAGTCATTCCCTCCTAAAATGTGTCACCATTGTTCTTTCAGAAAAAAATATACTGTGGACTCTTTTTGGTGGATTTTTCTTTTCTGTCCCAAGTATGTGAGTTCTTTAAAAAAAAAAAAAAAAAAGTAATTATATTGTTGACAATTGTAGCAGCCTAAGAATTGTTAATTTTTTCTTGAATGTATGTACTGAAAAGTATACACAAGGCAAATTGAGTAACTGACAAGGTTACCATCATAAAGAAATGCTGATAATGAGCTTCTGTAATAAGAAAAATTATATGAGTCTAATATCTTTGAACTGTAAATACAAAGTAATCTATATTCACATCAGTCACCCCACCCCCACCCTTCATTGCCAGTCACGGCAACAAATCTATGCTGCTTAGAGTCATATATTTTTCATTAATTACCACCGTACACTAAGTGGAAGATATGCATTTTGAGAAGGAAGTATGTCACAAAGATAACCAATTTTCTTTATTCTAAAACAAATAAAATGTTATTCTAAAACGATAAAATGTTAGCAATAAAGTTCCATATGGGGGAAGTACTGATTGTGTATAATATCTACTAGATAAACTTTTGGAGCAAGAGACACCAAGGGCCACTTAAATTCATCCCCAATTTAGAAACTGACTATAAATTTAGAATTGTGGACTAGCTTCTTTTCTCTATAGCCTTTCTTATAAAGACAAACTGGATACACTGATAATAATGAGAGAGAAAATTATGAAACACAAATTTCAATCTGTTCTCCCGAAAGACAATGGCTTAATGCATTCATGATTTTGGTAATTCATAACATAAGTACCTAAGAGATGCTTAAAAATCATCTTTGCAATATTGTCCCTCCACCACCATTAGACCATCTTTTGTGGCATACCAGCAACTCCAATTAATCATCAGACAGAGAATTATAAGGGGTACTTGAGATAGCTTGAAATGATTTACAAATTTCTAATTTTCACCAACATAAATGTAAACCCCTTTGATAATCAATACTTTGTAGCTATCCATGCATCCATGCATCAAAATAACTACCATATTTGGCCTTTTTTATAATTTATATTTTATAATTTAAATAATTTTATAATTTAAAATAATTTTAAATTTAAATACAATTTGATCAAATTCTTACTCTCCCCTTTGTCCTCCAGACCCTCTCCCTGTCCATACCCATCAAACTTGAAGTCCTTTCTCAAAAAAAAAAAAAACAAACTTAAACCCAATGCAATAATACAAGTACTCAAATCAAGAAATCAAAACAAAACAACATGTAAATGGAAAAAACAAACAAAAATCCTACCAACTGGGAACAAATAAAAGCAAACAAAAACCCATGGAATCATTATATGTTGGTCAGCTACTCTGGAACATGAATCCTGTCCTGGAGTGGTTAATATATCCAGTGTCATTCTATTGGAGAAAAACAATTTTCCATCTCCCAGCAGATATAAGTGACAGTTCAGTTATTAACTTCTTTTTTGATAATATTATTTATTTAAATTTGGAACAAGCTTGTTTTACATGTCAATTTCAGTTCCCTCATGTCCCCTGTCCCCCTCCTAACCCCTAATCCCCTCCCCTCCCCTTTATGCTCCCCAGGGAGGGTGAGGCATTCCATGGGTGATCTTCAGTCTGTCATATCATTTAGAGCAGGGCCTAGGCCCTGCCCCATGTATCTCGGCTGAGGGAGAATCCCTCTATGTGGACTGGTCTCCCAAACTCCATTCGTATACTAGAGATAAACTCTGATTTACTGCCAGAGGCCCCATAGACTATCCAGTCCTCCTAACTGAGACTTACATTCAGGGGGTCTGGGCCGGTCCTATGCTGGTTTCCCAGCTATCAGACTGGGGTGCATGAGCTACCTTTTTTTCAAGTCAGCTGTCTCTGTGGGTTTCTCCTGCCTGGTCCTGACCCCTTTGCTCATCATTCCTCCTTCTCTGCAACTGGATTCCAGGAGTTAGGCTCAGTGTTAACTATGGGTATCTGCTTCTGTTTCCATCAGCTACTAGATGAGGGCTCTAGGACAGCATATAAGGTAGCCATCAATCTCATTATCAGGGAAGGACATCTAAGGTAGCTGCTCCACTATTGCTTAGATTGTTAGTTGGGGTCATCCTTTTCATCTCTGGACATTTCCCTAGTGCCAGATTTTTCTTAAATGGATCCATCTATTGTAGTATGTCTTTTCTTGGTCTTCTCTGTCCCTGACTTAATCTCCCTGCTCCCTCTTGTCCTCTTCTCTGCTCTTCTTCTCCTCTTCTCTTTCTCCTAACTCCCTCTCCTCTCCCCCATGCTCCCAATTTGCTCAGGAGATATTGTCCTTTTCCCCTTCTCTGGGGTCTGCTTTGTTTCCTAGCTTTTCTGGTGGCGTGGATCCTTTGCTCTATGTCTAAAATCCATACATACAATGTTTGTCTTTTTGTGACTGGTTTACCTCACTCAGGATGGTTTCTTCTAGTTTCATCCATTTGCCTGTAAATTGCAAGATTTCATTGTTTTATTCCACTGCAGTTATTTACTTCTACCCTCTTATCTAGGTTATCATTCATTCATTCATTCATTGTTTCAAATATAACAAAGTAATATACAGTAAAACAAAAACAAGACAAAACACTATAAGAAAAGAGCCCAAGAGAAGGCACAAGAATGAGAGGCCTACTCATTTGTGTCCTCAGCCAGATAGGATAGTAGGTACTTTTATTCAAAGCACTTGGGTGACAATAGTAACATCTCTGTGAATATAAGGCCACCCTGGGTCACACAGGTCAGCCAGGACTACATAGTTATACTCTTCCTCATGAAAAACATGGGTGCCTGGAGAAGCCATTGATTGAAGCTATGAAAGTAAAACTTTAATTGTCTTGGAAAACCCAAGATGATGGAGATGTAGAGTCATGGAATACCTCCTGAGGATGAGTAGGTGTGGAACCAGCCCAAGAGAGAGAAGTATGTTGTAGTCATCAAATCCAAAACGAGTTGGAGATTGGAAGAATGCTTTAATATCAGATATAAAGATGCAGAATTTGAAGTTTGCCTTTCTGGGTTCCAGACTTGTTTTGGTCCAACATTTACTCATTCTGATCCCTTTCTTCCCTCTTGGAATGGTAATGTATATTCAATGCCATTGTATGCTGCATTTGAATTGGCAGATGGAATGCTGTATATTTAGAATTTAAGGAGTAAGATACATGACCACTGGGAAGACCAGTTACAGTTTGTTAAAATATTGGCCCATGCCAGCTAAAATGGTACCAACATCTTTACATCCCCAGTACTGAACATTAGCATTATCAGGGAATATCTGAAGTGTCAGAGGAAGACAACCTTATCATGTTTGTGTTTAATTCAGGAGTTAGCCTTTGTAGGAATCATTTACATATGGAAGGTAGCTTACCAAGTAGCTTAGCACTCAAGCCTAGACTAGTACATTTCCACATGCACATCTTTAATAGAGCAGACTGATAAGGCCTAGAGGAGTCATGCATAGGCATTAACTTGGACAATAGCTTCGTTTCTCTTGTGTTGATAAAAGGGTTAGATGATGTTTGTATCCTCATTGGGATGTAAATGATAATTGTCTAAAGGTTTGCTTCAGGGATATGTTAATTATCTTACCCCTCTGCCAATTCCTTTTAAAAACGTTCATGGAATTCCACAGAATATTTTGAAGATCAGCGTGAGCCCATGCTGACCAGATAGTAGAAGCAAAATGACAATCGTAGTCAGTAGCAATCTCAGAGAGACACCTGTGCCACTCACATATGGGAGAAAAAGCAGAGACGGCCTGCAACCTGCTACTTCAGTGATAGTTTCAGGGATCATTGCTTAAGTCAAGAAACTGTGTCCCAGTAAAGAAACCTGATCGGCATTGCATTCTTTATTACACATATGGAAGCCTATCACACAGTATAGTCTGTTTGGGAATTGGAGGCACTATTTCTACACGCTGCAACACTATACTGACTGTTCTAACAGATGACAAGGTTGGTGAGATCGGAGTGAGGCACAAACAAGGATACCATGCCTTATGCTCAGTAATTTGAGGCTCCAATTCATACACCTTCTGTGTTTCCTCCTAAAATAGGCTCATGTGATCTGAGAAATGTGTAATCCTGACTGTAAAGTTCAGAAACAGAAATGTGCAGTCTGGGACTCACACACACATGTCCTGCTCACTCTCTGCAGGGGCAGTGAGTGTGACATAGCTGGCCTCATCCTCTCATTGTATTCGGGCTGAGCCTAAGCTTGTCATTAGTTGAGCATGTATTAGAAGGAAAGTCTATTTCTGCAAAGCACAAGACTCCTTTCATAGAACGCAATGGCTTGAGGTCTGTCTATGCAGCTAACCAGAAATTTCTTTAAGCTACCCCATGGCTATCTGAGATTTTGGTAGTTTTGTTTGTGTTGTTCTTCTCTATAGTCACACATTCCTCATGCTATGACACATCATTAGCCTACTGAGGTTCCTTCATTCACAAACATTGAATTTATGCAGTAATACATTTGCAATTTGCTTCACCGGGGACTGGGAATATTTTTATTGTATTAAATGTACATGTAAATAGAGTTCACTGTACTACTTTATAACATACATACAGAGCGTATTTATTAAATCTAAGTTCATTTCATTTACCTTATTTATCTGCCTTCAAAGCATCTGTAATCACTATTTTTTATGCATCCCAGTTCTTTGTAGCTTCTGCATATCCAAGGGAACATATAATATTTGTCTTCCTGTTCCTGGTTGTCCTGGTTCATTAACAAAGAAATCTTAAGTAGCATTCATTTCACTGAAAAAGGCACATAATAATATTTAATTTATTACTATGGCTTAATAGTGTTTTAATTTTGTTAGTACATATTTTCATGCATTGATGCATTGATTTGATAAAAATTTAGTGTAGCTATTGGGAATTTGCTTCAATGAAGATGAGAACGTAGATATTCATATGGAATATTTGTTTAATCTCTTTTGACTAAATAATTAGGATATAGGCCATGTAGTAGATACCTACTTTAGATTTCTAAAGCACCCCTTCTTTATATCATCCTCATTTGCAGAAAATGGAAGCTCTCGTTTTCACCACACCATTTTTTTTTCATTAATTGCTGATAATAACTCTTCACAATGTCATGGATGATATCTAGACTTCCCTAATGGCTTGTAATGCAGAGCTGTATTTTTATATGCTGGTGTCTACTTGTATTTTATAATGAATAATTTTTTAAAATTTATTTTGCAACTGGTTTACTTGATATTTGTGAATCCCATGTGTTCTCTGAGTCTTATCGGTGAATAGTGGGCAAAAGTTTTCTAATTTTTTTAGATCTCATCTTCACTTTATTGATAGCTTCTTTTGCTTTGTAGCTTCTCTTTGGTTTGTGAGACCCTATTTGTCTCTCCTTCTGTTGATTCTGCATTTGGAGTCATCTAAAGTAACCATTGTTTTATTCATCTCATTCTGGCTGGATTTTCACACCTAGGTTTTGCTAATTTATACAGCATGCCTAATTTGGAGATATGATAGTTATGTCAGTTATTAGTATTAAATGTATAGCCAGAAACTTGGAAAAATTTCAGTCATTAAACAGTAGTACATAATAATGTACTTTCTCTAGGTTATTGATAATTGATTTTCTTCCTGAATATTGGCTCTGAGGAGCATAAGAAATTGTCTCATATATTTGTTGCTGAGTAAAGTTTATTTCAATAGATGATGAGCAAAACCACATTTTTCTTAAGATAGCTCTCTTAATAGTGGGGCAAGTAAGGGACTGGCGTGACTGTCACTTCTGCCTCATGTGGTGTCAATAAGTGTCACTTTCTGGTGTTCCCGTATCATATGGGATTGTCTGGAGTACTCAATGGCTTCACTTATGTTGCTGGTACTTTGATAGGACTGGCTATACATGTGATGTTAGTTGATGTAATTTACTTGAGTTCCCATTGTATACTTTTTTGCATGGCTGTTTGAAGTCAGCTTTATAGTTTGTTCAGGACTCCAATTGCAAGGCACTGAGGCAGAGAGAATAGAGTATAAGTAACCCTTAAAATCCACATTCCAGATTCCAATTCCAATTCCTTGAGGGATATGCCCATTAATTTAAGTAGTTTCAAACTCAGAGGTTATTCAATGAAATAATAAATAACTTATAATCATGAGTTAAAACTCATGAGATTACATCCAATGGAATATTTCTATAACTGATAAGTTTTCAAATCTAACGTAAACTTACTTCAACCTCCTTCATAAATTCCATGACTTTTTTGTGATTTTTAAACCATAAATTAAGGTAATTTCATATGCCCAAATACCCTGTCACATTGTATGTTTAAATTTGTCAAGAACTGATGTTTGTGAGGCAGTAATTAGAACCAGCCTATCAGCTAAGGGTATGCTCCTGACTGGGGGTGTGGGGATGAGGGAAAGACTAGGTATAGATGATAAAGGAAAGACAGAGATATAGCATAGGGTCAGGAGGGCATATTCAGTCCATAATTAAGACACTCAGTTTATTCATACACCAATTTAAGTAATCAACCAAAGGTGGGGACAAAGGCAGAAGATTTCTATTATCATGTATAAAGGGCAAATAGCAAATAGCAATGAAGGCATTAAGCTAATGTCTTAGAGATAATAGGAGTGATGTGTGCTCTCTGAACTCACGGCAATATGGAATGGACTCCCATTTATGGGTCCTTTCAAAAATTTTCTTTGAAAATATGTTTTAATTGTCCCTAGGGACTTCATGTAGACTCAGGATCCCCTTAATACTTTCTTGTCATTCCTTTCAACATTTTCTTCTAAACCATCTCCATGTGTATGTGACTCCCACTGTAAAGAGAACCACTCTCTGTCAGAGATCTACAACAGCAGTAGCCTGGGGTGCAGAGACACCCACAGGCACTTCACATAACTAAAACAGGTACTGGTCAACAATAACCAGAAACATAACACCCACTTAGCAAAACACTCCACCCAAACACTCATAAATGTACTTTCTTTTCTGAAGTTCATGGAATTTTCTTTAAAATTCCCCACACATCAGGATACAAAACAAGTCTTAACAGATAGGAGAAAATTGAAATAATACCCAGTATCCTATCTGGCAACCACAAGATGAAACTAGATAGCAACAACAACAGAAACAACAGAATGTATACAAACAAATGGAAGTTAGAAAACTCACTATTGAATAAAAATTGGGTCAAGACAAAGATCAAAAAAGAAATTGAAATCTTTTTTGAATTGAATGAAAAAGAAAACAACACATCTAAACTAGGAAGGCAGCAAGAGAAAATAAAAGACAAACAAAACTAGAGTAATCTGTACTGGCTAGTTTTATGACAACTTGACACAAATTGGCTTTATCTGAAAGTCTTCAACTGAGGAAAGGCTTCCATAAGATCCAGCTGTACACTATTTTCTTAATTAGTGACTGATGGAGGATGATCCAGTCAGTTATGCGTGGAACCATCCCTTCCTGATAGTCCTAGGTTCTGTAACAAACAGGTTGAGAAAATCATGGAAAAGAAACTCCCCTCCAAGGCCTCTGCATCAGCTCCTGCCTCCAGGTTCTTGTCCTGTTTGAGTTCTTGCCCTTACTACTTTTGAAGACAAACTGTTAAATGTACAGCAAAGGAAGCTGTACATTTTCCTCCCCAAAATTCTTTGGTTATGGTGTTTCATCACAGTTATAGCAATCCTAACTAAGATAGGATCTTATATCAATAAGATGGTGACATGCTGGAAAGGTCTCAAAAATCAAGAACCTAACAAAGAAAAAAATATTCAAATTCAGGTCAGAAATTAATGGGATAGAAACATCAACTAATAGTAATAATAGGAAAATCAATTACCTAAAGAATCAAAATTAATAAAACTAGTGATAGAAAAGAGAGGCATTACAACATATACTAAGGAAATTCAGAAAATGATAGTTAAATACTGAAAAAAAAAAAATCCACCAAACTGGAAAACTAAAAAAGGAATGTTAGACTTTTTTTAAATCTTCTCTCATAGAATTTATTCTGACCTATGAATTCTTCCTTAATCACATCACAGTTGTGTGTATAAGTCAAGTGCATATAAACTATAAAATTAACTAAGGAGCTATCTCATAGAAACTATTTCTCTCAATAAGCAAAGGACATATGTTGTACTTGTATCACATGCATATATGTTAATTATGTATAAAAATTATACAAGTGGTTAAATATATGATCATTCATATGTATGCCAAATGATAAAAGTGTAACAAAATTATTGACAAATAAAAATTAGAATTTAAAATTAACCTTCAATGTATAACTTAAATTTTGGACATATTGAATATTTAAACATTTATCTTTGACATTTTGCTTCTTTTTAGTATTAAAATTGGGAAAGATTTGCATCGAATTAAAATTTGGGGAAATTCAACTTGTAAACTTTTTTTCTTTTTAGGAATAATTTCTATATCAAACACAGATTATCCTTTATTTCTTATCAAGTTTGTCCTATTTTAAAATATTTAAAATAATCCCTGTTCTGCGATAGACTACATGGTGATGTTAATTGAACTCAAATTTTTGCTTTGGTTTATCCTCTACAGACATACAAACATAAATCTGAAATCAAATTTGCCATAAGCGGTGATTGATTTTGACAATATATTCAGCTTTAATGGTCATTGTATCTTAGAAAGAACAACTGGAAATGTATTTGTTGAATGTAAACCATTGTTAATGTGTAATATATTCACCTACCTAAAAGAAACAAAAATAAGTCATCTCTGAGATTCAGAAATTGTTAGAATATATTTCTGGAGCAGTCTCTCACAAACTTCATTTAATAATATTATATTCTACCCATTTCAATGAGTGTCCTTGAGTTATAATGTTTGGGAGAAAATAATAACTGGCAAGATGGAGGATGTCATGTCTCTACACAATAAGGTACAGGAACTGGGTTCAGAGGAAGATGCTATGGTAGACCAGATGGCGCAAGTTCTTAAGGAACGTTCACTGGTTCATTATTCTGGTCATAGGTTTGCCTGTTTGCCTCCAGTTCTCTATGTTTGGCCCTTAACCACCACAAAATGTGATTAACTTAATAGAAATGATTGATATTGGAATTTGTCCTGTAATTTGGTAGATGATGCGGGAAATATACATATTTCTCTTATTGGTTGATGAATAAAACACTGATTGCCCAATAGCCAGGCAGACATGAAGGTAAACAGGACTACAAGAGGAAGGAAAAGGAGAAAAAAAGAGAGGAGACCAAGAGACACCATGCCCAATGAGTAACATGCCGGATTATGGGTGAGCCACAGCCTTGTGGCAATACATAGATTAATAGAAATGGGTTAATAATTGAGACAGAACTAGTCAGTAAGAAGCCTGAGCCATTGGTCAAATATTTTATACTTAATATAAATCTTTGTGCATTTATTTGGGACAAATCAGCTATGGGACAAGACGGGAAAGAAACTCCAGCTACAGGTAACCTTTTCTGAATGTCATAATTTCTATAAAAATAATTGATTTTGTTAACATTCTTGATATATAAAGCTGTCCTTCCTCAGATTTTCAGGAACAATGACAATCCTTTAATAGTGTGGCACATACAAAATGAGTTGACGTGAACCAAATGTTACGATTTGGTTGGAATATAAAACATATGCTGATGTATTGTCTTTGTTTTTACATTCCTATAGAGAGGCACCATGCAACACATTGAAAGTACAGTAACAAAATGTCCTTAAGAATTCTCAATCCGACTCTTGTTTCTGAGGAAAAATCTTGACAGAAATGCCCCAGCTATGCTTGTGGTGGCAGTACCACACTCCAGTAGAGAGTGAAAAAGATAACATAAAATGTGTCAAATTTGGGAAGTCCTGAAGTTAGAAAAATAAAATCTGGAATGTGGAAATAGGCAGAGCCTATAGGGTACTTATTTGTGGTTATGACCTTAGTTAGTGTCTATAAAGCTATTTTATAACTGCAGAAAATACAGCCTGTCTATTTTGCTTAGAAGAGATGCAAGACCAAGTTTTGACTTAAAAAAAATTACACAAAATTAAGACATTAAGCAATTTTGTATCTTATACAATATTTTTCAGCAAGTCTTCAGTAAATTGCTCATGAATACCCGGTTCTTTAGTATTTGTGTAGGTGTTTATTTAAAACATCCATTGGCTTTCCAGTTACTTAATAGGTTGAATAAATCCAGCTCTTCATTTAATACTACCATGAGAGTTACAATATTTCCTTTTTTTTCACTTTTTAAATTTATTTTATATAATCAAGTCCATTTAAATGAAAACAAACATTTATAGACAATCTTTAGGAATTTGGGCATCATTCTTTCCAAACTACTTCCTGCTGGTAAGGGGCTCTGTCATGGGGGATTCTAGGAAGATTCAGAAATCCTGGCTGTAGTCTGCAATGAAAACTACTGACACAGTAGAACATGGGATTTGGGGTAACCTAAATATGTATTCTAAGACTATACTCACTCCAGTTAGTTCCAGCTTTGAAGGGAGAGGTGTGTGTATGCATTGGTAAGGAGAATTACTTATATAACATGCATGAGAAACCTGCATATGCATGTGCACTTACACACATGAAATCACACCTACTCACATGAGCATGTGCACACATAACAAAATCAGAATTATCCAGTTAATTTTACCATGGAGAATGTGCTTTTGAGGAAGCAACTTCAAGCCTTCATAATAGAAAAAAAATTACAGAAGGACATATAATTTAATTCTTTAGGAGTAAGAAAGGGAAAATGCACTATATTACCAGAATAGTAATTAGCTAGAATATTTCATCATTTTAAGATGCGTTTTGACATTGTTGGGTTTTGCACAGTCATAATAGCTAACTCTTTAATCTATAAAATTTTTCTTATCACTTCTAACAGCTAAGTTGGTCTCTGATTGCCTTCAAAAAATCACTATAATTTCTTTTTCAAAACTTGTTGATAGTATTTCCCCCCTACGGATTGGGAAAATACTTTGTAATATTGGGTTGACAGAATACTATGTATGTTAAATATGTATAAAATTAATATTCTGTCTGACAGAAGATATTTGAAAAGTAGACAAATAAAAATAAAATTCATATTACTTCTCTATTGTGCTACCCATGAGTACTAGTGGCAATATTCTGTAATTATAAATGATAACAAAATACTGGAACACATTTGAGCTTACAAATGTGTTATATATTCTTGCTATGAATACTGTTAACATTATGGTCAAAATTAGAGTGAATAACTGATAATAATTATTTTAAATATATTCTCCAAACAATTTGAAAAAATGCTGCATGGCTGGCATCATTTGGGGTTGTATTTGAATCCAAAACTCAATTTGATATCTTGTAATCTGGTCCCTTCCTTTTTCTATCACATGATACCCATCCCTTTTCAAGTTTGCTATGTCTCAGTTCCAAAATTTTATAGTTTACAACACTTCTTTCAAAAGTGCTCCTTCTTGCTCCAGAACATTTCTCATGATGTTTTCATGTTCCCTGTCTTGGTGCCTTTTTATTTATTTATTTATTTGCTTACTTACTTACTTATGCAATCATTATTTTCCACCATCTGTTAAATTAATTTACATCTTTGACCATAACCTATTATACAACGGTATTTAATTTTTCAAAGAATTGTTTTTAATTTTATTTCTTTTGGGGCCCAAATCAATACTTAATATCCATGTGGTATAGGTAACGTTTTTCAGAACACAAGAAAAATATCAGACTTTGTCTTTCTCTGCTAAAAATGGGTGGAGACTGGTCTTGACTATTCATCAGTACCACAAAAGTGGCAGTTATGGTTGAGCTTCTTCTTTCTTGGTTAAAGAGGAATGCATGCCTCAAAAGCTAATGGTGATAGTAGAAGGATAGTGGCCATTAGATGCTCCTTCATTCTTTGAAATCATGATAGCATTATCCTGTATTCAGGTCAGAGGACTTAGAGTTAATTCACTTTTACAATTGCATCCCTAAGAAGCAAACACAACTCTAGTAAGAAGGTTTCTCTCTCTCTGTGTCTCTCTCTGTCTATCTCTGTCTCTCTCTGTCTCTCTCTCTCTGTCTCTCTCTCTCTCTCTGTCTCTCTCTGTCTCTCTCTCTCTCTCTCTCTCTCTCTCTCTCTCTCTCTCTCTCTCTCTCTCTCTCTCTCGTGTCCTACCACCCAGCTTCCATATGAATCACACATGAGGCTTATTCTTAGTTATGAATACCTGGCTTTAGCTTGGCTTGTTTCTAGACAGCTTTTCTTAACTTAAATTATCTCATCTATCCTTTCCCTCTGGTTTTTCATCTTTCTTTCTTTTGTATATCTTAATTTCCTTCTTACTCCATGGTAGGTGTCTGGGAGGCTGGGTGGCTGGGAGGCTGGGTGGCTGGGTGGCTGTGAGGCTGGGTGTCTGGGAGGCTGGGTGGCTGGGTGTCTGGGAGGCTGGGTGGCTGGGTGTCTGGGTGTCTGGGTGTCTGGGAGGCTGGGTGTCTGGGAGGCTGTGTAGCTGGGAGGCTGGGTGGCTGGGTGGCTGGGTGTCTGGGTGTCTGGGTGGCTGGGAGGCTGGGAGGCTGGGAGGCTGGGTGGCTGGGAGGCTGGGTGGCTGCGTGGCTGCGTGGCTGCGTGTCTGTGTGTCTGCGTGGCTGCGTGGCTGGGTGGCTGGGTGGCTGGGTGGCTGCGTGGCTGCGTGGCTGGGTGGCTGCGTGGCTGCGTGGCTGGCCCCCCTGACATCCTCCACCCCTTGTTCTCTCATTGCTCCTCCTTCCTCCTTCTCCTTCTGTTTATCCTCTCTGCCTGCTTGCCTCACCTATCCTAGCTCCTACCTTGCTATTGGCTGTTCAGCTCTTTATTAGAACCACCAGGTGTTTTAGACAGAAACAGTAACACAGCTTCACACATAAACAAAAATGGCAACACCTGAAGATAATATTCACCACACACAACTCTTCCTGGAAGCAGAAGTAATTTTTCTGGCTGACCTGCAGCCGTGGTACAGAGTTTCAAACACTTGGGCAAATAGTGCAATTTATGCCTCATTACCATTTAAATAGGTTGATCAATGAGAATAAGCATGGAATTTGAATTGCAACGCCCACCTTCTGCTTACTAGAAAGCAAGGTTTTGTAGCATCTTCAAGTATTTATTTTGCACTGAGGAATCCTTTTCAAATAAAAAAGCAGCATCTTCCCATGGTTTAGTACCAAAATGTTAAAAGAACCATTGATCTCTAGTTGTTTCTATACTTTATCTGCCCTTAGCATAATCTATTATCTTGTTCAAACAACAAATGTGAAATGAGTGCTACCAAGACATTACCCTTATATTTAAATATGTGGTTTTACTATGTCAATTTCACAAATAATATTATTTGTATGACCCAGTGGTCACAATATGGGAACCTGGGAGGCAAAAGAAAATGTTTGCTACTCTAAACGTAGTGGACATGAGATATAGCTCCACGTCACATATATGAATAAGAAAAAACTCAAAGCTGTAGTAAGTATGGAAATATATCTCTATATCCTATATATGAATAAGAAATCACACTTCCTGATGAGGGCATCGTGGAAGTAAAGGAATAAGGCACATGTCTTTAATTGTTCTTTAATCGAACGACTGAAGTTGCTGTAGGATGACAGAGTCCCTGGAAAAGCCAGCTCCCCTACAACCTGGAAAAGGGGAAATGTAGCTGCCTGGGGCTTTGGTTTGTGGCTTTCTTTATTAGGAGGCTGCATTAGTGTTAATAGACAGGTCAACATTCCTTTCCAGAAAATGTCAAGTCATCCGAGGCTTCCGGTTAATCAATTCTTTAGCAACCATGAAAGCAATTTCATCTAATACTATTTCCTCTCTTGCCTCTTTCATGAATTTAAAAATTATGTGATTAGACCAAAAGAGTTTTTGGACATTTCATCTATCTATACAGATACAGCTGTGCTGTTAGTACCTCCCATTCATAGGTAGGTGGATTTGACCTAATTAACTTACAATAGGCATATTTTATGTTTATAATATTTTCTTATTTGATTCTATATCACCAAAACAAAACTTGCTATTCATAGAGTTATAATAGTAAAATTGTTTCCTGGGGCCCATTGTGGTTACAACTCATGGTATTTACTCTGGAGCTGTAAGCCTTTTCCAGCCGGGAGCTGATGGATTGCAATTTAATGTTCAGATGGTATCCAATCCTCTCTTGCTTGCTAACCAGTGATTCTTTTGGTCCGGCATAGACTTTCGAACCAGATATACATAATGCTGTTGTGTCTGGAAGAAGAATGACAGCTCTAAGTAGCTGTGCATCCCTCTGTCTGTAGACAGAGGGGAACTGCTCTATTCTTATTTGAAAGTGTCCCTCCTATTGCATCGTCTCCCTTCTCCAGTTACTCCTCATCTCTTTGAAGTCAAAGTACTTGAACTTCATGCCATTTGCTGTTATTTTATGTGTGCTCCCATACTCACTCACTACTTACTGTGTATTTAGAATAAATGGAAAAAACATGGTCTAATGGTCATCCGAATGAGTCTTAATCATTATTGAACTATGATACCCAAGTTAAATGGGTGTTACATATAAATATTGAGATTGATTTGAATAGAGATCTTCAGGAAATTTCCTGACTGCTTTTCATCCAAAATTTTGCTCATGCTTTCTACTTTTGTGAAATAAATGAATGATTGTACAAAAATTGCATGGTAAAAGACAAACTACTAAGGGGCTTAATGATGCTAGAAAATGGACTTAAGCCTTTTATAGCTACACTTAATAATGGTAGATAATTGGCATCTACAGCTCTTTTAATTGGAAATGTGTAGGTGAAGTCATGATCCCTTGAGTAGATGTATGTGGGGAACTTTTTTAAGCATTGAATTTTGAAATAAGTAGAGATACACAGGAAATTTATATAGGGATAAGACATAAATGTACTTGGGCCATTAGTTTTGTTTATGATCCTCTTCTCATTAAGAAAATAGCATACTATTTAGACTCTGTAGTAATTTTGTCTTTCGCAAGGATTTGGGATGACTCTTTATGGGATCATTCAAGAAGATAAGAAAAATAGATTCTTCAAAAACAGCAAGAGGTTGGCATATAGCTATATAGGACCCAGTGTTATATCCCTGGCCCAGCAAAAACCAACCAACCAACCAAAACAAACAAAACCCTGGAAATTACAAAGATGTTTTAACATCCCCTCCAAATAAATTAAAATTGCTATATTGGTACAACCCACATACTTAGTAAAAACTCTGTGATACTTTCTAACATTATTCACTCATTATTTTATGTAAACCATTGTTTGCCAATATGAATTAGTCATTTTGCTATATTCATGCTGAAATCATAGAGCAATTCTTCAATCTTTTTTGAAAATTTTATCAAACCATAGAAATTCAACAGTCAGTTTTATGGTCACCTCTAATCAAATAACTTGACAAACTTTGTCACTCTCCATGTCTGCCCTTAAAGCTTTCTACACTTTTTGTGTGTAAAGTAATACCTCATGTAAGACTGTTTCTTTCTTTTTTATATAATGAGCATTGTCATTATTTTTCACCCACAATCTATCTGAACGCATTATATATCAATTACTAAATTTTATTTTTCTCAGCATTTGGTTGACAAACAGATGAGTTCACCATAATTTAAATTTATGTCCAAGAATATCTAACAGTGATAGATAGAGAAAGGAAAGAGAAGACAGAGATAATATAGCCCACTCTGCCCTTTTTAAGTGCTTCACATTCAATATATGGAACAAAAAATAAGTTCACACCAGCAGGTTCAAAATTTAAATTATGAGAAATAATTGTTACCCTAAAAAATTACTATACATAAGGTCAAAATAGTAAATTATTTTGTTAGAAATCACATTGAAATTAAAGTCATTTATTATGGATGTAGCCCATGCTCTGGGAGTGTGGAATATAGCACCTAGTCAGCTGGAGCTCTAACCCAATTCATTTCTTAACCAGCAATCACTCAGGAAGCAGCAGCATGTCTGGGACTCATTGTGTGAACCAAAAATAAACATTTTGCTTTCTTCTTTCACCTCCCTCTCTAATACATTCATTATTTGAATAGTTCTTATTTTTCTGTCCCACCACTATATGTGGAACATATAATAGTAAAATATTAATAATATCAAATCAATTATTAATAGAAAACACTTTAAGGAATGATTACTAGTAGTAAATTGAGAAAAATCCATAGAGGATATACTGCTTTAAAAAGAGCTATTTTTTCTTACAATATAAAGCATTATTAATTTTAATATAGCTACTATGCTGTGATTGATAGTATTACTCGTCTTGATATTTTAGTTTATATTTCAGTTATACTAAACAGACAAAATAAAAATTTTGAGCTATAGTTTTATGTGATGAGAGTGGAGTAATGATGTGTTTTTAATTTCTACAACATCCAGCCTCCTGATCAGAAATTTATGATTTAAAGATCATGAATGTTTGAGATCTGGAGTAAAATTATATTGCCTCTCTTGAGTCCCCTTATTAACCGTGGTAGAAATAGTTGTTATATTGACAGAATTTAGAATCATCTGGGAGACTGGTCTCTGCCTATGGAGGATTATGTTGACTTGATTGAGGTAGGAAGACATTATCTGTGCTAGGATCACTTCCTAGGCTTGAGGTTCCTAGCCTGTTTAAAGTGGACAAAGTGATCTGAGCATTACCATATAAACACTCATTGCCCTCTGATCTCTAAATATGGATGCAAGGTGAACATCTCTCTCAAAGTCTTGTTGTTGTGGCTTTCCCACATGAAGGATAGTTCCTTGAACTTGTCAACAAAGATAAACCCTATTCTCCTTAAATTGCTCTGGTTATAGTATTTTAGCAAGCCAACAGGAGGAATACTTCTAAAGTAGTAGTATCTATTTCCCACTTCTTAGGTGCTTGACCTAACACCAATAGATGACAGTTGTGGTAGGTACTCACTTAGCAGAACACTACCTTCCACCAACCCTAAAGTCAAGAATTTTGTCAGATACCTTCCCAAACAGTCTTCAATGAACTGCTGTATCCCTGCTACCTCATGTTCCTACCAGTGTGCACTGAAAAGTCATGGCTCTTTGATTCCCGTTGTTCTGTCAACTATAAACATATAACCAATTTCACACCAGAACCTGTTATTCATTGCAACCTAAGTCAGTGTTTTCAGGCCACAGTCATATCTGTCTTACAACAGATAAACTCACATTCCCTTTGAAGCAATCCCTTCGAGCTGACACAATAAAGGTGCTGACTGTAGGCGTGTATACATATGTACGACTTTCCTTCCACACACAAAACAGTGAGAGAAGAAGTCTTCACAATACATAGTCTGCATCATTTCTGTTAAACTTCTAAAGAGATAAAAATATTTCAGCAGAATTGAGCTTTCCCAGGGAAGTACAAAGAAGCAGCACTGACCTCTTTTCTCAGTTCCATCAATTTCCAGAGGATCTGTGATTTTTCAAAAGACAAACAGCCCCACAGCGCATGTAAAGCCTTACTGTTCTCTTGTTTCCCAGTTAATTCGAGTTGTCACATATGTAAGGTGTAAAATAAATTTCTTCTAAACACATCATCATAACAATTTTGACGTTTTCTTTATATTTTACTCATATTTCCTATTTTGTAAGAATAAGAAAATTAAAATTCCATTAAAATGTAAATAACTTTTTGCTCAAACAAGGGAAGACTATTGATATTTTAGAGTTAGTATGCACATATTTAGAAATGTTTATCAAATTGAGAACAGAAACTTAAGCACACTTTGTCTGAAATCCATATACTGAGTGTTTATAGTTTCAAATAGCCACCTTCACTAGACTCCACTAGTTTTCTAGCAAGGCCATCAGTGCTTTTTGTACAAGTTTCATCTATAATATAGCACTTTGATATGAATACTAACACTAGTACTAACGCTTTCTTTTGTCTGTCTATGCATCTTCATTTATTTTATAACATGTACTCATTAAATGGAAATGGAGTTCAGCATTGACAGTGTTCAGGATCAGGACTCATATCCTTTTGGTGAGACACAAGGAACAAATCACAGATCAACAGCTCTGGTCAGGTCCACTTGAGAATAGAAGCCACAGAACTGTGTAGTGTCTGGTGGCGGAGCCACACATAGACTGGGGTATGGAGACATAGCTGATCAGAAGAGAAGGCTAGGAAGATAAATCAAAGTCACAGCCAAGCAAGAGAAAAAAAAAATACTGTAACTGATAAATTACTAGAGACTTAGCATGGGCACTACACAATTTTTCTCAAATAGTATCTCCTATATTCCTCTCTGTCTACTCATCCCAGTTCTCCCCATGTGGGCTACCATTAGGACCCACCCCCTTCCTGTCACTCATTAGAAAATATGATAATTAGAACATATAAAATATTGTAAGACAAAACAAAACTAATATATCAGAACAGAACAAATATACA
Organism: Phodopus roborovskii; assembly: GCF_943737965.1. Taxonomy (NCBI): domain Eukaryota; kingdom Metazoa; phylum Chordata; class Mammalia; order Rodentia; family Cricetidae; genus Phodopus; species Phodopus roborovskii. The sequence goes on from NW_026126461.1 coordinate 10,818,242, forward strand.
AACCCAAGAAAAAGGTCTAAGAGAAGTGAACCAGTCATTTGCACACTCACTGATCCTATTAAAAAAAGAACAAATTGGAAGCCATAATGTGTGTGCGAAGAACCTGTAGTATAAAAAATAGAAGAAACTTATATGAATAAAATTCATTTAAATTTAAAATGAAGATAAAATTAGATGAAGAAAAAACAAAAGAGGAAAATCCCAGAAATGACATAGTAAGATAAGGAACTTTCAAATATATAATCATATTTTTCTCTTGGCTACCCTTACAAGAGGTTTGTTTCCACAAGAGACTTCCTTGAAAGAAACTAAAGTTTCATTTGCAAGTGGTTAGCAACTGAAGATTGCGTCAGTGTTGGGAAAGGAGGCATGTGTCGTCTCTTTTCAACTCTAGCATTCCATCTGGTGCAGAACAGTGCAGGCAGACATTGTACATGCTGCCTCGGTCTCTGTGACTTCTTATGTGCATTGATCCTCTATTTAGGGGACCTGCATGAATTTATATTTTGACCTTCAATTTGATTTCATTTATCAACAAGACTGTTCTCTCTCTCATTCTCTCTCTCTCTCTCTCTCTCTCTCTCTCTCTCTCTCTCTCTCTGTGTGTGTGTGTGTGTGTGTGTGTGTGTGTGTGTATGCCAATACCATTTTCTTTCTATTATTTTGTCTCTGCAGTACAACCTGAAAACTGCTGGTGATACCATCAGGAGTTTATTATTCAGAATTGTGTTGTTGTCTTAATTGTTTTAGGAGTTTTTGTGGTTTTGAAAAGTTTTGGTGTTTTTGAAAGTAAAAGTCGTCTTTTGAAGGTCTGTGTGAGGACTTATGTTGGAATTTTGATGGGGATTGCACTGAACCTGAAGATGGCTTTTGGTAGGATGATAATTATTACTACATTAATTCTAGTAATCCATAACCATAAGATTTCCATCTTCTGAATGTCTGAATGTCTTCAATGTCTTGCAGTTTTTATGATACAAATATTTCACTTGTTCGGTTAGAGTTACCCCAGGATTTTTTTTTTTTACATGGTTTGAGGCTACTATAAAAGGTTTCCTTCTTATTGATTTTTTTTTGGTCCATTTGTCATTTATGTATTAGAGGATAACTGATTTTTGTAGTTTACTTCCAGCTACTTTGATGAAAATTTTAATCACCTGTAGGAGTTTCCTGGTGTAAAGTTTAGGGTCGTTTATGGATACTACCATGTCATTTTCAAAGTACAGATTCTTTGATTTCTTCCTTTGCCATTTGTATTCTCTTGATCTCCTCAGATGTCTTATTCCTTTGACTAAGAATTCAAATATTTTATTGAATAGGGATTGAGGAAGTAGACAGTCTTGAGGCCTGAGTTATCTGCTGGCTCCCAGGGAATGGTTTCTGGGATTGAGGACTGGGATAAATAATGAATGAGTGGGAGGAAAGTCTATTTTATCATTTAATATATGTGGAGATGTCTGAGTTTAAGACGTATTTTTTATGTCCTTGTTTGCCTAACCCTCCCTTGACTTTGAGCATCCCAAATTTTTTTATTAAAAGAATGTTAGATACTCCCTTAACCTAGAGACACGAGAGAAGTCCTAGTCCCTACTTCAAATGACTTGACAGATTTAGATGACTTCTTCAGCCTGGTCAGTTTATCTTAGACTATCCAGAAATCTATCTTCATGATTGACTCCAGGTTACTAGTTTAGTAGTGCCTGCAGGTTACTAGTTTAGTAGTGCCTTGCATGTTTGTTTATTTTGTCTTTTGAAGGTTTTATGGATTTTTTTCCTCCCTCCCTCCTCACTCTTTCTCTTTTCTTTCTTCAGTTGGCAAATGAATTTTGCCACTTTGATATAGCTGATTTCCTGCTGTATAGAGATGACAATGGATTGGGTGTTTTCCTTATCTCAATTGGTTCAAGCTTGGGAAAATACCACTCAGTGTCTTCTAAAACAATTTCCCTTTAGTGAACGTTTTGTGAAGAAGAGAAGAGGAACAGAGTTTTTTCCAACACACAAACAGAAATGCTGTGTACTCATAACCTATAGTCCCTCCTGAATGTAGATCCAGTGATAGCATCTTCTTCTGCAGCTGTAAACAAGAAGATAATTGTTCTCAGATATTCAGTGTGAGAACCTAATAAAGCACTTGGAAGAAAAACATGTTCACATGGAAAACTGATATTTCTTCTTCTGTTCATGCTAAGTCTCTAGTAATTTATCAGTTACAGTATTTTTTCTCACTTATTTTAAAGAATATTAAAATAATGCCTTTCCAATACTCTTCAAAATATCCCTTGTAGAAGTCAGCATTATATATGATTGAATTTATCATGGTAGACACAAGGAGAATGTTTGGGTCAGGCTTTTTCTAGGGCTGCCAGCATCAAACATATGAAGTTATTATAACCAAGGTCTACAAAAAGTCATAAAGAAGCAGAGTTGAGAAAAATGAAAGGCGCCTGTGCAACTTCCTGTCCTATTTGTTCACTGGGAAAAGGTTTGGGAATGATCACTGACCTCTAAGCAACAGAGAATGGAGCTCATCTTTCACTTGTGAATGAGCTCCTTTCTGTAATTGATGGCATCTCCTGAAATGGCTGCAATCATTAGGGCTCCAGTGACTGAATTAAAAGAAAATGAAGGATGCAGATGGCTGTAATAAAGCAGGAGAATGCATTTCTTCCTGGTGACAGATACAACTGATCATTTTACAAGGAAGTGCTTTACTAAAAGTGTTTCGGCTATGTAGTTCTCAGAGAAAATGAAGAGTAATGTAAAAATTGGACAAGATGAAACTAGCTGTTTCATTTCAGATATTGACTGCACCAGTCACTTTTAATAAATCAGCTGCTTATTGTACCTAAGACAGCAGTTTGTTAATACCAAGAAAGCACTGTAAAGTATTCCCTTCGGCAAGATGCTAAGATAGTCTTTGTTGTATGGCTTAACATCATTTTATTTAATTTCTCTTTGCTATATGCTTTCTAATTATTAACATGTAAATTACTAGGCTTAATAATTTGAAAATATTTTTATTTAAATCAAACAAGACCCATCAGTGTTTTATGCAAATGATCAAATTATATGTGGTGCATGTGTTTTTGGGATAAGTACTCTCCATAATCAATATTCAATTTTTGCTTTGTGAAAGAGGGAACCCTAAGACAACAAACAGAGAATGGTGAGGAATGTGGTTTATAAAATCAAGGCACCACTGGACGTAGCCCTCCTGATTTACATACCTCCAAATCCTGAAATATATATCCAGAATATTTGATAATGCTGCAAGTACATATAATCAGAAATCTTAGTGGGTAACATTAAATTAAATAGTAGGATTGAGTATTTAATTTATCAGAAAATTAACATCTATACAATTTGAATAAATATAGAATGCTCTAAAAAACCTATTAAGCTAACAGTATCATATATTGCATGTACTTAACAGTGGTACAAATTAAAATAATTATATATATATACATAATATATTTATAATCTTAGTAAACATTTCATTAGAAATTTTGAATAGTACTACATCTTTAATTTTGGCTTCTAGAAGTCTACGAAATTTAATTCAGTTATTTAAATAATTTATAAAAATTTCTAAGTTAATTCTAAGTATTGTTACTTTATTCTGAATATAAATAGGGTTTTACATATATATATCATATAATATATAATATTTATAACAATATATATCATTGTAATGCTATTAACTATAAAACATTATTAAATTTTGGGATTGAATATTTTACTCTTTCCTTTTTTATTTTCTCATATTATAACACTACGACTTTTTTTTAACATAATAGATCATGTGAAAGTTATATTTAGTAATGAACATGAAGTCAGTAGTTTAGGTTGTATGCCATGGTTGCTTTTCTAATAGAAGAAAGTGAGCAAAAGACAACACACTCTTTAAAGAGACTTATCAAGACAGATGCTTTGGGACCATTAAGTGTTTGCACTGCATGGAAATGCTTTTCTTCTACCAGTCAATTCTCCCTATGCAAGTATGCTGTTACACCATGTTGGTGAGACAGTAAGATTGTTATCCTGTAATGCAAAATTTTTGTCAGATTGAAGCAGTCATTTAGGGCCTTGAAATCAATTCAGTCACAACATTTAGTGACTGGTGATTACCAAGGAAAGACATTTCAGGATTTTTGTTAGGAACCAAAAGAATAATAAGCTGTATTCTTTGATTTCCTGTACAGCCTCTGCATTATTCTTTTTCCTAAATTCATTTCTGCAACCATATGTTAAGACCTTTAATAAATGTTGTTTGAAGTACATTTGGTGGCATGCTACTTAATCCCAGAACTTGGGAAAGAGAGGCTGCAAAATTGGTCAGGAATTCAAAGCCAACCTCAGCTACATTACATAGTGGTTCTGAGACTAACCTCAACATCATGGACATTGTTTAAAGAAAAGGAAAATGAATAGATGTGTGTTTGTATGCTTCTGACATGAAGAATGGCAGTGTCTCCGGACTAAAAGAATGCCTTGTCTGAGCATTAATACAGCTACACATTCCTGTACATTGACTAGTCCAATCCTCCCTCCCCCTTTCTCCATCTACTACCTAAATTGACAGAAGCTGTGTGAAGATGAAGGGACATTAAGAAACATCTCACAGGGAAGTCTGGTATCTTCCAAGCTGGTCAGTGCCTTCCCAAGGATGGGCTGATATAGATGACATATTTGGGATGCTAGTTTTCTCTCTTAAGACTCCTCCATTCAATAATCAGAACAAAAAAAAAAAAAAGAAGAAGAAGATCCAGAACATGCCAAGTCCCTAGCTCACCAGAACATTGCCCTTCACCACACTGACAACTGAAATGAGACCTGAAAGCATTTTCAGGCTAGAAACCTTTCTTGGGCCAAAGGTTAAAACGTTTTCTCTTGAAGTTGCTTCTGACTCCATATGATGTTATTTGAAAGTATTTATGAAATACTAGTTTGTCAAAAAGAGTACTCATAAATACTACATTGAAAAAAATGAAGAATAAAAGTCTGGTTTTTGTCTACTTTTAATGGTACACGTTTCCATTAACCTTTAGTGTTTACTTTACATGAAAGGTATTTAACCACCCACTTGGGTTTAAGGTGAACAGACCATAATTTAGTCTTTTCAAGTCATTACAGAAGCTGCACTTTAAAAAACCCTCTCAAAAGAACAGGGAGCGGTGTGTGAATAAATCATTTTGTGAAAATATTTAAGAGCTCAAGCCAGAAAGTGTGCTCTGCCCATGTAAGCTTTTCCACAGTCCAAAATGTTCAATGGATATTCTCAGACAAGTGACATCTGCCTCACAGAATACTGTTAAGAACAAAAAAAACCCTGATACTTTAGTACTTTTATTTTAAAAAATAAATCAGAAAACTATCATTTTTTTAAAATCACAAAACATCAAAATTTCTGTGTGTAATACAAACAAAATAAGAACTTCATAACCTTTAAATGCTAATACCAGTTTTACATTGACTAATAATAGAACCAACAGACATCATTAGCAGTGTGTTGTATGTATACATATAAGAAGTTATTTTTATTTCTATATCATTAAATACTAATGTATGGAATCATAATTATAGAAAAGAAAAATGAATGATTACGAAAAATGATTAACAAAATCACAAAAAATTGGTTATGATTGTGTAGTTCTCTGTCCATTCATATGTAGTCAACAGTCTGCACATTTTGTTTGTTTAAAGCCATCAAATTGACCTTAAATTTGCTAAGTAATTAAAGTTTTTGTTCCTAAACTCTCGCTGCTTTTGATTCTGTCTTCCACTGGAACTAGAAATGGCATGTGACCATCCTTAGCATGCAAAATCTTTTTAATCTTTGTAAATTGTTTTAAGAAAATAGTTTGTCGTCAGATAGATACTATATATTTGATGGAATGACACACACTTGTAATTCCAACATTTGGGCAAGTAAAAAAAAAAAGTAGTTACTTAGAAAGTTGACAGCTACCCTTAGAATATGTGAGATCTTCTCTAAGAAAAACAAAGTTAAGTAAAATTTAGATTTAAGAATTTACCAAATTGGATTTTCATGGAAGGAAGTCATGTGGAATATTTGCATTGATTTTACTAAATGCCTTTCATGTTGTCTCTAGATGCTGTAATCTTAAAATAGCACTCTCTGATCTTACTAAAATAGTTTCTTCACTCCTACTTCTCAGTATATTTGCCAACACTGGGCTATGCTCACAACTTAAATTCTTTTTCGTAAATAGATTTCACCTTCCATATTTATATATAAAATTGAGGATAGCCTTCCATGTTTACATTTTCTAGAGAAACAGAGAAGTAGAAATAACAAATTTACCTGAGGGTATAAGGATAATAACTAGGGTATGGTTAATGATTATGTTTAAATATAGTGGTGGTTGTATGTTTTCCTCCAAGATTTATGACTTCTCTAGCCCTGAGTAGTTGTCTAGACTTCTAATCTGAGGCATGATGCCCTTCTTGCTGACCAAGATTTAGCTCAATTAGAGATTATGTCTTAGTTACTTTCAAGGTTCAGGCAACTAAGGAATAGTAACAGTGGGGCAAATAGAAAGAGAACCCTAATAAATAGGTTATCCAGTAAAAATGGTCTGTCCTAAAATTAGGCAAACAAGTAAGATTATATCGACTAAGCAGGTTATGTGTGGATATATATATATTGTGTATTTAATTACAGTGATCAATTTAAAAAGAGATTGCAAGGATGTATATTGGAGGTTTTTAGGAAGGCTGGGAAGGGGAATATGATCTAATTATATCATATATAACCATATATATCATAAAAAAGAAAAGAAAAACTTTGATAATATGTACAAACTTATTTTATAAAATTATGTACCCATAAAATAATAATCCATGTTGAATTTATCTTAAAATAGCATCAAAACATGAACTATTCCTGTACATATTAAAATAGAAAAATAAGTCAAAATATTTCAGCTATATGAACTGTAGTATAATTGAAAAAATTACAGAAATGTCATTATTAAAAAGATGACACCAGGTCCTTTAATCAGTTACCCAAATACACAGAATTAAAACAACATTGAATCGACCATTGTGGTGGTGAGCTTGTACTCTCTAAAATGATCTAATCCCCTTGTACATTAGTTCTGTATCATTCCTTGAACTTTAGCTCAGAAAGAATCAGTAAATAATAAGAGACTTGGCACCAATGACTTTAAGAAACAAGTTGTCTGTGCAGCTGGCCCCTAGCTCCATATATATATATATATATATATATATATATATATATATATATATATATATGTTTTTAGCATGCTGAAATGCAGGAACTCCTCACAACAAATTCCAAATGGATGAAATCAGAAGTTGAAAGTAACTGGTACTATAAAGTGAAGAATTGAGAACTGGCACCCAGCCATATAACTTCAATGAAGTGAACACTTCTGGTGATCTGAGGTCAGTTTTGAAGAGGACCCAAAATTTCAAAGGCCAGTAGTCATATCAATTACCTGAGTTTAGATTCCAAGGACGATAATCTAGGTAGCCATCCTGTCCCTTATAGTGACAAGAAAGAACTGTGGAATTATGTATTAGCTGTGTCTGAACATGCTGAAGTTTTAGGAGTTTGTTATGTAACTCTGGTAGACGTTTTTGTGTACAACTTATATCTATTAGTGAGCTATGTACCTCTTTTTCATTCTTGATAGGATTGGAAGAGATTTCCCAAGCCTCCATAGTCTTGAAGTGTGTTTTCATCGGAATAACTCTACCCATAGTTAACTTCTATCTCTAGTGTCCGTTTCTTATTCTTAGTTAGAGACTACAATTAGGACAAATTTGGTTCATGAATTGAAGTAATCAGAGTAGCACAGAAAAGCCAATTTGTCATAAAATGAACATAAGATAGAGGCATTCCTTCAATAATTAGTATGGAGTTGGGTGGCATTTGGTGGTTTTCCACTTAGATTCTCAAAATGTCTGGACTTTGTGTTTTGTTTATTTCAACCATATTTTGACTCTTGATCATTTACAGTGGAGAGCAGTTTATACATAATAATTTAAAGCTCTGTGTAAGAGACTATTTCATCACTGAAAACAAAAATACCTGCTTTTCCAAAGAAAAGAATATTTTTCTTGAATAAATCACTGTATTGACTCACATATGCACTATTTAAACTGAATGATGGGGAACTAAATAGTCAAATTGGTATACACTCTTCATCTTGGATATAAGATTCTTAGATGCACAATAGGTCTGTGTTAGTGAAAGAAAAATTTACAAGTAATATTAAATTTGTATAGAGACTAAATAATATAACAATATTTTCTTGTGAAAATTTTAGGAGAAAAGTTTGCAAAAACCAGACAATAAAACTTAATAATGTGTAACTTTCATATTAATTTGGCATGAAAACATTATTGTATCTGTAAATGACTTTCCAAATGGTGTTTTAAACTAGGGAGTTGAGCAGGGATAGGGCCAGCTTCACACAAGGTAATGATATTTTATTTACATCTAAGTTAGAGCTATTATCGCTATTTAATCTTCCAATTTTGAATATATTTTTCTACACTATTTTGGCAATACAGATTGAAGCTACAGCATTGTGTTTGGTCTCCTAGAATTCTACCACTGTCCTATCCCTAATCCATACTGTGAGAACATGCATTCTATAATTTATCAACAATAACTTTGAACAAGTCAATTTTGTTTCAGTTTTTGGATTCCACACATGTCAATCAAATTGACTTCTTCCTAAACTTGCCATTGCCAGTTCCATTATTTGCTTCTCTCAATTTCTGCAAAATTTCACAAAAAGTTATATCAACCGATCATTTCATTAAATTCAACAAGTTGAAAATTGTCCAGGAGGAGCTAAAATTAGCTTTGCACAAGGTTATTCCCTTTCTTCTAGAACAAATCATGATTTTTACCATTTTTAGATAATGTTACTAGAATATCAAGTTTTTTAAAGCATAATACAGAGATTATCTGACTCAATGTATTTTGTGTGTAGGTATGTATTCAATGATTTTTTTAACTTTATTTAATTTGGTTGCTAAATAATTCATTTTCCATTATTACAGATCATATTAGAAGAGGTGGGGTAAGAGAGCTTCAGAGAGCTTAGGAGAACATTCAGCTCTTGCAGAGGAGTCTAGTTTATTAGCTCACAACAAACTGTAAGTCCAGCTCTGGAGAATCAAATACATTCTGCCTATATAGCTATTCATTAGCATATGTATGTATTTAGAAATAAATCTGTGCTGCTGGTTAGCATAGAAGTTAAAAGTGCTTGCTGCCCTTCATCAGCATGTAGTTATGTTTGCAGCACTAAAGCCTAAGCTCACAATTACTGGTAGCTGCAGCTCCAGAGGATCCCTGACTCGTTTTTCTGCCCACTGTGGGTACTTGGACATATGTGATATACACTCAGAGTTTCAGAGTCACACACACACACACACACACACACACACACACACACACACACACACACACAAATCACTTTTGAATACTTAACTTATTTTGATCCTGTTGCCTATATTATTTTTTATTGCTTAATGTGTTTTATATTGGTGTTTTTACATTTTATTTGTATACATCTTGTTTATTTTCTGTGTATCTTTAACTAAAATGCACATACAAAAATAAGTTACATTATTATTCTTAATCAGTTTCACCATTTTCTGCTGCCAATCAATTGTGGTTATTTATGAATATACTTCTCTCATGAGTGAATAACTGAGAGGCATCCACTTGAAGAGCATGTCCATTTGCTCCACATCATGCTTCCTATTTATTCAATTTAAAATGCTCATGCCCTCTTTTTTTCACATTATACAAAGAACAAATTCTTTAATTCCACAGACCAGACACAAGTCACTTTTATGGATATCATTAACACTATGTTTTTCTCATAGGTATCCATTATAACCATTCAATTAAATTAATGTTGAATAATTATCTGTAAGTCATAAGTTTATAAACTTCCCTTCTTGGAGACTTTGCTACTAGACAAGCTCACATTCATGAAATCTTAATGTAAAATGAATACTTTCTCTGATAATTTTGTGTATCTTCTACCCAAGGATGTTATTAGCATAAGAAAATATATTCATCTGTTTTGTCTCTGGCTAATTATTTGCTGAATATATTCTCATGATAACTCCAAATTCACTCTTTTATGTGCAAACCCATATAAAGACTGAATAACTCAATTGAACATCCTGTACAGTCATGCAGAAATGCAATTTTCGACTCTCCACTGAATTTTTATGTGGACATTTAAAAGATCTTTGGTGTGGCTGAGCTTGTGCCTTATCTGATATAATATATATTTAGCTATGGTTAATTAGAAGCTTATTTACTATCTGTGTATAAAGTATTGGATATGGATGGGGAAAAGAGCTTAGTGGGTGATGGGAGATGTCATTCTGTAAATATGTTTCTCATATTGGTTAATGAATAAAGCACTGTTGGCCAATAGGAAATCAAGATGGGTGGGACTAGGAGACTAGGAGGAGAGAGGAATAAGTAGGAAAGAGGTTCAAGATGGAGGATGGAGAGAGTAGAACACTGGTCCCTCTCTCTGGTAAGATGAGACGATGTGGAAATACTTAGATTAATATAAATGGATTAATATTTAAGACAGAGCTAGCCAATAAGAAATGCTAACAGCTTTATATCTACTATATTGTCTCTATGTGTTATTTGGGGCTGGTGCAGCTGTGGGCTCAGACCAGCAGGAAAAACTGCTTCTAACAAGTGTGTAAGACAATCTTCCGTACAGTGTTAAATTCCCAAGTTGAGATCCCCAGCAACCTCATAGCTAGGCATTCACATTCTCATATAACTTTGTAACCATGGAGTAGTACAAAGACATGAGTAAAACTGAGGGTTGCTGCAAGCCAGCCGTGCACAAACCAACCAGTTTTCAATACAGTAAGAGACCCTATAACAAGCAAATGCGACTGGAAGTGACAAAGGAGGACATGGTTCACCCTACTCTATCCTCCCGGTGCTTGTGGGCAAACATGCTCCCACACCCACACAACAACAACAACAACAAAGTAATATTAGGAACAAACACACATATGTGTAAGTACAACTAAAACTACAGGAGCAGATCAATAAAAATAAAAGAATTGTATTTTCTTTATTAAAACGCATACTTGTATATTATACCTTTTGGCATCCAGAGTGTTTTTCTTTATTTTAAAAACACTGTTAAGGTTTAACATAGACAACATGGTATGTCTTTCCCTAAGAGTAATGAATTACCTATTTTGGGACAGGGTTTCTCTGTATGGTTTTGGAGCCTTCCTGGAACTAGCTAGCTCTATAGACCAGGCTGGCCTTGAACTCACAAAGATCCATTTGCCTCTGCCTCCCAAGTGCTGGGATTAAAGGCATACACCATCAATGCCCAGCCTCCTAAATATATATTTTAATGTTTTGCTAGTACCCTTGTATATATAAGTGTCTATCATATGCCACTCAAAGGATACATGTTTAGTTATTGGTACTGAAAGAAAAGACAAATGATGAGTAGAAGAGTGATGGCAACGCCATGTGCTCTTTCTCATGTTTGGGTGTAAGCATGCTTTAAGTTTGTCAGTTTCTTCGTGTTTTTATCAACTAAATGATCTCAAAGCAGCATTTTTTTAAATACAATATCATCCACAGTTTTTCTACTTTATTTTACAGGACCTGCTACCTAATGCTCCAGACCTCCACCTACAATGGTTCTTTTATACTTTCCTGACTTTTAGAGATACTTCAGTCTATATATTCAGATCTAAAGATTTAGAGGTAGGGTCCACAAAGCAAATTTGGTATTATCCTTTCTTGACCTGTGTTATGTTACTCTATACAATATTTTCTAGTTCTATTTATTTACCTTCTAATTTCATTTTTTTCCTAAGAGGATTAGAATTCCATTGTGTCTAGGAATCAAATTTTTATTATCTTTTCCACAGTTGCAGAACATTTAAGCTGTTTCCATTTCCTAGCTACTGTCATATGTACTGAAGCCGAATTTACTGACAGTTGTGAGACATCTGATATGGGTGCTAGATTCAAGCTCAGTATCATATCCTTTTTAAGAATAGTATATGTTCTCACTACTAAGCCATTTCTCTAGACCCTGCTGTACATTGAGGAATGTGTTCTTAAGTATACGTTCATCTTTTAATCAGATTATTCTGATATATAATATAATATATCAAATACAGTGTGTGTGTATGTGTGTGTATGTGTGTGTGTGTGTGTGTGTGTGTGTGTGTGTGTGATTAGATATAATATATTAAAGATAGGGTACCACATAGTCAAGGCTGGCCTTTAACCTGCTATGTCTTTGAAGACTGCCATGAAGTTGATTCTCTTGCCTCCACCTGCTGAGTGGTAGGATGTCAGGTGTAAGTTTCCTACTCAGATTTTGAGGTATGTTAGTGGTCAAACATATGGCTTCAAGTACTAAAACAAACTGAGCCACAATGTCAACTCTTGAGTGGGTTTTCTAAATGCTACAAATTACCTCAGTGTAACATACATAATTTGCAAACATTTTTGTTCATTTGTAGGTTGATTCTTGACTCTGTTGTTTCCTTTCTTGTGTACATAGTATTTACTCTCTTGTGATCCCAATTTTTTTGATGCTGCTGTTGTGGTGGTTGTCTGTTTTTTTGAGTTCTGGTTCAAAGTATCCTTCCCACTTCATTGTTCTGATTAATTTATCCCATCTTCTCATGTTATCTTTTAGGAGTTTTCTGGTTGAAGTTTTATATTCATTTTTAATTCCAAACTGTGATTTAGGTAATCACTGAAAATTAGGACTTTAGCTCCTGCATGCTGCATGTAAAACTCAATTTTACAACATGATTTGTGGAAGATGTCTACTTGTTCACATGAAAAGTAATTAAATATGAAAACTTTATATAGTAATACAAAATATTGTATATGAGAAATGAATTCAACACAGATGTCACAAATAATTAGTAGTAGTATTATACTTAACAATTGAATGCTATAAATGAACTTAAGAAAACAAGTACAATTGAAATACTTTTAAAAATAAAATAGCAATGAATGCAGGTAGATATGATAGATATGTGATAAAGCTTTTAAATATTTTATCAATATAAGGTGGGCCCAACTTTTATGAAAAATTTTTGTTCATGAATTTAAGATTACATAATGTTACATAGTATATAAAATACATATGATCCTTATGAATAACATCAATAATTTTCTCCATCTAACTAGAAAAAAATCTGAAAACATATATGTAATGACACCCAAAAACTATGTATATCTCAGTCTATACAAAACCATACCTAAAGATTAAACAGTTACTATTATCCGTCTCACTGTTGCTAACACCTCCTAAGGGTACCATTCTGGGAACTACACTCTTACACACGAGACCTTGCAGAGCACATCAAGACTGAACTACAGTAACTTACCTGCAGGCCATGCAATTCCCACATTTGATGCATTGAGTTTCCATTCAAAGATTTTTTCGATTTTCACTAGATTTCTTGGACTCATGGGTGTGTTCCTCCTATCCCACGCTGTGTTTCCTACATTTCAGCCTCTTTGACCTGCCTGAGCAGGGAAAGACTGCCCTGTTCTGTTACTGTTTTTCTTTCCTAATCAAAATTCCAAATATGCCTCCAGCAAGACAGCAAGGGTCATTGTCGTATTGGGGCTGTTTTTATCCTCATAGGAAACTATCTTCCTACTTCTCAAGATCTTAAAACAACTGCTTCCTATATCTCATCTGGTTTTACTTTTTCTTCATCACAAGCAGTAAATTCATTGTTAGTTATTCTATTGTATTTATTGTGATAGTCTTAACTTCATTAACAATTAAAGCATGCCAGTATAATTCCATTTATTGTTGTTTGGTCCCACAGCATTCCAACTTTATTTCTGTAACTCTTATCTGGGTTTTTACATCTACTCAGCCTACTGTCACTGTAAGAAACACAATTTCTATAGAATAGTGATGAGTTTGTTCTTAGCACATGCCATACTTAAACTTCCTTTTTGATGACTGTTTTTAAAATCCATGACTCTTGTGTTTGTATAATAATTCTTTTCTTCAGTATGTCTCTTTCATAAACATAATAAAACCATTAAACCATTGTTTAATAAAGAAAAACTTGATGAGTTAAAGGTCTTTTGTTATATTAAATGTATACTTTATATATTTTGTATAAAATGACTTTATAGCAGTTATCATATTGTTTGTTCTGTGCAGAATTGGTGGATTACCACATACAATTTTGATTTTTTCTTCGTGTTTGAGTATCAAAGCATTTGACTTTTCATTTATGGAAATGTGTGTGTATATATATATGTATGTATATATATATACATACATATATATATTAGATTATATAATTATCCTTTAAAATGCATTTTTATCAATCAAGATGATGTGCAATTATTTTAGTTTATGTCAATTATGCTAATTTTTAATATATTTATTTCAACTTGGGACCATGTTGTCATACAGTCATAAATCTTGGGCCCACATTCTTGCAGTCATAACTTGAGAGCAATAACTTATTTTAACTCTTCCATTTCTGTGGCTGTGGATAGGGATGAATCTTTTCCTTTTTGATGTGCCAGCTTTTTTCAAGGACTCATATTTTCTAGATTTATTAATTCTAAGTTTTTGATTTCTAAAAAAAATGAAGTATATTGCTTTACCCAGGACTGTCTCACATTCATTCTCATATACAACGATGTCTGTTCCATTTTTAAAGATTTGTCTTAAGTGTGTGTGTGTGTGTGGGTACATGTGAAGCCATGGGACTGGGTATGTGTTTGTGTATATGCATGTTTTTGAAAGTCGGGTACTTGCATCAGGTACTCAGAAGCTAAAGTCACAGGTGGTTTTGAGCCCTTCCAAATGCTTGCTAAGAAGCACACTTGGGTCTTCGGCAGGAGCAATGCAATCTGTTAGGCACTGAGCTATCATAACAGGTCCTTATATTTGCCAGATTTGATCCGTTATTTATGTGTATGCAGCAGGGAAGGAAGCATGTCATGAAATTCTACTCTGATATTTAGAACAGAAATCTTATATGAATTTTTTTCTTTTCTCTGCTTTCAACTTATATTTGTAGATTCTGCTGAAAAAAAAATACAATTTGAAACTTAGTAATATGATTTTATGTCACTAACATTTGAAAAGATATTCTCAGCTGTGACATTTTTAACTTCAAATATTTTATTCTTTCATTCCATGCTAACAAATTGTGTTATTTATATCTACTAAATTCTTTAAATGTCCTCACACACTTCTAGAAATTTATCTGAATTTTTGTTATGCTTCTTAATATGAGTGATTGAGATGATACTTGTAAACATTAAGAGGATTACAACATGTATGAATAATGAGGATATGAGATTTGTTTTCAAGCAGAGATATAATAGAAGTTGGTTAAAGAATTTATTTCAAATAATTGACCTAGAGTTGCTCAGTTTGGAGGCTACTTAGCAGCTACATGATTTTGTATTATGTAGTTATTATTAGTTCTGAAGTATTACATTTTCTATTAACAAATTTAAAACATATATGTTTTATGTATGTTTACATAAAGTTTTAAGGATGATAATCTGTGGGTGTCCTTAATCTTGTTATGACAGATAATTCATTTATATGTAGTTTTGCTCACCACTTATCACTACAGATTTACAGCACTCCTGTGGTTTTGAAAACGGTAAATTTTAAATTTGCAAATAAACAGATGTGTGTCTGATACAAAGCTAATAACCCATTACAGAACAAAATCTTATTTTTTCCATTGCACTTGTTTTTAACAGCATGTTCACAAATGGAATGATGTTTTCATAGGAAGCGTCATTTGAAGACAAAATAGCAATTTCAGAGAATCTTTTTTTTTTTAGTCTTTTAATGTGAAAGCTTAAAAATATGTAAACACTTTTTATTGTTGGAGACTAATTTTTGTTAGGGATGTATATCTGCTGTAGTCTAAAGAGGTAATAAGTTACAAAATAAAGGTACAGAAAGATACATGCAAATGCTTTCTCAAGTGATGCAGCTAGGACTCCATCCAGATTTTACTAAGACTGAAATCATAATGCCATTTGATACTTTTGAATGCCTCTGGGCAGGCAGTGCCAGGACCACAGCTGTGGCTTTTAGCTTGTTGATTGATAGATTTAATAAAGCCATTTGTGTGTATTGTTATCCATCCTTTAAAAACAAAAATGTTTTTCTGAATACTTTGAATGACTTTTTGAGAATTTTCTTCTTCAAGCAATTATTTTCTATGGAAGAGCAACTAAGCAAAAACAGAAGATGGTTTAAGTATTGCATACTATTTTTAATAGTCCTATTTTGAAAAAGATGAAAACAAGAATTTTATTTTCATTATCTCAGGATTTCCTACTTTAAATTGAGGATAAACAAAACCACAGTCAAATATGCCTGTTCATTTCAAGAAGAAGATAGGACATATCTATTTGCCTTTAGTGCATCATGCAACAGCTTTAGATGTTGAAGGCCATGTATTTTAAGTGTAGTCAAGTTTCTCCCTTCAAAATATTCTGTGCATTATGAAAAAGAAAAAAAAAAAAAACATAGCACCTAGCTATTTCTCTCAATGGGATAGATTCCTACAATGTAAAATTAACAGATTTATATTGATAATCTGGGTTCCTGTTCCCCACCACGTCATGCTGAAATGAGTGGGAACCAGTCTACACTGGGCATTGGGCTCTCATGAGAAAGAATAAAGGACAGACGAGAGAGGTCTGTGAGTATGAGTGCTGGCTCTTATTCCAGAAGATCCCAGACACTAATGTTAGAAAGCTCAAAACAGCCTATACTTCCAGTTCCAGCAGAACTCTCTGCTCTTGCTTCTTCAGGTACTTGCAAACAGGTGTAATGCACCAACAAGTATGCACACATACGATAATAAAACAGAAAACAAATCTTTCAGAAAAATGAGAAGAAATTTATAGAAAACATCACCCTTACCAGTTGCTTTACTATACTGAAAACTGTATTTCAGATCATTTTAAAATGACATTTTCGATTCTGTGTGGTAATCTTTAAATTATATTATATGAATCTCCAAATTCTGTACAAGATCTTTATATTAGCTAATAATATATAAAATTGCATATTACGTAATTTACAATTTCAACTTTGGGGTGGGGATGTTGCTAAATCAAAAAGAAATGTTATACTTGTAGAAAGTAAGCCTTGCTATAATTAATACTTACATTAATGAAAACCTTCCAGGCTGTGAACCTGAGTAAAATTCCTATAATACAGAAAAAAAACCTTGTATTTCTAAGATATACTTATTAGTAGAAGGGGACAATGGACCTTTATATCAAATGATGATAAAAGAATATTTTGGATATGTAAAATATTTTTATATTAAATGCTATTTTAAAGGATAAAAAAGAGTACAAATCAATAAATTTTCCTCCAATTAACAATAACCTCTTTTAATTTCAGTTTTAAAAATAATAAAATAGAAATATTTTGGTAATATAATATGTTTTGTCTACAAGTAAACTTATGATCTGTTGTGTTCCAAAGATCAAGAAATCACTTGCCAAAGGGAAAAAATGATTTTCCTATTTCTTCCTGGAAAGCAATTGTCTTTGCTCTTTTGCTTAAAGTTTGTATGAGATAACTCATAAACATTGTAATAAATTTTAGATTAAAATAATTTGCATATTGAATAATAGACTTTAAAAAGAAAAAAAAAGTTTTTAAAACTTGGCAATATTAATTTGTTTTTTAAAAATATGGTTTTATGCCATGGCTCATAGTATTTAGTTACTGTACCACCTCCCAACCCCTCTCCCCACCATCATGGGGCTCACTCTGTAGCTCTGAATGCTTTGGCCTCACATAAGTTTGCACCACCATGCCTACTGCATGACATTCTACCCCCCCCCGGAACATTTATATATTTATATATTTTTTCTTTATCTCTGTAACATAATACATCTTGAGTACAGCCTTTCCCATCCCTTCTTACCAGCCAAACCTCCATCTCCCCTTTTCCCTAGATCCACTGTTTGTCTGTTTCCATTCAATAATGAACAGGCCATTCATTCAGGGATGTCAATGAACATGTCATTATAAGGTACATGACCTAATATGAAGACTGGACTAAGGCATCAGTAGGAGGGAAAAGGTCACAAGAGCAAGAAAAAGAGTCAGAGATACCCCCCCACTCCCACTGTTAGGAGTCCAATGAAAACCCCAAGCCAAAGAGTGTCCTAGTGCAGACCCATACAGGTTCTGTGGTTGCCACCTCAGAATTTGTGAGCCTTATGAGCCCAGCCTAGTTGACTCTGTGAGCTGTATTCTCCTAGTGTCTTTGACCCCTCCAGTGGACTTTTCTTTTTAAATAAGCCACAAAATCATAATGGCAAGGATGCTTTCATTTTTGCTCAGTATTCTTTCTTTTAAATTCTCATTTAGTGTTTTCTGTACTTCCTGTGCCAGGACCCTACTACCTGGAGAATTTAAGGAGGCAATCTTTGGCTTTAGCACACTTTTGATACATCTTTACTTTCTGTTGACTGAGGCCTTTTCAAGTAACTACAATTTGTGGTGCTAAAAAGAACTCTTTCAATTCATAAATGTAGGGCTTGAACACTCTTCAAAGTACTATTATCCAATAAGGACACCAGTGTACAAAACACTTCTTTGTCCCCAGAGAAGACTGTTATGATGGTGCCATAGTGTCATCACTACCAAACTTCAGAGGCAGTTTATAAAATAAGACACTCCATTGTGTATCATCTCTGCTTCCTTTCCTGTTTCTCATTGCTATCATGTCACTGTCCCCACATGATGCTGTTCTTTGGTGTTGCTCATTGAAATAATCCATCATGTGTGATGTATTTAAATAGGCTTTAATCTGAAGCTACAGTACCAAAGATCAAGTCCTAAGCATGTGTTATGGAAGACATTACCTTACAAAGTTGCTTACATTACTAACTTAAGTGCTATTCTGCATGGTCTCCTGATCCATTGTCTTCCTTAATAGTATTTTTGTTGCAGTTCATTTAAATAAATTCATATCTGAATGAAATATTTCCTTTTCTATAGCATTTCAAAAGTAGTAATATAACTTGAAATTAAAACTACTTGTATGAGTTTGCTTTTGACATTCACAAACACAAGTTGAGGAGCTAATTCAGATATCTATAAATACTTGTCAAAATTCTGTCTCTCTGTCTCCCTCTCTGTCCCTCTTACCTTCTCATCCCTACCATGTAAGTCCAAATAATAGAACAGAATATGTATTTTGATGACATACTTGCTCAGAAAGTTGAGGACATAAATTATTCTAATTCCAGCAGAGGCATGTAATATAGTGCCTTATTTGTAGAATTTAGGCTCAGCTGTATTTTACACACACACACACACACACACACACACACACACACACACACACACAGTTACATGGATAGCACCATGGTAAACGATAGGGTGTATTATCTATGATGAGACCGAAATGACCTAAAATACTGTACTCTCTTTGATGGTAGCACATGAACTATGTTTGCAATGTACCATAAGAGATGTTTACAAGCCATCATCCATGAAGATCATGATGGTACATATCTGTAAATCATAGCATACCAGAGGGTGTAGAACGAAAGCTGAGAAACCAAGCATATGTTGAACTAGACTATAAGCTAAAGCAGAGATGTTAGGGAGACCCTGTTTCCAAAGCAGCAAAGAACAATGTTCCCTGTACATGGTAGACTTCTATCAGCCCAGCATAAGCCATTTAAAAAGAGAGGCAAAAAGGAATGAAAAAGAAAAGAGCAAGAGAAAAATTAAAACATGCAGTAACATAGGTAATGAGGATTTATCAGACACTGATTTATACAATTTGTACTTTGGTGTTCAGTGAAGTACAGTGCATCTGAGCTGTGCAGCTCTATGTAGTCTGAAGAACACACAACTAAAATGCCATCAGATAACCACACAGACTTTCTCTGTCAAGAGATGTTTCTTGTTTCCCTTTATAACCAAATGTTGCACTACCAACCATTACTGCATGTAGATATCCATCTGATTTCTGTTCCTAGAGTTGGCATTTCCACAAATTAATTGGGTAGTAAGGGGAATCATATGGAGCATGTCACAAAGTGTCAGTTTTTGTTTTTTTTTCAGGTGTTGTTTTAGAGACACATCCATGTCATAGTCATAATGAGGATAATAATTCATTTTTATGCCAAGCAATGTCCTAGACTGTGGACATTAAAATACTACCACTACTAAGTATTTATCCATTCTATAAATGCTTAAATGTCTAGTTGATGGATTTTATTCTTACCAATGTTTTTGAAATTTTGAATATAACAATAAAAATTTTATGAAGTACTCTGAGAAGGGGTATATATATAAGCCTTTGTTTATTTACAATATTTTAGTAAATGTTTTGATTTATAAGTGACTATTAATTTTTATGTGCTTATCTTTCACACATTCTTTTTTAGTATTTGTTTTTATTTATTCTTTGAAACTTTCATATCGTGTAATTGTTCACGCCCCTGCTCAACTCCTTACATACTTCATCTGCTTTCCTGTGCTCTCCACTCACCTCCACCCTCACCCCCAACCCTGCTGGCACACCTTACTCCTTTTCCCACTTTTATGTTATATATAATCTATTACCCACCCTTCTTTCTTCTGGATATCTTTTGGATTTTTCATGATCCTTTTTCTATTTTCACAAATTATATTTTCTGTAAAGTAAAATCACATATGTAAGAGTTGAATGCTAGAATCTTCATATGAGAGAAAACAGACTGCATTTGCTTTTCTTCGATTAGATTACATCATTTAAATCAGTTGCATAGCTTCACATATCCATTGGTGATTTATTATGGTTTGAGTCACTCTATCTACAGGAATTTGCATTATTTTTCTGTGTATTTTTCTTTTTCTTAACCACTTTTATCAGTATATTGTGAAATATTACTGTGATTTATGTATAATTCTTTCTAAGAGTATTTATAATGAACATATGTACAACTACAATTTTGAATATATGTCTTATAATACATTGTCATTTCAGGTACTTTATTAATTGTCTTATTCTTTCCATGTTAGTGATTTCTTTTACTATATTTAAAATATTAGTTTTGAAAGAAACTTTGTGGGCTAGCTAGAAAAGTGTCATCTTATCTCAGATTGAATGTATTTGGTATGAACAGAGGTTTTTAATTTCAGATTTTTTATTAACACTATTATTTTCCTTGCTCATGGATGAATGATTGTTTCAACAATATTCTTTGTTAATGCAATTCACTGTCATTTTGAGTAAAGTCTATTTAAATGCACCTGTAATATTACTGCCATGTCACTAATACCTCACTGTTTTATTGTGACTTTTAGAAAATCTTGAATTCAGGGATAACGTTTTCATTTTTAAGTTGTTCTTGGCAAATTATATATCTTTTATTTTTCCATAAACAGAACTACATAGCTCTATAAATTTCTTCAAAGTGGTCTTGTGGGACTTTGTTTTAAATTAAGCACAATCTATATATGAATTTGAAAATTTATATCTGCAGTTCTGATTCCTCAGTGAATACGTATAACATTCTCTAAAGTTAGGTAAATATTATCCACTGAATATACTTCTTTACAAGATAGTATAATTTATGTTATAAATCATGCTCTTAAAATATTTATTAGTTCTTATGTCAGCAGTGTTATAAAAAGTGTTTTAAATATAGGTATAATTTATGCAATATAACTTATTCATCGTGCCTAAAATTTTCACACTGGTTACACTTTTCAGAATCCCCTGTGTGTTTTCTTCTAGTTGGTGAAAACTGGCCTCATTAACCAAATCCTTCCTCATGTTACCCTTGTTTTCTTCTTGTAGACTTTGCCATACTTTATGCCATCTTGTTTCACAAGCTTCCTTCCATTCTCAACTCCAGCCCTCTTCACAAGCCAGCTTGTTCTCCCATTTTAGAAACCTTCAGACTTTTTACATTTTTACTTATTAACTTGTTTCTGGTTTTGATGGAAATAAGGAGGGGTAAAATACTAGGCCCTCAATAAAGAGGGGTTACTATGGATATAGTCTTGTAGCCAATTTACCCTGTATGTCAAGTAGAGGGAAGAAAAAGTATTATAAACCCAAACATACACACACACACACACACACACACACACACACACACACACACACACACACGCCTCTGGAGTTTGAAATTAGCCTAATAATGATCTTATCCTATTTGAATTCTTTTGAGTTTTTTCTTCCTCGTTAAAATAATTGTTCCTTCTCAATGTTGTCAAAGAAAGTAAGAAAAATAAAGTAGGGACTTACAATATATAATGGTTTTAAATGGTCAAGTAATATAACTTGTGAAAAATAAACAGATAAACATAAGTAATTATATTAGTTAGAATTCTCTTGCGAAACAGAGCCGATAGAATACATACACACACAAATGCACACACACACACACACACACCCGCATATACACACAAAATTGCAAGTGAAAATTATCCACTGTTCTGGTATTTATCACTGCATAAGCCTGTTACTAGATTTCATTAGATAAAGGGAACATCAGATTGGACAGGTCCTGGAATTTGACGAGGGTAAACTGCTTGAGTGTAACTCTTTTCCTTGCCAAATTATAGGATATCTTACAGATACTGGCATAATAATTCCTGCAGACATCATTATTTTAGCTCATACTTGTACCCAGGCAAAGGAGGTCTGGGCTCATTCTCTACACAGTCCTTTCTTTGATTAATCTGGTCTAGTGAAACAAACAGATGGACAGTACCTTCTCACTCATACCAATTTTGAAGTAAACTATATATGAAATAAATGAAAGTTTCTCCCACCTTATACCTTTCAACAAGGAATAGCTATGGACTACATTTTCTGATTGCTTTATGATAGTTTGCATTAGTGCTATTTAATTTCCCTTACTTGTATAATATTTCTCATACTATCATACCATATGTAAATCTTTCATCCTCCTTATCAATTCACTCTTAATTTCTCTGGTTTATTAACTTTCACTCTACTTTCTCATAAACATTCTCTGTTCCTTCTTTTCCCACCCATGTTGAGGGCATAGCTGATAATTTTTTTGTAATATATCTTAAAAGTTTGTTCTTTCCTTTTGTTGTAAGAGTTTTCTTTTTCCTTGATGAGTGTTAGAAGAGTTGTGGATTTCAGGGGAAGGCTGGCCAGGAAGAAAACTGTCACATGGGACTAGAAGAGAGAATTACCTCAACAGATGCAAGAATTGCAATGTATAACAGGAAATATGAAATGCAAAGCAGCATGATTTCCCTAAAAAATTTCATAATTCTTTAAGAGCTAGATGTAAATATGTTGAGATGATTGGAATTCTGAATAATTAATTCAAATTCCTAAATTTGAAAATGATAATTATCTTTAAAAAACAAGAACATAAAAATAAAGAAATGGTCAGTCCTAAAATCATATCTACATATCTACTACAGGTAGCAGTAAATGGACTTAAAATGTTATATTAAGAAATGTTATATGTATACACATGCAATAACGATAATAAAAGAGCTCAGAAATGCAAAGCAGATAGAGAGGTGTATGAGACTGTGGAAAGGGAAGGGTGAAATGCAATTAAATTAAAATTTCAAAATTAGAAAAAGTACAGGAAATATATTCTTCACAAATGAACCAAATGTATAAACCACTAGAAAACTTTAAATAAGAAATTCAGTAAAACAAATAGAAAGCTCAAAATAAGTATCAAAACTATAATAGGCAAAGCATGATAAGGGTGTCAGGATTGGAAAGCATGGTTGTAGAAATATAGAGAAATAAAATGAAAGCCTGATCATATTTAAGACATCTGTGATACGATTAAAAGTTAAAAATAACTATGTTTGATTTTGGTAGAAGTATAGAAAATGTCTGCAGTAAAATTACAGTAGAAAATTTACAAAATCTAGGAATACACATGAGCATATACGTAGTAGAAAGACTTAGAAAATTGAGCAGACATATCTAGAAAAGAAACTATCCATATGATATTGTTAAAATGACAATACTGAAAAGGAAAGCATATAAAAATCTCAAGAGAAAATATTTACACTAATTATAACAAGAAAATCTACACTCATTTCTCTGAAGAAGATTATGGAAAAGGCAGAAGAAAAATTATTGTAAGGAAAGAAACCATACAGATCAGAGTAAAATTAATTAAATGGTGTCCGAATGAACAATGCAAAGGATTAATGAGGGAAAGGATTGGTTCTCTGTAAAGATAAACAGCACAGACAAACCATTATCAGAACTACTTCAAACAAACGTGTTTTAAATAATATTCATAGAGATAGGGTTTGAGACAGATTTCACAGGAAACAATCTTTAGTAACTCCTGATATTCACAAAGAGATGGGAATTCGGTAACAGGAAATCCTGCCCTATGGGAGGAAAAAATCTCTGAGTTAACAGATTGTGAAGGTATTAGCTAGGATTCAAGGTCTTGATTGAGGAGGCTAATCTTATTGCCTCATTCTGCCTTTGGGATGCAAGGAATTCAGCAGTTGAGAGAAGGTAACTGTTATAATGACAAATTAGAAAATCCAGGAAAAATAATGGTTACATTTTGAGGCACAAATGATCTACTCAAAATGATAATAAAAAATAAAGACCTGAAATCAAAATGAGAATGAAAGAATAGTCAAAGTCTCTCAATAACGGAAAACTTGGGGCCGGCTGGATCCATTGCATACTTCTGTCAAGTGTTCAAAGATGAATTAACACCAGTGTTTCTCAAATTAGTACATGAATCAGAAAGGGGAGGTGGCAAGATAGCTCAGTGTTTGCTACCAAACCTCGCAACCTGAGTTATATCCCTGGAGCGCCCACGGTAAAAGAGAGAAGAGAACCTAGACCTAATGGTTCTTTTCTTACCTTCACACATGGAACAGACACATACACACACACACTAAGAAAATCAGAAAGATAATGAAAATGGTCAAACATTATTTATTAAGACAATATTACCCTGCTACCAAATCCAAATAAGGGTAAAAAAAATTAAATGAACCCATTGAACAATGTCTTTCATGAATATATAAAAATTCTTTAATATATTGTATGGACAGGGTTTTTAAAAGTACTTGACAACTATTGTACATTTTGATTAACTTGGTAAATAGAAGGATGCAAGGAAGTTCCACATGTACAAATTCAGTTTTGACACCAATCTTGGGAAATACGATCAAGCATATATTCATCCCAGTCAGTGATCCAATACAGGATAAAGTAAAAATACCGACTTCAGTTTCTTATTGTTGTTGTTTCTTTCTTTTTTTTTTCCCACTCCTCTTATACCCCCATGTGTTGAGTTTCTACCTTATCAGCTGACAATGATCCTGAAGAAACATGTCTCAGAAGACTTGTCTTCAAAGAAACTGGTCTCTCTTATTAGTCATAGGTGATTCTTCAACTTCATTTGACCAAAGCTGTATGTTCTTATTTCAAAATATCACATAAATGGCCTTGAAATATCTCTGTTGCTCTCTGAATTGTAACTAGCGAGGCTGCTGTCCTCCTTTAGCCTAAGTTCAGGTCTTGAAACAACAAGGGACATTGGCAGGAAGAAAGTATTGTCCCACCATCCGTTGAGTTTCACACAAGGGGCTGGCCCTGAACAGCTCCAAATGGCTGGCCCAGAATAACTCTGTCTTCATTTATGCTTCAGAAACAAGTATGCTTTTTCATACCAACGGGCATGACTTTTCCCACCCTCCAAAGTTCACATCCAGCAAAAACATAAATGAAATGGGTTTTATTCCCCCCAGCTTTTACATCAAAGCACCTTTTAAAGTAAAAACCCCTAGCATTTTGCTATATTGGCCAAATATTGATCCATGTACTTCTAGTCTTTGTAAAACTAAAAGCTGATAACCTTAGACTACACTTTTAAGGACAACGAACAATATTCAAAACTTAACAAAGAATATTTGCAAAAAATAGGGGTGAATTGCCTTTGATACTATCAGCACTGAATCAGACAAGCTCCTGGGGTTGGAAGTGACAGCTGGCATCTCCAGACAAAAAGCACCAGCACCCAAAGCAATTTAGGGGAAAATATTTGAGAAAAAAATGGGGTTTCTAGGAATGATCACATGTGTGATCTGACAAAATGATACTAAAAACACCAAGAGAATCATCAATATTATCAGGGAGAAGAGAGTGTGCAGGCCTCCAGGTCCCAGCCATATTCTGTGCTGTCCTGAAGTCTACTGGTTCTTGCTGAGAGAGCACATCTGACCCCCTAGGCTTTGCCTCATCTGGAGATCTTTTGGACAAGCACTCATATACTAGTCCTAAACTAGGAAGCAGGACTCCCAACATTTCTCCCTTTTTTGTGTTTTCAAAAAATGAGGCAGACATCCCTGGTTACAGCATGCAAACTGGACCTCAGATATTTAATGACTGGAAAAAATAGGAATTAAAATAATCATGTAGTAAAACCCATTATTAATAAAAGATCAAAAATCCTTTGCATAAATATAAGAATAAAAAAAAAAAGGAGGCAGCAGCCTTCTCTGATGAGGACATGTATAGATAAACAGGTAAAATAGTAGGTATTTGATGATGTAAATCATGGATATTAATCTCTAAATTAGAGCCATTCCAATGCGTGCCTGAATCTTCTCTCAAATAAAATCGGCAACATTATAGGGTAAAGGAGTAACACATATCCATTTGTACTTATTGTGACAAGAGACCGTAAGTCTAACCTTTATATTCTGAATTAGAGTGCTCATGGATAACATAGCTTCTTCCTATAATCAAATACATAGTTCTTTGTGGTAAGGGGGCAAAAGCTCCTGTAACAGGAGAGTCAGGGAGAACACTGTGGCGGCCCTGGAATAGAGGCACAGTATAGTGCTCCCAGGGGTTGTCCGGCAGAGACAGGAGACTGAGTCAGGGGACAAAATGAACTTATGGAATTGGTGGACTGGAGGATTTGAGGGGCCTGGTGTTGGCCCCTGTCCAAGTTTCCTGAAGAAGGACCTCGAGAAGTAAGTAATGGGAGCATGCCCAGTGGGGGGGGGGGGACCATGGAGCGCAAAGCAACCATAGCCAAACACAGAGAGGAAGGCGGGACATCAACACCTTGATCAAGGACAAGATGTTCTGGTCGGGAAGCCGGTGCTTGAATCTGGCTGCAGCAGGGGAGTGGAGCTTGATGTGTAGCTTGACATTCTGAATGAATTGAACGCTGAGACATAAGTGAAGGTAGACAGGAATCCTCACACTGATCACCTACAGGCTCTCCTGGCATCGTGTGAGGAAGCCACCGTTCTGGACCCATACATCCTCTGCTGGTTGGCAGAGTGGAGGAGTTGTCATGGTGTCTCATCAGATGATCTGGAATCCAGACTGGTCGTTTAGTCTCCTGGCAAAAAACAGAAGAATATACCCTTCTGCAAGTTAAGTATCGACTCAAATATGATCCACAACGAAACAGGACCTCTTTTTTTTCCTTTTCTTTTCTAATAACATTTTGTAAATCTTGTAAGACAGGAAAATGGTAGGACTGGCTGTGATCAAAGAAGCTGTTTCAATATGAGGAAGCAGGTAAGACACATAACAGGAATAGTGAAGGTTAAAAGATTGTTCACATGGTAGTTTCGTAACTGCCAACACCACTTTTAATTCTACCCTTTGAACCGAGGATATCCATGTCTGAAATGGTACTTTTCACAACTTTACAACATAAGCTGCTGTTCCCTTAGAGGACCCATCTGTAAACACAAACGTTGCACGTCAAGGGAAAAATAAAGGCTTGAGATTTAGTAAACTGTAATGACAGAGAGGCTAGAAGTCTCCACAAAATGAAAGAGGAAATGTCTTAAACCAGGGAGGAAAGGTCATTCTTTCCCAATGATGGGGGGGGGTCAGTAGGGCAAAAGGAAGCGTCCAGGCATAGCAGTATGTGTTTTAACAAAGCAGAGAGGTCCACAGAGATACCTAGCCAGAAGGAGGGAAAAGGTAAGTATTTAGGGTCGGGAGAGGGAACACTGGCTGCAGAGATGAGTTGAGGGTCTGCACCACCAAGACTGACTCCTTTTGCCTTCGCAGAAAGATTTGCACGGTGCCAAGTTCAAATACTCTAATACATGAATTTAGAAATAATAAACAGACAATGATGATCACGAACATGATGGGGAAACACATTTCTCCATGCTGGGTAAATCAAGCAGAAATGCAAGCAAGAAAATACACCATTATATGACAATAAAATAAAACCCATTTGGTGTTTGAGGGCTTAAAAGTGATTCTTACAATGAGATGAAAGATTTGACACAACCATGAAGTAAACCATTCTATTAAGAATTTTTTTTTCTTTCACTCAACACTAGAAAAAAATGGGCTTTTGAAGCTGCCTTGAAATCCTACACCCGCATATGTCTATGGAAACCAGGTCAGACAAAGGTAGCTGGGAAGTTTGACAAAAACATTCATAATTCTTTAAAGACTCTACGGTAGGACATACTTAAAAGGACGCCACTTGCAAAAAATCTCAAATCTGTCATCAGCGTCAGCCACCTCTTGGTCCAATATCAGTCACCTAGTCTGCACGTAATCCACATGTGTGGCACTGGGTTAAAGTCTCGTTGAGAGTTTCTGGGTCACTGGAAGCACTGTAGTATCCTGTAGTACAGTGTCTCTATAGCCTCCACTACTGGATTATCTCCAAACTCAGCATCCCCTGGGACAGCAGGGCCACTTAATATTAGCAGAGGCTGGCTTCCATTCTAGGTGGGCAAGCCAAAGTTACACCAGGCAGCACAGCAGACTAACTAGCCTGAGCATCCTGGGGCGCAGATTTCTTTAGCAAATTGTCACCATTGATGTGAGTATCCAGTCACGTAAGCATTCTGCCCTCAAGTTTTTCCAAGTGTTGTTCCTACCAGGTTTCCTCATCCTCCTAGGAAGTGACTCCTGACTGCAAAAGCAAAAGGTTTTTATTGCTAAGAATGGAACCAGCTGGGACCTCACTCTATCAGAAGAATAAGGTGCCAGCTTACAATTGGGAAGCGTTTTTAAAGGGGAAGGGGAGATTTGAGACTGCTAGTCTCAGCCCATAAGGTTTACAAGGTTACAGAGATTTCATAAAGTACACAGTTTTTATAGGGCGGGATTGTTTTGTGCATCTGCAAGGTGAGGGGGTTTCTTTCTCTAGGACCAACGGGCTCAGTGGCCTTGTCCTTAAGATAATGGGTGGTAGGGGAATGTACTCTCCAGTCAGGGAGTTATTATAGCTATTGGCAGAAGCACTTGTTCTTTCTGTTTTTTTTTTTTTCTTCTTGCCATGATTCCTGTGTATTTTAGTTATTAATTTTCCCTCACAAAAGTTTCTTTACAAGGTCAGCAGGCTCAGTGGCCTTCAAGAAGATGCTGGTGGTGGGCTCTGGCTTTCTTCTTTATCTCTTGAGAATATCATGTGGTCTCTGTACCCTGTATTCAGGAAGTTATCTCCTGGCAGAAATTCTTGTTCTCTCTAGTTTTCCCTTCTTGCCATTTTATACTTCTTAGTTATTATTTTTTCCGTCACACATGTGTGCACTGGAACTATTAACACTTAGTTCTTATTAAATTTCTATACTAAGAAAAATGACAGTTCCTATGGACTAAGTTTTATATTATACATAAATACTTTCTATTCTGAGACCAACCATACCCAGACTCACAGCTAGAAAGATGAGTAAGTAAAAATGTCTCTAGCGCTGAAACTAAAGAAGGGGTAGGGTATCTATCCCCTTTTGGTAATTCCAGTTTAGTGTCTAGGACCTGGCTTAGCACCACTGACACTGTTAGCAAGGCTTTTGTTTGTTTCAGCCTAGAAGCTGCTCCAAGCCATTTTCTCACACAGAAAAACACTGTGCAAGTTAGCCTCCCCCGCCCCCAATACACACAATGAATCAGCCTGCTGGTGGGTCTGATGCACAGTGGCAGCAAATCCAACTGCCCCCTTTTAAGTTTCTCAGGGTATCATGGAGTGATTTACAGTCAAGTGTTGCATGGAGGTATAGTGAGATATTTACCTGTGGCACTGACCACGCCCATTGGGGGTGGGGACAGTGGTGGATATGACCAGGGGGAACTAGGTCTGGAGAAGAGGCCCCTGTGGGCTCTTGCTTGCTGACCTGGGACAGAGAGCATCCAGAGGCATCCTTGGGATCAGGAACCTGCTGGTGTTCATGTCTCTGCTGTAAGTTATTTCTCCTGAATAAACACTTATTCAGCCTATCTGTTTTTCCCTATTGTTATTAAACCATGATAGAGAATTATGCTGTCTCCTTAGATCTGGAATGGGATAACAAGGGCATTCCATAATGAGAAGGAGACCAGGGCTATGGACACACATGGTCTCTTTATCACCTGCCAGTCCCTTTCTAAGCACATTCCAAATAGGCCCAAGCAAGGCCTGCCCCTCTCTGAAAGGAGACAGAGGAGTGGGTGGACGGGGGTAGATGGGTGGCAGGGAGAGAGAATATAGGAGGATAGAAGAAAGAGAGAATAGGACAGGAGGGAGGAAAAACTGTGGTCAGCATATAAAATAAATGAAAATAGTTAAATTTAAAAATTCTTCAGGAGGCATGTCCTTTCCACCATTCTTTATTTAGCAGTCTTCATATCTGTTCCTACTGTATGCCATATTTCTAAAGTTCCCTGACCAGTGGAAACCTTAATTCCTTCCTTAATTATGTATACATAAAGGACTACTTATTTACAACCATGCTGTCCTATGCTTACTGGAACACTTCCTAAAAGTTTTTGATGGCCTCTCCTCTGGTGACTCTCCTAGCCTACAGCTCCCTTCAGGGTCCTATCCCCTTCAATCCCAATACCTACCTTCTTAGGGCAGGCTGGGTTCAGGTTCTGAGATGGGGAAGGGGCCTCAGAGCAGAAAAAAAAAAAAAAAGAATTGTCAGACCACCATATGAGTTTCACACAAGTGGCCGGTCCCAAGTAGCCAAGCCATCTTTATTTATACTTCACAAACAAATATGATTGCCTATAATCACAGGAATGTTTTTTCCATCCTCCAACTTTGACCTATGTCAAATATGTTTTTCTCTACTTTTACAACAAAACATCCTGTCTCAAAATGTGGTCAGTGTAGCCACAGCAGTACAAGCTATTTGATACCAACTTCTGTTAAGAGTTTATATTGCTGTGATGAAACACTCCCCCAGTGCAACATGTTGAGGAAAGTGTTTATTTCTGCTTAGAACTGTCAGACAACACTTGATCCCCGGGGTATTCAGCTCAAAACTCAAGGCAGGCACCTAGAGGCTGACACTGAAAGAGAATGATACCTGTTGACTGCCTTGCTCTAGCTCTCGGTGCTCTTCCACCACAAGCCCAGCCATGGTACTGCCAAAAGTCATCTGATCCTTCTCACATCATTCATCAATCGTGAAAATTCCTCTTCTAATCTCCTGTGGGTCATTTTGGTGAGAGCGGTTTCTTCCCCCCCCCCCCAAAAAAAACCTCTATCTTGTTTCTAGGGGACAAGGAGGAAAGAGAAAGTAGTAAGGAGGAGTCATGATGGAGAGACTGGGGAGATGAGATGCCTGCCCCACTCCCCGGTAAGATGAAAGCACATAGATTAACAGAAATGGGTTAATACTTAAGACAGAGGTAGCCGATAAGAAACAAGTACCTGGCCAACAACATTATATCTAATACAGAGTCTCTCTGTATTAATTGGGGCTGGCGGGGCGGCGGGACCAGAACAGCAGCGGGCAGAAAAACCTTATTCCTTACGTGTTTCAAGTAGACATAAAACTAGTCAGCACAGGAGGGTCCTCAAGATTTCCAAGTAGAGCTATAATGCAAATCACTTACATGATTTATGGGTTTATATATAAGAAACAATGCTAATTTACTGTAGAGATGCCTAAATACAAATATCTGTTTTACTGTTCTTCAGTGTAATCATGTTATTGAAGTAGCCTAAGTAAACATCAGTGCATAAGTAAATTAACAAATATACTATGTACACAATGGAGTCTCATTCAATGATAGAGAAGAATAGAATTGTTTTAATTAAGAAGACAGGATAAAATTGTGTTAGCCAGTAAATAACATTTCAAAACATAACAGAGAGTACATTAAAATAACAGAAGGACTTATGGGACATGAAACTCTGGAGAAGGTTGTGGAGTTAATTTGGGAAGGAAAGATAAGGTCATGAATTTGAATAAGTATATTCCCTGTCTTTATAAAATATCACAATGAAACCTATTATTTTATACTGTTTGCAAATGCTCATAAAGTATCACATAATAGTTGGATATGATGTATTTTTCAATTAACCACTTTTCTATTTCATTATTTCAAAATGTTTTGTCATGAATGAAATTATTTCAGTTTTTATTGTTAATTTACTGAATGGACAGCAAAGTCAGATTGAAAAATTGTATTTTCTTGCCATGCATAGAGGTCACAAAAATATCTATTAATATCAACTTGGAGTCCTCATACTATATACCAATAAGTAGATTGAGGGTCAGTTTACATTTTTGCTTTTAATGCCTGCTATTGATTATACTTATCAGACCTTATTCAGAAGCTAGCACACAAGAGAAAGAATATGTCAAATTAACACAAAGTAGCATAAGCCATTAGTCCAATATGTTTTGTGTTTCTGTGAAATGGATAAAAGGGTGCAAAGACATAGACACATACATGAAATGCCATATTCAAAACAGGTGGACAGTAGGGCACTTTGAGTACCATATTGATATATTTTACTCTAAAGACTATGGATTAATGGACACCTGATTTAAGACCCTTGAGTACCTACAGTTTGAAATCTACTTAAGAAACTAAACAATGCTTTTCATTATAAACACCAATTATTTTCAGTTTATTATTCTGTACATTACAAAATAAGATACATTCATCTATCCAATTTCTAGTCATTATTAAATACACACAAATATAAAATGTGGAATATAGATCCAGGGAGCCATCTAATTGATGTTCTAAATCTCAGTGAAAAAAAAATGTTCATGGTAAAATCTACAATGGCTATTTAAATTGGAAATTACTTACAGAAAACAGAGCTCTGTAATTCAGGGCAAGAAAACAACTCACATATTCTCCATTAATCCAAATTTAAACCGTCATTCAAAGAAATAATAGCAAGACTTTTAGGAAGAATGAAATTAGAGCTGTGTTCTCATGATTGTCAAAGGCTTGATTCCTCAAAATCACCACCGGCTCAAGTGTCACCAGAAAAGCCTTATGTTTAAGTCACAGTCCTGCAGGAGAGGGGGAAACTTTGCCGAGTTTCTGAAAAGAACAGAAGAGTACATCTTCTTCAAAGGATGGCCATTGTAGATTTTTGAACATTAGTCTAAAGAAAGGACCTGAAAGAGGTTAATCCAGAGATTGTGTGTAAAATTAATTAGACTTGGAGAGAGAAAAGAGTCACAGTAAAAGAGCAGGGACAACTCCGATGCTATTTTAGAGAACTGGTTGAGGAATCAAGGCAACTAATGGTAGGGACTGAAATGAACATTCCTGGCCTACAGGATCAGCTACGGTTTCCACATTTCACTTGAGATTCTGATTTCTCTATTGCAGTTTAATTTCCCTCTTTCATCTCAGGTGGATTTGAGCAGTGGCATCTATTTTAGGTATCTTTTCACTGACAGTGAAGGATATCTGGCTCACCTTGAAAGACCTTGAATAAACTCAAAAGCAGTTTAACATCTAGGGCATATGAACATATTTGTAAGTATACTGAAATCTTGATTTGTGAGAATGTCAAGCCTGAATGTTTGGGAGGGTTCTTTAATTTGGCTGAGTTAATTTTGCTGGTTACGTGGTTACAGCAACTCTTTTTTTATCAGTTCAGCAGTGAGTCTGATCTAGCTAAAAGACTAAGACAGATAAACAGTGTTTTCTCGGTGCATGTAGACTTTGAATAAGGCCTCACTTGTCTGAAATTTCTCTGTTAGAAAACATATTCTATGTACAAAGTCCAAGGGTATTTTGATGGCATAATGGATTAACTTTTATGACTGGTTCGATGATTCAATTTAGACAGACATTTATATGTGAAGTTTGAACTGCCCTCCATTGCAGTATACACAATATTAAAGAGCATTTTTTTCCTTTGAAGAGCCATGCTGAACGCTCATTGTCTTCATTTTAAAAACAGTGAATTACTTAGATAGTTTATAGTTTGAATAAAAATTATGAAATTAATTTTCTATAAATATATAAGTTCTTTCAGTTATATATGAAAATTGCTCAGGGAAGAGATATACATAGAATTGAAGTAAAGGATACTGAGTATTGTGTCTCTCTTTGAGAGAAATTTAAATGGACAGCAAAAAGACACTGTTAAATGATAAAAGTGAGAGCTAAACAAGAACAACAGACAAGCTATAGGTGATGGGAGTAGATAATGACAACTCCACCCAACACAAAATCTAGAGGTGACAAGGAAAAGATATACATAAAAGTTAAGCGAATTAAAACACACCAATTACTAGTAATTCTGAGAAGCCACTTTAACTGGATATCTCTTGATTTATAAAAATCTCTATCAGTTACTATAAAAACAGACCAAAAATATTCATATTGTAAATATTTTTGTATTAGCTTCATCAGTAAAACACCATTTACTATATTTTAAATATTCTAATTGTATGAATATATAGTATTAAAATTATTGCTTTAAATAATTAAAAAGTATTCTATAATTTTTTTCTGTTCTGTGATGTAAGATGAAAGATTTATTTTCATTAATTTTATTTAAGAAAAGCTAAAACACAGCCCAATCATAATTATAGTAAAAATATCATCCATCTTACATCATAAATTGTATTGTTATTAAAATTTGTAAATATAACAAGACTATTTCTTTTACTAAACTATAAAATGCTTGAAAGGAAAGGTTTTGAAGAGAAAACTGACTCTAGAGAAATGTCCATAGATCTACAAAACTGACTCCAACTAACAATATGAGCAATAGTAGAAAGACTACCATAAATGCCCTTCCCTGATAATGAGATTGATGACTAAATTATCCACCATCATGGAGTACTCATCTAGCAGCTGATAGAAACAGAAGCAGATACTTACAGCTAAACACTGAGCCAAACTGGAATCCAGATGCAGAGAGGGAGGAATGATAAGAAAATGGGGACAAGACCAGGTTACAGAAACCCACATACAGCTGATCAGAACAAGGGGTAGCTAATGGACCTCCAGACTGATAGCTGGGAAATCAGCATTGGACTGACTCAGACCCCCTGAGTCAGCTAGAAGGCCTGGACAGTCTAAGGGACCTCTGAGAGTGGAACAAGGATGTATCCCTGGTGCACAAAAGGACTTTGGGAGCACATTCCCCATGGAGGGATACTCCCTTAGCCTAGAGGCAAGAGGGATGGCCTAGTCCCTACTCCAAATGACTTGACAGATTTTGTTGATCCCTCCTGGAAGGCATCATCCTCCCTGTGAAGTGGGTGGGGTGTGACGGGAGGGTAGTCAGGGGGGATGGGAGGATGTGAGGTAGAGGGAACTGGGATCAATATGTAAAATAAGAAAAATAAATAAACAAACAAACAAATAAATACATAAATAAAAAGAAAAGGTTTTAACATCTTTGCTAGGCAATTGGATTGACACAGTTTTTCAAAAGCAATTTCTGGGGTAGATGTTTAATAAGTAATAGCTAAATGAATCCCTGAATTATTTATGAAATTTATTATTCACTTATTGTCTTAAGGTTGCTAGAATAGACAGACATTAATCTTTCCCACTTAATTTAAATGAATATATTGTCATCGTTGAACTTTAAAATCATGAATAAATGTTTTAGAATTATATTAGTGCATTTATCTTATTGAGTTTTCCTTTTTCCCCCCCTTTCTTTGAAACTAAATTTTATTTGCTCACACAATATATCCTAATTATGGTGATCCCTCCTTCTACTCCTCCAAGTTCCTCCTCACTTCCTATCTGGATACACTTCTTGCCTATCACTCATTAGAAAAGAACAGGCTTCTAAGGGATAAAAATAAAATAAGCTACCATATAGGAACTGGGCTAAACAAACAAACTGGAGAAAGAAGCCAGAGAAGGCGCAAGAATCAGAGATGCACTTGTTTGCACACTACATTGTTTCATAAAAATACTACCCTGGAAACTGTAGTGTGTGCGAAGGAGCACGCATAGATCCATACAGGCCCTGTGCATGTTGCCTCGGTCCTTGTGAGCTCATATTCAATTGGAGGGCCTTGTTTTCTTGGAGTCCTCCATCCCCTCTGGATTTCATACTCTTTTCACTTTCTCTCCTGCAGGGCTCCTTGAGTGTTGAAGGAAAGTTTGTGAAAAGGACTTCCCATTTAAAGCTGTGTTTCACATCCCTTACTCTCTGCATAATTTCTGGCACTGGGTCCTTGTATCTGATCCCATCTTCTTCAGGAGGAAGCTTCCTTCCCTTCTTCTTCTTCTTCTTCTTCTTCTTCTTCTTCTTCTTCTTCTTCTTCTTCTTCTTCTTCTTCTTCTTCTTCTACTTCTTCTCCTCCTCCTCCTCCTCCTCCTCCTCCTTCTTCTTCTTCTTTTAAGACACTTCCTACTACTGCCTATATTAGTAAATGAATATAATTCCTAAATGTGTTCTAAATACATGGCTATCCACAGGTAAATAAATATAGCTCTCACTCTGCTTCAAAGACATTTCCTTTTTATAGGAGATAGCTATCATCACAGAAATCCATACCGGGTCAAGATGCATAGAATAGCTGACTATCAAGTGCACATTTCCAGTTGACACACCTAAAACAGAACCCTATACCTAAAGCTCTAGGAACATTTTCACAGTGCATACCATTTATTCTGCTCATATTTCCAGTTATATCCCTCCCATTAACTTCTATTGTTCCAATTTATCCCCTCCTGATAGTCCATTTCTTTTAACAACTATCTTGTAGAAAAAGGAAAGAAAAAAATTATGTTAGAATATAAGGGTTCTGGGTAAACAATTCCCTTTCCTAGATCCAAGACTCATATTTTATTACATTTTTGGATATACCATCAAGAATATTATAATGCCTCTTTAAATTTCATATTATTTACATGTAAATTTATTTTATTCCATCATTCACATAGTCGGGAAAATTCTCCTCTGGTGTACATCCTCTAATGCACTTTGTGTCCTTTGAAAACTTCTTAAACTTTCAGACATCACCATTTAAATCCAAGCTTATATGGACCAAGTACAAGTATTTTAAAATATTAATCTCTAGTTCTGTGGATTTGTACTGCCCGAATGTCTTACTTCAAATCAACACTTCACATTGCTACAATGCACTAGCCCCTTGCCCCCAAATAGATGCTTTTCCTCTCATACTATATTATTTTCTTCAGGCTAAATGATAATTAGTTTAGCAAATGTCGAGCTGAGACTTCTTTTGGAACGTACACTGATCACATCTTCTAAGACAGTACCTGACAACGAATCAAGTAAGAGGCAAAATTGTGATTCTTGACATTTTGAAATTGTTCATGTAGATGGCTAGGCTATGTTTTTTCGTTGATTATATATTTTCTTAGGCAGATTTAAGAATAGTACATTAAAGGATTTAACCCAGAAGAGTTGAAGAAACATGGAATTTGACATTGGAAGAAACAAACTATTCAATGAATTCATTTTCTTTTATAATATGACCTAACCATACCAATGTTCCGATATATGTATAAATTTTAAATTTCATGTTCATAAATACATTTGTGTTTTTATTTACAAAACTTAACCCATTTGAAAATTTGGCAATTTTATTTAATTTTAATTTTTGCTGTAACAGCTTTCCTTTTTTATTATTCATTTTATGTACCAAACACAGTTCCCATCCCTTCCTTCCTTCAGCTCCCCCTACCCCCTTCACTCCTCAAAAAGGGTAAGGCCTCCTGTGGGAAGTCAACAAGGCCTGGCACATTCAGCTGAGGCAGGACCAAGCCCCCTACCCCTAAAGGTAAAAGGAGTTGTCACACTTTCCATATTCCTTATGTAGGCACTGAGATTTGCAAGGTAGAGTGATGAACGATACCTGATCAGGGACTTATAATCAGAAACCTCATTGACTTAAACAGCTATATTTTAAAATCAGCAATAATATATTAAAATATTTTTTTTAATTTGCTTACGGAAGATTTGTGTTTTATATTGAATTTGCTGGGTTGTTTTAAGCAGTTTAGAGTCATGTGCTACATAAAAATCATCTAAAATAACTACAAACATTACAGAATTTTGTCTTTTCTGCTATAAATATGTGTTACATTTAATAGTGATTTTTATACCTATTCTTGATATACAACATTATATAATGAAAAACTTTAAAGAGATTTAAATTACTTATAAGATGGCAAAGAAGGTGAGAAGTTTCATGAAGCTGTACATCCTCTGCAAGACACAGACCCAGCACCAGTTATCCAGCTGAATACTAGGCCACCAAGGCTATGACCTATTAGTAGAAAATCTACTCCAAGAAAATAAAAACTACTAGAAATGAAGAATATAAAAACCTCACTTTTGATACAAAGTACGAGGAAAGTTAAGTTTTCTGATATACATACAGAAAATTATTTTGAGGAGTTGGCAAATTAAAGGCAGACATGTACCACCTAAGTCTATTTCACAGTGGTCTCTGTCCCTTTGGAGAGAAGTATACAGTTGTGTAGAAGCATGGAACCCAGAGCAATGTGGTTGCATCTTCTTCAAAAGGGGACTGTAACTAGGACAAGAAGGAGGTATAGAGTCCGAAATCTATTGCTGAATTCTGGTTTTGTAATGTATTCCATGGATGTGGAATAGATATGTTGAGCAGCACAGCAGTGCCAGAGTCAGGCATCATCCATTACACATGTATTTTGCTGCTAAAGCTGAGTTGAATAAATGGTGGCGTAACATTATAAGATGTAGAATCATACATATGATCAATATTTGCAGCATGATCTCAAAGCAAGATTTTGCTCTCAACATGAAAAGAAAAATGAGACAATTACTAGCCAAGGTATCAAAGTGTTTGTTTGTTATGTTTCTGTATCTTATTGTAACCACTGTGGCTAGGAATACAGCTTTGATTACCTAAAGATGAAGGATAGGAGCAATTCTAAAGTAACCTTTGGCATAAGATATTTAAGGATAGCACTTATATGTCCATATGTCCCATAAAGTACTGTAACACCACCACTATCCTCATCCTGTCTTTTAACATGAGTTAAATTAAGATTACAAGGAATGTAGGAGAGTAGCAAATACAAGTTTAATGCTCTTAATTTTACTTAATGTACATAGTGACAAGAAAGAGTTTAAGCCATGAATGGGAATGGATCTGCTCATTAGTCTGATAACAAGAATGTATGCAGTACAAACGCTACAAATGAAAATAAAACTAGTTCTTTACTACCATACTGTGTGGTGTGCTTTGGCACACAGACGGTACTACAAAAATAGTTTCAACCCACTAAGTCATGGAAGGAAGTAGAGAATATATTTTAAAGAAGAGGGATACTAAGCTAAAATTACATCAAAGGCAAGAAGCATGCCATTGCAAAGACAGTAAGGAAAGTGTCCCAGGTCACACAATATAATCAAATAAGAACATCACAGAGAACACAGTTCTTACAGACTTCTCCTATTGGTATGACTTAAACAGATGACAAGTGAGCTCCCAGGGAATACTGACACATAAAGAAAAAGGCAAACCAGCATTGAAAATACCAATTAAAACACAGGATAATAAAATATTATACTGAAGAATATAATTCCTCTTTCTATCGCACAAACAAGGTTTACGATTAAATAACTCAAGCTGGCATCTTTGTAAAAAAAAAAAAAATCTGTAAGACCACAAATTTGAAATCATAGATGTAACTCGAAGGCAAAATTATGGTGAGACTATAGAATGATCTCAGCTTGCCTTATTGTATTTGGTGTGTGTGTGGCAAGTGTACACACCTGTGTATTTATATTACTCTCCAGAGATTTTTCTGGTACCTAGTTCCAGACTATAAATACCAGTTCATCACGAGGCAACCTCTGTGTTTGTATATCCATTGTTGATCTTCATATAGATAGCATAGAGTTTGTACTTTTAAAAACATGCTAGCTTAGCAACCCATCCATGCTGCTACTTCCCACAAAATTCCCTGAGTAGGCAAATTTGAGATATTTCCAATTATACAGCTCTATTGTTTAGGACAGCATGGACTACGTTATATAAAGCCTTGTGTGATCTTTGCATAATTAGTTTGTAACTAAACATTTTATTTTCCTTTAGCACAAAAATACATTAATGTAATTATCATGTCCCAGACTAAATGTAATAATTTTATTTAGAGATTAGAAGAAATGAAAACTGTTACAAAAATTGTACCACTCTACTTTTCAATCTCAAATGTTGAAAAATATAATCACTTCAAAGTTCTGCACCAATTTTTTTGTAGCAGTTTTTAATTTTAATCATTCAGAAAAGCCCAAATTAGAATGAATCTTGTTTTTAACTTTTCTTTATTATTATTATTATTATTATTATTATTATTATTATTATTATTATTCAAAGTACCTGTTCATATGTGCATGGCCATGCCATAGTGCCATTGTTGAGTTGTTTGGTTTATTAAAATTCAGTTGTTGTTATAAGTGTTATTTTCTTCTTTTGTTTTGTTGATTGATTGATCAATTGGTTGTTTGTCCGGTTGGTTGATCAGTTTGTTTGTTTCTATGTCAAGACATTTATCAATGCATGAAGGAAGAGGTTTGAGTGACTTCATCTTGTTGAAATATAATTACTCATATCTGAGGCAAATTAAGCCAAAAGCAATTGCCATCTTTTCTACAAAATCACAGTTTTTAGGGCCCCTTGTATTTGATCAACTGAGAACTAATCCTGCCTTTGCAGATAGAATTATCTTTTTGCATCCCCTCATTTTAAAGCTGCATCCAAGTTAAACAAAATCAAAACAAAACAAAAAAACAAAAAAACAAAACAAAAACAAAAAACAAAAACAATAAGCTTCGTACTTTGTTGCAGTTACTAAGCTGTAATCTCTATGGTCCAAATCACTCAGTACAGTTTTGTGATGGCAAGTGATAGCTGGATTCAGAAAGTTAATTTTCTTTAAAATGGGTGTCTTCTTACCGGATTTATCCACAAGTTGTACCAGACATTGACTTAGTCCATAGTGTGAAGAAGACACATATATGCTTCCTCTCTACTTCCTGCCTTTTTTTCTTCTGAAATGAGCTGCTCCCAGGGTTGTGAATGCATTCTTAGAAGTGGGTCCTGATTTGTCAGCTCCCTCCACCATACTAATTGCAGTCTACCACAGAGATAACAAACCTAAGATTTGTAGTTTTTTCTTTTAAGTTCTTTGGTTGCCAGAATCAACTGAACATTGGATGCTTCTTGGGGATCTGGATAGTAGCTATGAAGATGTTTATCTCCAATTATATACAATAGGTTTCCCAAGTATTTCTCCATTTTCATAACCATATGGCTTATAGTTGCTTCTACAGTTTTGATTACTACATCACATCAATATGGTCAATTGCTTCCCGTGAGCTCATATTTTTTTAACTAGTTTCTAAATTAAGTTCCTTGTTTGAACACAAAATTTATATTTTCCCCCAAATTTAATTAACTCAATCTTAAAGGTATGGCAGTCTTTACTCTAAAGAAACACAACATATACACCAACTGTATTAACTGCTAATATTGGATAACACCAGAAGGAAATATAAGGAATTCTTATTTCCTAAACCACCTACAGGCCCAGATCTCTTTTATGCAGTGATGTTCAATGATTTCTGTAGCAAATACTTTCCATTTCAGGCTAAGAGAGTCAAAACCAAAAAAGCAATAGACTCTAGAGCCTTCACTCAAGTGTCACTTCTATCAGATCTCATGTTTCATCCATACGACACTCCATTTGTTTAATGCCAAATCAGGAAAAGAAGAACCACATGCTCAGAGGAGAGTTCTTTAAAATAATTATAGATCACTGATTGAAAAAGAAAAATGATAACCCTGTAATAGTGGTTATACAATGATGTAATTATCCCAAACCTGCAGACCAGATGCTGCCAAAACCACTTCCTTGTTTCCCGTTAGTAGTCAGGCTTCTGCTGGAGCTAAAGGTACCTTCAAGTCCAGAGTCCAATCTAAAATGCCAAGTCCAGCAAACTGTGGTTCCTTATCATGAAGTCATTATGTGAATTCTAAAATTTATAAATAAATAACCCCTAGTATTTATCTAATCAGATTTTTTTTTTCAGCAAATGCTATGCCTGGTGCTTCTGTATGTAACAAAGAGAAGACAGTGAACCAAACATAGCAAACCCCTTAACCTCATGGATTGCATAGCCACAGAGGAGGAAAATGATTGAAAATTATGTCAATTACTGTGCATGTGATAGTCCACCAAGACTGAAAAATCACCAAGCCAACGAATCTGATGACTACCTAATTTTGATGTCTCTATCCAAGGAAGTAGATTTAGCTATCTATTTTGATAGTTTAGCAAAATAATGATGAAATCTACCAGAGAAATTATGCTGGCAAATTCCATATTTACTGTTCCAAATACTATTACAGGAAGTTGATTGATTGGCATATTTAGCAAGATTGAAAATCTTTACAGAATTTTGCTTTCAAAACCAAAATCAAATAACATCCTCATTCATTCAACAGTATCATTTCAGTCCCATTGCAAATCACTGCTCATTCTAACATCAGATATGCAGCTCAAAAACAAGTAAAAATTCAGCATTTTATTGCAATTCCATATTTTATAAAGATGAAACTGGAAGAAAAAAAACAGTGATATCACAGAGATGACTACTGAAATAAATAGAAAATATATGCATAAAATTATGATGCTTAATTTTTTAAATGGAATGTATTAGGAGTTTAAGGTCATAGCAATGTAAACCAACTGCTAGTGAATTTTTACAAGAATTCTAATAGAGCATTTTAAAATTAAATTTTGCATGCATGTGTTCCATTTTATAGATCACCCATGCATATTACGACAGCAAATGACTAAAAAGTTTAAGTAATATTTAGAGTACATCATTTTCTCATGCCAGCTGCTTGCCAGGCATACAACCAGAATACCCACCATGATTTGGCAGTTACCCACTGACCCAGCATTCAGAACATGAGGAGGCAGCAGGCCAGCTCTGTTTGTTTGCCTTTGGTTCAGCAGTCTGTTCCCGCAGTGATTTCCACATGGCATACATGCTCGAAGGTCAAGCTCTTCTTGGTCCAGGGATTCAGAATGTAAATTACATATTAGAAAGTCCAAACACGGTATTCTTAGAGGAATGTAGATCTTAACTTTGTCTGGACAGTATTATTCCCAAATAGTCAACTCTTAGTCTAGCCCCCCCCCAAAAAACAAAACAACAAATAAACAAACATGAGAACAAAAAGGTATCAATTATGTTGGGGATCTATACAACACAGAAAAACTTACCTAGAAGTATCAAGGCTATGGGTACACAATAATACCGGTTGTTTGAAATACATTTTCTTTCAATTATTTTTAACATAAGTAATGTACACTCTTAGCAAAGATTATGACTTGTAGTTTTAGAAGTGTGGTATGTGTGTTTGTGTGTGTGCGCACATGTGTTTTAATGTGTATGTATAAATAATGGATCCATTATACATAGGACCTGGGTAGGATGAGCTGAGATGGAGAGCATCCATAGCATCCGAATCATTTGACAGCCGCTCAGGGTCTCTGGATTGCCAGAGGTAGCTGGGACTTGCCAAGGAGCCAGATGCTCCCATGGCTTTTCATAACAGAATAATTTCTCTCCAAAGAACAAAAACATACAAATGCAAGGATAACATTATTTTTCCTACGAATTCTAAACATTTTTATTACTTTTTATTCAGATAAAAAAATGAATGTAAGTGCTAAAACAGAGTGCTTTTCAACTATTAAACGTATATGTGCTGAATAGTTAGTCTTTTATGTTCCACTCATATCACTAACTAAAGAGGAGGAGAACACAAACCTTGAGCCCATTGCATTCTCTATGTGTATAGTATTGACCAATTCTGACAAATTCTGAGCGAAATTGGGAAGAAACCAAAACTTTCAGAGATGAAGAAAACACCAAAATTTCTGTATTGACATTAGAATTTTTCATTTTATCAACTAATACATATTAGGAGAGACAATAATGACTCTAGGGGAAGCAAACTCTCTACCCTGGGTATTGGTGGCTGGGATGAAATATTTTTGGGACTCCGAGATGAAATCAGATACTGAGAGTGAGGTAAGCAGTGTAGTCAGCCATACTTTCATACATTTAGGATGGAAACTGGAGCCTTGCTATTCCCTGGATATATAAAGGGTTTATGACCACTGTGGTTGTGTTAACCGGGTTTGAAGGGACTGAGGCAGGTGGGGCATCATTACAGTTTAGGTCTTTGTTCAAGAGGCATTTTGTCACTGTAACAGTTGACTATCTCCATTTCCTATAGCAGTTCATACATACTGGACTTTCCAAAGTCAAGAAAGCTTGGATTTGTGCTTTCTTCTCTTCTTGTCTCTGTCTATGTGTCTGTTTGTCTCTCCCCCATCCCTCCCCCTCCTTTTCTCTCACTCACTGTGTGTGTTTGTGTGTGTGTG
This sequence comes from Phodopus roborovskii, assembly GCF_943737965.1. NCBI lineage: Eukaryota > Metazoa > Chordata > Mammalia > Rodentia > Cricetidae > Phodopus > Phodopus roborovskii. Next base: position 10,862,981 of record NW_026126461.1, read on the forward strand.
TGTGTGTCCTTGCCTATTTTTGTACACATGCTCACACACGATTTCTCAGCTTTGTCTTGCAGTGGTATCATTTTGTTTGAGAGGCACAAGAATATACTTACACATTTCTCTTACGTGTTTAAGTTTAATGAATTTTGTAATTAAGTTCAAAATTCCTTGCCACTTCATGATCATCATCATAATCTTCATCACCATCATGTAAAACTGACTACAAACTTATTGGATTATCTAAATTGAAGGTCACACATATTGCTCTGTGATCAAGGTAAGAATATAGGTCACTAGAATTACAGAAGGGAGGGGGAAACATACCCTTAAAGCACTATGTAAATATGTATTTCTTGCCAATATGTCAGAGGGGTTCCTCAGTAAAAATTACAGAGTTACAGAGGTAAGGAAGCAGGATCTATGTCAGAATGAGTGAGCAGAAGGCATACATCCTTCTTAATATTTTAACAGTCAACTTTTCTTGCTTCTTACAATATTAGGCATGCAATTTGATACTGATGTTGCTTTTCATTCTATGTTAAATGAAGTACAAGGAAAAATGTGGTTAATATTTGAAAATTTGAGCCCTTTTGTAATAAATACTATGGTATATTTTTAAAGTGGCATAAAACTATAAGACAAAACATACAATGAAAATTATAGACAGCCTGACACCTTAAAATGCCTAAATATAGTACATGTTTTTTAATTTTATATGAAATATTTGTTATATCAAAAGGATCAGTCATCTACAAATAACCTGATTTCTTATTTCTGGTGAAGAAACTCACATTACATATTACAGACTTTCACTTTCTCCTATAAGCAAAACACAGGTAAGCATTCTTATTTTAGATTGATAACTCACCAAATTTAAACCATAGTTTATATTCTTCATATAAAATACAACATACAAGTGTTACTAATAACTTTGACAATCCAGTCTCTATTTTTTTATGTTTATGAACTTTAGGTGAATTTGATTTAGAAAAATCTGAATCCAATGCTTACACTTTTATATTCTCCCAATATAAAACATTTTATTTTCTCATGTATTATTGCATCACATGTTTGAAAAATGTAAAGAATTTGATAACAAGTAATAAAGAACTAAGCTTTGTGTTTATCCTATCTCTGGGAGCTGCTGGTTTATTCTGATAAACATAATTCTATGTCTCTCTTCTAGTACCTTGCTTATTAGTTTTTTTTTAAGAATGGCATTCCCCCTTATTATTTATCTTTATACTTTGTGTGTGTGTGTGTGTGTGTGTGTGTGTGTGTGTGTGTGTGTGTGTGCATATGCTACGGAGTACATGTGAATATTGTGAATATGTGTAGATCAGAGGACAAATTGAAGGATTCGTATTCTCCTTCTACTATGTGTGTCTTAGATTTGGACTCATGTGTGTCAGGCTTGACTATAGATGACTTCATAAACTGAGCCAAAAAGTGGGAACAAATATGAATTCAAGATATGAAACATTTATTGGGCAAAATTTCTTCATGAGAAAAGAGGATGATCTTTATGATAAAAGTGGATGAGACCATACATTAAGGGTGTAAGAACAGCCAAGGAGGTTAGGGGATCATTCTCCATGACAGCCAATATGCAACAAGGTGCTAAAACAGACTGCAAGCTTCCACATTCTATCAAAAACCTGAGTATACCTGGAAGCTGATTCCATTGCCAACTTCCAAAAATAGCCTAAAGCAGCCAGAGTTTAGCTCCTTACTCTCCAAAGCAAATATCCCAGGTAAGTCTTCTTATCTTCTGTGTTACTCATCTATGAGGGATCCAAGAAGCATATTTTCAGACCACAAGGTTTTGAACAGTCACAGCAGCCAGATCATAACTACCAACAAAAGAATATTGTCATCAACCAATTACAAGTGGGAGTTTTGGGGTTTTTTTGTTTTTATCATTTTAAAGACCTAATTAGTGTGCTATACCTTCACAAAGATATACACACACATGCTTTAGAGTGACTTACTACCCATATATATATATATATATATATATATATGAAACATATCAATATCAGATTATGAATAATTAAGACATTGTGTTCCACTTATGTCATATAATAGCTCAGCACAAGAGATTTTCAAAGCAATTAAAGACCAGTTTTAACAACAGTTCTTGTTTACATTGTCTAGATGCACAGAGCATCATTTTTGTTGAACAGTAAGCTTTAGAACAAATATTATTTATTAATTGCCTAATATGCATTCTGCAACTTCATAGATATATACTACTAGTGAACTACACCACATATCCCCTTAAAACTTATTTGTGAAACCTAAAATATGTTTATTTTGTAAAATTATAATGAACAAATAAGTTCATGTCATTCTTTTGTGTAGTTATTACTTGCAAAACCTTCATAATGTTCTTCTTAATAGGAACCTATTTCATTATTTGTTGTAATAATTGTGATTATATTGCTCAAATGTGTTACTATTATTTGGATTTGTTCATGATGTATACAAAGAAATATAGACCTTTTGTACAGTTTTATACTGAAAAAGTTCAAATTGCAAATGATGATCTTTAAATAATCTTTCTTTTGTTTATCTTCCACATTTTCTGTTTTTAATTCAATCAGCATTTAAAAGTCCAAATTTTAAAGCCAGAGCAGCTGTTCAACAAATCTTCAGGCTAGCCAACAGGCCAGTAGGCTCTCAATAGGTTTGTGTAACAAATAACTACAAAGTTCTTTCTGTATAAATATAAGTTCATAGCCAAATATAAAGTTATATCCATTCAGGCTCTCCATTTGTGGTTTATGTGAGTAAGTAAAGAAAGTTAATAATGGAAATATTGAAGAGGTTGAAACTTTTTTCATCTAGGTAGATTAAAGCTTGGCATGAGTTCATCATCACTAATTATCTCTCACCAATTCCTTTGAGTCACATATAAATTTTCTTCCTTCAAATATTGTGAGTCTGAATGGCACCAAATAATTCACATTACTATTTCAAAATAAACAATATAACTTAGACCGAAGATAAGAATGTTACAGAGAGACTATGCTAAGTAAACTAGTTAATTTTTGTGGATCTGAAGGATTTTATGTTGATAAATTGCTAGTAGTAGAAAGTATGTTTCAAATGATTTTTATCTAACATTAGCAGTAAGTATATTTCAAATTATTATTATCTGAATAAATAAAAGCACTATTAAAATTCTAAACATAAGATTTAACATACATTCCTAACTTAACTCCTAGACATACTAAAGTAACTAAGGCAAAATGACATTATTTTGTTTTTCTGGTTGCTTTTTGTCAGCAGGGGGAAGCCAAAGGGCAACAAATGGAACTGTAAACTTGGTGCCTGACTTAATAAAAAGAAATAATGATTCATTCAGTGCTAAAATTCAATGACATTTTTTTTTATGATGTCAGCTGTGCAAAAGTATGTTACCACTGAAATTTATGGTGCCTATGTGGAGAATATTTTAAGGTTCAAGACCATGAATTAGTAGCTATTGAAAGACAAATCACCCCCACTTCAATGAGAGCAATTCGGTTTTAGAGAACTCAAATTTCAACGCACAGTTTCTCCTGGTCCAGAGTCTAGAACACAGCACCTCACCCAAGTAATCTGAAGAGAAGAGCAATGGGAATGTGACATGTGAAAAATGAATGCTTTCTTTCTGCGTGCTCAGGGTCACAGGTCTTGGCTCAAATCTATACACTCTACTGTTTTAAGACTCACAAAAAGCCCTCTAGGAGTCTAAGGTTTTGATGGTCATATCCAGCATTTTGCAATTTTACCTGCTAATTAAATCCACTCAAATCCTGTTTCTTTTCTTTTTTTTTATAATCAAGTCCATTTAAATGAAAACAAATATTTATAGACAATATTTGGGAATTTGGGCGTCGTTCTTTCCAAACTACTTCCTGCTGGTAAGGGGCGCTGTCATGGGGGATTCTAAGAAAATGCAGAAATCCTGGCTGTAGTCTGCAAGGCTGCTTTGTCCAGCTGTTTTGAATGTAGGATTACCTGGTACTCTGTTTCAGAAGGAGTTATCTGCATTGTGAAGAATTTCCTCCTGATTTTAGAGGAAGCATTGTCTCAGTGAGCTTCTCCCTGGGGGGGGGGGGACTTTTACACAAAAGCCACAGAAGTCTCTTTCTGTGTCTCCCTGCTCCACGCGGCTCTTTCCTTGAAACCTCCCTATGTGGCATGGGAATGAACAATGGGCAGACACGCAGACACCAACACAGAAAAGCTGGAATCGGGTGGGGTATGTGAGCTGTGAGGGAGCTGTGCCAGCTGAGCATTAACCAGAGACCTTGCTGTTTTTATTATGTGCAGCATAGTTGCACATACTGTCAGCATTCACAGTTGGACCAGAGGAAGTCTGGTACGCATTCATTCACTACTTTGTCTTCTCTTTGGACATTCTCTCACGACTTTCTTCTCTCTCTCCCCATGTTACATCTTCATCTTCATAATGTGAGATATTTTTTTTTTTTTGGTTACCAGTACACGATTGTAATTTTGTGAAAACTAGGATTAAACCCCTTGTTTCAAGCACATATTTCAATATTTTGGCTGCGCTTAGATCTTAAGCTATTTTAATTTTGAATACATTTTCTAGAGATAAATCATATTTGCAAACGATCTTACCAACTTCCAAAGCATTGCAAGTTTACAGTTATCTACTACAGTTAGCTGATAGCTTTAAAACAATGAGCTAATAAGATGCAGCATAGGAAGAACTTGTTATTCAGCAGGTTATAAAAGACACACAAATTATAACATAATGTGAGACTGCAGTGACCATATAGTAATGATAGGCACACAGTGTTACAGGAGTCCAAAGTGGAAGGCTAGGACCATTATTAATTGTTTGTGTGTGCTTAGGTCAACGAAGTCATCACATAGGAATTTCCATATTGAACTCATATTAGCAGGTCAAAGAGACCACTGCCATCAGCCCCATAGACTGCCCAGGTCTCCCAACTGATACCCTGTAGTGGGATATTCACTTTGTCTCCTTCTGTGGCACTGACCACGCCCATTGGGGGTGGAGCCATGGGAGGAGGTCGGAGGGGGCGAGGAAAGGCTCTCTTTCTGGCGAGACTCGGACAGGAGAGGATCGGGTTGAATTTCCTGGTGTTCATCTGTCTAGGTTGTAAGTTATTTCTCCCTGAATAAACATCTATTTGGCCTATTTGTTTATCCTGATCCTTATTTACCGCAATAATACCCACATTCAGGGAGTCTGGTTCAGACTTAGGCAGGTTCTCCCACTTGCTCAGGTCAGCTGTCTCTGTGGGTTTCCCTAGCATGGTCTTGACCCCTTTGTCCATCACTCCTCTCTCTCTACAACTGGATCCCGGGAGTTCAGTCCAGGGCTTAGCTATAAGTCTTGGCTTCTACTTCCATCAGCTGGACGATGGCTCTATGATGGCATTTAATGGGCCTTTGGAGCCCATTCCCTATGGAGGGATACTCTCTCAGCCTAGATAAGGGACGAGGGGTGAGGGAAGGCCTTGGTCTGACCGAATGATGTGACACCCTCTCTGAGGAGTGGATTGGGGGGTTGGGATGGAGAGATAGTAGGGGAAGTCAGAGGGATGGGTTGGAGACAGAACTGGATTCCTATGTAAAATAAGATTGTTCTTTTACTTTAAATTAAAATATTAATCAAAAGGAAAGGAGAATCAAAGAAGAGGGAGGAGCAAAGAGAACCTTCAGGCTGCCTGGTGCAGAGCTTGGGGCACAGTGGAAATAAACTCATTTCAAATGCAGAACATTCTTTTCTCAAATCTTAAATGTACCTTCACTTCCCACCCTCCATTATATCTTGTTACTATTTTTATTTATGTTTTCCCACACTCTGTGGCTTTTTTTTGCGTGTGCCTATTTTAAGATCAGAGCATATATGTAAGACAGAGCAACATTTCAAAATTTGCAACATTTCAAAAGTTTGATGTTCTTTAATAAGGGATTGTGAAATCAATATGTTATTCTTATGAGCACATTTTAACCTAGTTCCTTTCAAGAGATTACTGATAAGTTGAAATATATATTTCCATAATTTGGAATATAAATTTCCATAAAAATCAACAAACATTAAGTGAGAAACAATTTGCCTTGATTTGACATTTATAGTTTTCAATAATTTATCTTTCTTTAGACATAAAAAGTATAAGTTCTTCCCAATGAAGTGAACATATGGGAACAAACCATCGAATTCCATAGTTAGTTTAGTGCACATTGTAACTTATTTTGAAGGACTTCTAAACATTCAAGATCCAGAGGATGAGCTTAATAAACATAAAAATTTGTAATAGACATGTTTTTCTTCTATTTTTAAAAACCCAAAACCCAACAAATTCTTGTCAACTATGTAAATTTATGCATGGGAAAATTCATAGTATACGCTGTTTGCTGACACTCTTTGATACCAAGAGGCATCACTTTGTTTCTAAGGATGGAGAGTTTTATTTAATATGGGTAGAAATATAATTGTGATCAATGTAAAATTCTAAGCACAGACTTTTCAACCTGCTGGTGCTGGCAACATTTTCATGCATATGGATATCTCTGTGCCAAATACTGTATCTATTAGCCCACAAACAGCTGCACAATCAAACATTAGATGGATATGGCATAGTAGGAACTAAACAGAAACTCAGCATATGACTCATGGTGCAAAATCATGATGACAAATGATCTGGATGAAAATCTGAAAAATGATGGATAAATTAAATAAATGTTTAAAGCATTATTAATTGCTTCATGCCCCTCTCTTTTTTTTAACACCTTTGTATAAATTTCATAGTATTTTAAAGTACATGTTCTTTCTCTTGATTAGTTTGTTTATTTTTCATGTATGTATATGTCAGCATGCATGTCGCAGAAGGTCACAGGACAACTTGCTGGTGTCATAGACCTTTTTTCTACAGGTGGCTCCTGGGACTAGAATCCAAGTCACCATGCTAGGTGACAAGTGACTTTATCCACTGCCATCTTGTCAAACCTTCCTAGCATTTTGGGAAATTAATTCTAGAATAAAACTAGATCTTTTTTAATGACTAAAATAATATATGCTGTATACATTTTGAAGTGAGAGTATTATGCACAAATAACTATGACAACAGACCTTCTGAACAAACACATCAACAAAGGTCATCTAATATTACAAGTATGTTGAATGCTATGTCTATCCTACCCACAATGTGTACCAAACTTCACCTTCCTTAACGTTGGTTGTAGTGCTGTAATTGTTATTGCAGTTGAATTAAAGACATATCAGGTACAAGCAAAAGGACCATACTAAGGATGAAAAATGTAGAAAATGGACCTCATGTAGCAAAAAGCCCAAACTATACCATATAAATCATTCAAGTAATATACCAATGCAGATACTATCAAATGTTAGACTATTCTGACATTAACTATTGCCTTACTACAAACTGAATTCATATCATTTAAGAATACTTTTTTCCATGTTAATACAAACTGAATTTCTTCACTCAGTGCCTTTACTAAGGTTTATTGCTGTACATTTTGCCTAAACCTTTATATTCTTTAACTTCTTCCCAAGTGCTTTGCTCCCAGCAATAATATTTATTTAACACACTTGTTTTAATTTTCAACGCATTCTACAATTCATACACATTTGTATTTGGAAGTAGCATGTTATTTTATAAGTTTTTATTTTAAAAATAGGGTTACGAATCAACCCTGTTTTCCTAAGGGTCATTTCCTGCCAGGAACATATTATATGAACTTTCTTTTATTTAGGTTCTTTGTTTTGAGTGTGTGTGTGTGTGTGTGTGTGAGTGTTTGTGTGTGTGTGTGTGTTCATCAATATAACGCCTATATAGTCCCCTATATTTTAAATTTATGTTTCAGAAAAAGAGTCATTTATATTGTTACAAAAAAATGTGTTAGCAGAGAGTGGTTTAGGTGAGGAGGAAGGTTAGAATACGGACAAAGGGACACATGAGTGATGTAAGAAAACTTAAGTGTATTTTATTTTTCTAGTTTAAACCACACAGGTGTGTGTGTGTGTGTGTGTGTGTGTGTGTGAATGTTTGTGAGCATGTGTGTGTGTGTGTGTAAATTTAACTTTCTGAATACTGAAATAGCAACAACTATTTTTGCATAATAAGGAAATCCTATATATGTTAGGTTTCTGAGGCAATAATTATGAAAGTTCAGGTTACATTATAAGTCCACAGGCTGTGAATACAGGAGGAATTACAGATGATTAGCCACTAAAACCATTTGTCAAAGTGACCCACTTAGTAAAAGTTAATTATTTTAAAATTTCTTATGGAGGATGTTGTTTTAACCTCATTTTTTTCTTTCTATTTAAAAACTACCAAAGCATCCTATTTTATTATTATTTAATGTGTAAACTATATAAAATCTATTGTTACATGTAAAATAAGGTATGCTTTAGGTTTCAATTAGTGGTTTTCAAGAGAAAACATTAAGGCAATATTAAGCCTATGAAACAATTTAAATTCCATTGAGATTTTTTGTTGTAGTTTCAAAGAGTCAGAAGATGATGCACTGTTAAAAGGAAGCTCTTTTTTTGAAGTTTTGTTAGAACAACTGAATAGCTGTGTAGGAACACATCAAAACCTGCTTTGATCTTAAAAGATATTTGGTCATTCAGAAATAAAGGTGATCAAAATTGCAGAAAAAAATATTCTGGAAAGAATCGATGTGACCTTTAGAATGGAAACTATAGATAGAACACAAAAATAAACACCATATAGTAAACATAATTGGAAATTTTGATATCTCTAAAACAATAAAAACAAGCTATTGTTAAAACAAAATATTACATCAAGACAGTGTCCAGATTTCCATTACCAAGCAAGTTGACACTTCTTACACAGAAGTCCATAAATGCGATCAGAAAGCAGCTGGTTATCCCCATAAAATTTGTGCAACTTTGAGCTCACAAGTATGGCGTATGCCTGTTTTTGGTAGGAAATACTGTCATTCACAGGGTTCACAATTAGGTAAAACTGTTGGTTATATATCTCCTAATCACCTAAATAATTTCTTCCAGAACTATGAAAACAAACCATCAGGAAGGAAGCATCCTGAATCTTTAGCATTGGGTCTTTCCATTGAGTTTTGGCAGGAAACTGCAAAAGAAGCAGGGCCAATTTCTTGTACTGCTCTTGGAGTTTGTAAGACTGCAGCTTGCTGGGACGTATCACAGTTCTTGCACATCAAAGAACTAACAGGCTATGGGGATGATCCTGCACTTATTATTTCTCTAAATGGAAATAGTATCAAACTGCCTTCCAAATAGTATTTCTATGCCCATAGTTCTATACCCCCTTTTTCAATTTGATTATTATTATTCTTTTTGTTTTTTTGATATCTAGTTTCTCGGGTTCTTTATATATTTTGGAGACCAGTCCTCTTGTCAGATGTGGGGGTGGTGAAGATTTTTTCTCATTCTGTAGGCTGCAGTTTGGTCCTATTGATGGTGTCCTTTGGCTTACAGAAGTGTTTCAGTTTAATGAGATCACATTTACTAGCTGCTGATCTTGGTGCATATTCTACTGGTGTTATCCATAGAAAGTTGGCCCCTATGCCAGTGTTTTCAAAGCTCTTTCCTGCTTTTTCTTCTGTCAGGTTCAGTTTAACTGGATTCATGTTGCAGTTTTTGATTCAGACCTGAGTTTTGTAATGTGTAAAAGCTATTTTTATATGATAAAGCTTACAAGAATTTAAGAATTCCCAAAGAAATTGGTTAGTGTGTGTGTGTGTGTGTGTGTGTGTGTGTGTGTGTGTGTAATATAATATGTATAAAACATTTTACACACCAATCCCAGTTCTGGAATTCAGTTTATATGGAAGAGAGCTCTAGAAGTCATTGAAGATGCGAACTTTAATTTGAAGGAAAGTGTTAGTGTAAGAATACTTTCAGGAAAGCCTTACTCTATCCAAAGCAGACTGAGAGGAACAGTGATTAAGCTGTGTTTTGGGAAAAGGTTTTCTCATTTCATGAAGTTCATCTTATATGACTATATGCTTGAATCCTGAACGTGTTCTTACTGCTTTTAGGTCAGTAATGCAAAGGAGTTTCTTCAGAGAACTGTACTAGTTCATGTTGCTGGCATTTAAAACCTGACACCCTTACTTCCAGGAGTTATCTAAAGCTGTAAAAAATGAAAAACGTAACTCCTAAATGAAATCCCCCTGTATTTTAATTTTTATAAGGTGATTTTCCCCTTTGGTGAATCATGTGAGACTCAATTCTGTTGAAGGATCTTGTTGTTTGTTTAAGTTAATTAAACAATTAAACACATCCCCTATTATATACTTACTAGTATGAAATATAGCTATTCATGCTTTGGTGTTAGATGAAAATGTATGGGATCTGTTATTTTTCTACAAAAACTTGGGATACGTTTACTCCATTTATTTCATATGTTTTTGTGGATATATGAATTTGGAAATGTTATTACATGTAGAGGGCATTTATTGAGAAGCAGCTATAAATCTTATTCCTCCTATACCTTCATTTTCCTATCGTTTCTTATTTCTCTCTCCCTAAAGAAATATATTACTGTGGCTATATTAACAATTATTCTCCTTTCTAGTTTCTGTTAATTTTGTAGTATATTCATTATTGGGAAAATTGTTAATATTCTGAAATTTATTAAATAGTAGAAATTCCTTCAGGCCACCATAGTTTTAATTAATTTTAATAGTTTTGATTTATTGTTTTCTATTTGACATTATTATGCCTTTAAGTGTTTTCTGCTTTAAAATTTTTCTTCAATAAGATATTTTCTCAGACTAGCTGTTAAAGCATATTCTTATGTGATGGTTTCAATGATAATGCCTCCCCATGGGCTCAGATAATTGAATACTTGTTTTCTAGTTATATACACTTTATGTGGAGGCTTAGGATGACCTCTCTGGATAGAATATGTCACTGAAGGTGAGCTTTGAGAACTTAAGGCCTTGCCCTATTCCAATTTTACTCTGTTTCTCACTTCTGACTCAAGATATAAGCATTCAAATTGCTACTCCAGCCTCTCTGCATACCATGACAGACTTTACCCTCTGATGACATATGCCAGAACAAACTCTTACATTGGTCATGTGTTTATTCATAGCAATGGTATATTAGCTAAATCTGTTTTATTGAAATTCTTCCTGGCATAATGGTAGTGTGTATGTATATATATATATATATATATATATATATATATATATATATATATATATATTTCGTCTTATAAGTTCTAAGCTACCATGACTTCAAATACCAGCTTTGCACTTTTGTTGCTTGGCTCTTGAAGGAATATTTTCAGCAATTCTTGGTACTTTGGGTTAAGGGCAGATATATTACTACATTAATATCTTTAAATATCTTTCTCATACTGGTTAATGAATAAAGCACTGTTGGCTAATAAGAAAGCAAGATAGGCAGGACTAGGAGTCTAAGAGAAGAGAGAATGTAGTAAGGAGAAGTCAGCATGTAGAGACCAGAGAGAACAGAGGTCCAGTCCCTCTCTCCGATAAGATAAGACCACATGGAAATACTTAGATTAATAGAAATGAGTTAATATTTAAGACAGAGCTAGACGATAAGAAACTAGTAAATGTACTACAGAGTCTCCGTATATTATTTTGGGCTGATGCAGCAGTGGCTCCAGGCTGCCAGAAAAACATACTCTTAATATATCTGCCCTTAACCCTCTCTTCTATCCACCCTTTCCATTTAATCCTATAACTCTAACACATTCCCCCAACCTTGTCAATCCCCAACATCTTGGGAGATCTTCTCTTCCCTGTGGTCCATTAATCTAGTCCTAATCCCTCTGGTTGTGTGGATTATAGGATATCTATCAAATATTTAAAAGCTAGCATTCACATATATGAGGAAACATAGTAATATTTGCTTTTTGGGTCCTGAATCATGTCACTCAGGATGAGTTTTTCTTTTTATTCTTTTTTATTTATTTATTGTTTTTGTTTTATTGTTTTTTGTTTGTTTGTTTTGCAATGGCTAGGCAGCCAACAAAATTCTGTTCCCTCCGTCCACTGACCCTTTAATAGCTACTCAGGAAACTTACTTAAATCTCTGTTTCACTAAAGGACTCAAGATACAAATGTTGAGGTAGAATCCCACTTCCCAGTGAGTCTGACAGGCAGCAGCTCACCTAGCTCACCTCCTCCTGTCTCCCAAGAAATCCCCATGTTCCTTTTCTACCTCCTTATAAAATAAACCCTTCTCCACCTTCTTCCTCCCTATAACTTCCTGTTAGCAAACTGCTGACCCATCCTCCTGTCCACAGATGAAATTTATTTAATCAAACACATCTTTGCATCATGTTCCAGAGCATAAACAAAAGTAACGCATGTTAAAATAATATTCTACAATATTCATGCCTTGAACTGTTTTCATTATTTCATAATTTCTATTTTCAAGTATGGTAGTATGATTCAGTTTATTTCATTCCTTGGGGACTATTGTAGTAGTGTTTGTTACTGGGTACTGATGGAAGCTATTATCTTGGCTGCTATTATTTATTTGGTGTTTGTGTCCAGGCATCTGCAATTATGATGATCATGATGGTTCTCTGTGCTGATGTGTGGTCTTATCTCCATAGGTGGCGCTCTAGTTCTTCATTTCCATTGCTGTCTTGGATCTTGTGAAAGTGTGGTGCCTGTGAGTCCCATGGCAGAGAATCCTTCTCTCGGCTGGTCGGCTGCAAAAATGGAATGGAGGTGAGCAAGGATAAATGTCTGAGAGGGGCTGTGGAAATGAGGTGGAGGAGTGCTGTCCATACCAAAAAAAGGTGGGGTCCCCGGGGAACTAGAAAGGTGGTGGAGTAGGGGCTCCTGTAAATATGGTGTACAGGACAAAAAAAAATATGCTGGAGACAGGGACGAAAGGCCTAGCAGGACGCTGGGATGTACTAAGAATTGTGGTCTCTAGTAAACAGAATTGGGGTGGAAAAACCCTTCACCTGTAAGTTTTTTACAGGCCTGAGGATGGGAAATATCTTAATGGAGGACAGGGAAGGAAGTAAAAATCTCCTACCTGAGTTCTGACAGGTGTGGTCACTGCAGTTCCCAAGTAGAAAATTGAGACAAAACAAACAAACAAACAAACAAACAAAAACCCAAATAACAAAAGTGGGGTCAGACTAGGAGGAAGAACTGAGTGCATCTCAGGAAGGACTAAAACTGGGTTGGCACTAGGGACCGACAGTTCCCAGGACTTGAAGCACCTATTTTTGATGAGTGAAATTTCAGTTTTCTCTGTATGTTCTTCAACACACATTACATTACTGAACATCAAGTATTTACATACATGCTAAATTTTTAATACTTTGATTTATGAACTATTTGTATTAGCTAAACAATGCCCACTGAATAATCATGACTGTTTAACCAAGCATACAACCAGGAAAGATACTAGGTCTCCCAAGAGAAATAGAAGTAGTTGAACACTAACTGTTCTTCTTGGGGTCCTGAGTTCAACTCCCTGCAAACACATGGTGGCTTGCAATCATCTGTAATGAGATCTGGTCCCCTCTTCTTCCATACAAGCAGAGAGAACATATATATATGATAACTAAATCTTTAAGTGGAATCTTCATTCTTTTACTCAGTTACTATCTGTATTTCAAGTGTAGTGTTTGGCAACTTACTTTTACCTCTGTTTTCCAGTTTAAGAAGAAAGGAGTTACAGCAAAGATCTATGAATTCCTTGTATATATGGAATTCTGTGATAATTTGATTATTAAATTTTAATTTGATTTTAAAATAATGAGATTTTATAATTTAAAATTCAGAATAAAATAATATTTCCTCATCTCCACTGTTAGAGATATCATTCATAACTTGATCAAATTTTTGTACAATAATTTGAATATATAATTGAAATGAAATTTTGAGGAGAGCTGTTATTGTTCAAGAAATGTATGGATGCATATTATAAACCCTTAATAATTAATCAGATTAAATAACAATCTAGTAATATGTAAATAAGGGAGATAACAGAATGGGGAAGTACTTGAATGTATGAAGAGTTAGTAGGATGACAAGTTTTAGCATCATACACCATTGAGAAATATGACTGGTATAAAATTGGGACTGAGATAATTGATTGTCAATAACCAAGAAGCAGTAAGCACCCACTGTACAACACAGACAATTAGGATTGATCTTAATAATTTTAAATACATACTTACATGTGTATTATAGACCATACCTCAAAATTAAAACTTTCAGATAACAAATAATAGTAAGTAGTATGTAGTACTACATAGTATGTAGAGAAATTATGATTAAGGATCAAAATTCTATCAGTAAACTTGGGGTTGAGGTTTGGTGTGTTATATAATGACCGATTCATCCTTTTTGTAAACATAAGAGTGGAATTGAGGCAATTCAATTCATAAACTTGTTTTATGAGAACAGCTGTATTAATTTCCTATTATCAAAACACTTGATTTGATGATAGAATAGTAGCAAATTTAATATATAAAATGCTAGTATTCAAAGTTAGCAATTATATTCAACAAACAATATTTTAGAAGCTGAAATTAATAGCATCTCTAGAGGAAAAAAAAAAAGCTATAAGGTCCAGAAAATGTGTGCACACATCAGCTTGAGGTAAAACTTTTTTTTAAGTGAAATGCAGAGGATTCATGAAACAGTAATCCTTCTTCAATTCCCTTAATCTAGTGACACTTTTCAAGAATAAGTGAGAGATGATAGACAGCTCTCAAAAAGACTGACAAGGGATGCAAACAGCTCATTCCGTGAGAGGGGATATAAAAAATAAGCAGTGGCAGCAATCTCCTTGAGAGTGATTTATCACAGTTTAGCACCTTCAATGTAGGAAGAGACAAAGACAAGGTTTCCTTGATCACATTTGAAGATCTGTAAAGTAGCTCTTGCAAAAGCTAATATGTGTGTGTGTGTGTGTGTGTGTGTTATGTAATATGTATAAATTTACTTTTTGAGATTAAAACATAATTACATAATTCCCTCCTTCCATTTCCTCTCTCTAAACTTTCCTATATAACCCTCTTGTTCTCTTTCAGAAGTATGGCCTCTTTTTTCATTTCTGTTATTACATACATATATGTATATGCACATATACTCTTAAATTTCCTAGGCATATCAACAGAATGCAAGTGTTCAAAAGACTGACCTTTTGTTATTGTATAAACAATTGATGTGCTCTTACCTGAGGGAGATGGTTTCTCTCTTTCTGTCTGTCTGTCTCTCTCACCCTGTCTCTCTCTCTCTCTCTCTCTCTGTGTGTGTGTGTGTGTGTGTGTGTGTGTGTGTGTGTGCCTATGTCTTTTTCTCTAGGCATTCTTCAGTTGCTTGTATTTCCGTGTGTGGGGTTGAGCCCCCTGGTCTTTCTCCTGTCCACACTATGTCTACTGCTGTTGTAACTTGTTTGGCACTTGTTTACACTTGTTTATTTCCATGTAATGTCAGAAATGACACCCAGAAGAAACTTTGAATGATGCTAAGTAGGTTAGTGTAATGGTCTTCATAGTCAAGATACAATAAGAAACAAGAAGGCCTCCTGTCACGGGAAATGATTGGAGGAGGTAGATGCTAAATGTGTTTCAGCAATCTTCAATAGGATAGTAAGAGTTTGATGAAGATACAATTAAGACCTATAAAACTTTACTGGAGTAGAAAGCAGAAAGAAATTAAGACATTTACAAGTATTGAGGAAATGTCAACTTGACAGTTGAAACATGATTTCTTAGAAGTCTCTGACTTCCAGCCAATAGGAAGCCCTTTCCTTAAAAAGGTTAACATGGATATCTAAGAACTTTTGTTGATGACTTAAGGCTTCTTGTAGGAGGCACAGTATATTAGCAATATACACAACATATGCTTGTGATCTGCCTTGTAACAAGCTTGTGGGTGACAGAAACAAGATTATAGAGCTGTGAGGAGAATTACTCTCAGATAAGGAGCTTCCCTGGACACATTCATTTTGGCAAGGATCCTTCCCATTGCCAAGTTTACAGTGTGAGCCACCATCCAGCCAGTTTCACCAACCAGATCTCCAAAGTCTCCCCTCTGGAAAGGTGAAGGGGTCAGCTACCAACAATTATTATAAGGAAATGTTTAAAACACCATACTCCAATCATCTGTTAAGAGGCTGAAATTAAGTTTCAACCCAGAAAATAAAAATAGGGCTGAGGTACTTGTTTACCATATCAAAGCAGAAGTAGTCTCCATGTTCTCCCAGCACCTCACAATCCCAGTCTCTTAGAGAGTTTGGCTGGCATAACCCTCCCCTCCCAGTACCCTGAACTCTCCAGGCCAGGGGATGGGCTGCCCTTCCACCAGGTTCTTCCCTATATAATCCAGACATTTTGGTTACCTGTGCCTTTTATACCTTTGTCCTAATACTGGCTGCTGCACCTGGCTTCCCTTTCTCCCTGTCACCCCATATGGCCCAGCTCAGTCTGCTCATGTCCACTCTGGAATCTCCTAGATATCTTGGTGGCTACCCTTGCTTTCTCTTTCATTTACAATAAACTTTGTTTTCCACCATATCTAGGAGCAGTCATGTTCTTTCCCTTTCTTTTGTCCATTTATCGCCCTTTGAAGCTCATTGGTGAAATAGCTAGCTTATAAAAAGCACTGAACCATGGGTTTACTCCAGATTTAACCTACATCACTAAATAAAACCAGGATGGCCACTTGTGCAATCACCACCAGGACCACCACAACAACAAAATATCTGCAACAAAAAAAAAAAAGAAATAAAATCACTTGTCAATCAAGCAGTTATATACCTTAGTATATTCCAAAAGCATACATCCATTTTAGCCTGAAAAGGGACAGGAATTGAATATGTTTCAATTTAATCTCTTTTCAGCTGAAATTAAAATATGAAAAAGATAATTTGTTTTTGAACTAGGCTTTTCTAATTAAGGAGTCTTTACAAAGCAGAATTATTCTTGTTCCTTTTTTCATGTTTCTTGTGTGTCCAAAGATGTTTCTCCTGAATAGCCAGATGCAGGTTTGGGACTAGAATTCATAGAACACAGTTACCAGTTCCACTCAAAAGCCACAGATAAGAAAAGAAATAAATCAAAGTTAATTTGTAATTGAAACTAACTATAAGTAAAAGCAATTTAGTGTTAAAGAACCTTGGCATGTTTAATAGATGAATAACTTGATGCTTCTTTGTTATTTAAATTTATTTTTTAATAACTTAATAGAAGAGAAAGCTAAACTTAGGGAGGCCAGACAGGAAAAGAATCTATTTTATGTTCTCTTTAAAACTCAGAGGATAAAATACCTTTTGAAGTTGAATTAAAGTGAATTTCAAGGAGTCATAGGGAAACCAGGGAAAGTTTTAAGGTATTTTCTAAGTGGTAAGTGCTGATATAATGCAATGTAAAAGTTATAAAATTAAAAAAAATGCATTGTCTTAGACTTAAATTTCCCTTCTGTAAATACTTAATGCTCTCTCATGAATGAAAGTATTATGTTTCATTTCTTAATTTCATAAATTGAAAATTAAACTTATAATTTTACTAATAGTTAAATTGTTAACATTTACATTGTAATTCACAACTTGCTCAATATCCTTTGTTTTGCAAAAGCTATGTTTAACTCTTCTACAGCATACACTGGAAAGAAGCTGTTTTTTCTTTTTTTGAATTTTTATTTATTTATTTTTCTTATTTTACATATGGATCCCAGTTCCCTCACCCTCCCTTCCTCTCTCCCTCATTCTCTCCCACTCTCCCATTCTTCCCCCCACCCTACCATCCCATTCCCTCCCCCTCCCCACACTGCACAGGGAGGGTGGTACCTTCCAGGAGGGGTCAACAAAATCTGTCAAGTCATTTGGAGTAGGGACTAGGCCCTCCCTCCTGTCTCTAGGCTAAGGAAGTATCCCTCCATGGGGAATGTGCTCCCAAAGTCCTTTTGTGCACCAGGAATACATCCTGGTTCCACTGTCAGAGGACTCTTAGACTGCCCAAGCTTTCTAACTGAGATTGATGTTCAGGAGATCTGAGTCAGTCCAATGCTAGATTCCTAGTTATCAGTCTGAGGGCCTCCTTATTCAGGTCAGCTATCTCTGTGGATATCTGTAGCCTGGTCTTGTCTTCCCCTTCTGCGTCTGGATTCCAGTTTGGCTCAGTAGGTGTCTGCTTCTGTTTCCATCAGCTACTAGATGAGGGCTCTATGATGGTAGATATGTTAGTCATCAATCTCATTATCAGGGAAGGGCATTTATGGTAGACTTTCCACTGTTGCTCAAATTGTTAGTTTTGGTCAGTCTTGTAGGTCTTTGGACATTTCTCTAGGTTCAGTTTTCTCTTCAAACCTATAAGCTTTTCTACTAATGCTAGTCTAAACTTGTAGTGGCTTTGTTGCTAATAAGAAAAATACACTGATAATGACCTTGAATATATTTAAATAAGGACAACTCAACCAGAAATGCAAGGGCTTTGTTGTTGCTGCTTTTGTTTGTTTGTTTCGTTTTGGTTGCTCTTTTCCCTAGAGGTGAGGGAGGGGGCTTGTCTCGTGAGGAAAAAAAAATAATGAACCATCATGTATTCCTTCTTTAAGATGTGTATGATCTCTAGTTTTAATGGTGAGTGACAAAATCTAGACCTATGTGGGTGATGTGTCTCTGGACATGTCTATGAGGGATCTTCAGATTACCTTACTTTATGTGTTAAGATATTTCTCTTTTATTTATCTATTGTTTATTGTTTAGAATATGCTTTTGTCAAATAAATCCCCATTGCCTGCTCTCCAATTCCTCTTGCCTCATTTTCCTCCCAAGTTCATGCACTTTTTCTTTTTTTCTTTTTTGTAACACATGTGTGAGCATGGATATAGTGCTATAGACTGGAGCATGGGAAAGGAAAAGACACTACATCCCTGAAGAAAACTGATTTTCCTTTCACAGCAGCATCAACTGTCAATATCTCCTAAATTAGGTGTGAGATTTCATGAACTCCTATCTCACCAATCAAGGGATTCTGACTGACTTGATATTGTGGTTGTGTTATGCATGCCATATTATTTTGGAGCAGTTCTCCACAATTTCTACTTTATCCACTCATTCTAGCTACTCTTCCATGAAGATCTCTGAGCCTTAACTATGGTTGGAGTACTGGGAAAATAGGATATGTGTTGAATTTTATCCTGATTCTTATATGACCAATTGGAACTCTGTATCTATTTCTATGTACCACAGGGAAAGAAGCTTCTCTGTTAGGCGTTGAAACATGCACTGATTCAAAAATATTAACCCATCTCTAACAATCTAAGTGTTTCCACATGGTCTTATCTTACCAGAGAGAGGAAACAGATCTCTTCTCTCATGTTCTAAATCTTGACTCCCCTCTACTACATCACCCAGAATCTTCTTTGTCTCTTGGTCCCGCCTTTCTTGCTTTCCTATTGGCCAAAAGATTTTATTCATTAACCAATAAGAGAAACATATATACAGAATGACATCTCCCATCACCTCCTTTTTTATGTCTAAAAGGATTTCAACTTTAACATAGTAAAATAAATAACAAAACAGTTAGCAAATAAGAACTATAGTGAGCAATATTTAGTCCATTGACATTTAGCAAGATTTAAAGAAAATATTTCATCATCTATCCTATCTTTGTGAGTCTAAAGTCTTATGTGTAATTTATCTTTAATCCTAATTAAGGAAAACTATAACCATAACTATCTGTCTTCAACTCCATCAAAGACCACAGGAGGATAATATATGAACTCTAGAACTGGCAGAGACAAATTGCCTGTTAAGTCACCCAAAGTTCTTCTGATTGTTCTATCTTCAGTCTATAAGCTATAATGTGTCTAGCAGACTCCTCAGAAAAGCAGAAAACTTTAAACTGTCCACTTCTAGTAGCGGTTTGTCAATCATTTTTTGTCCTGTAGAATGTCTGGCAGACTCTTGCATGAAGCAGGAACCCTGTAGCATTGTCCATCTTGTTCCAGCAGTCACTTTTCTGTGGGTCCTGCATGCCCAGTTTATACAGCATAAAGTCAAATAGTCCAGAAAAGAGCATTATCTTGCCCAAATGGCTAGTCTTGTCATGTAGGAAGCAAACCCTATAATGAGTTTCTTCCTGAGAACACACTGGGTTTCCCCTCTACTACATCTTCCAGAATCCTCCTTGTCTCCTAGTCCCACCTATCCTGCTGATGTCACTCCTTCTGGAGTCCATCCTCTCCTCAGGTAATGGCCTCTTGGGCAAGGAAGAACTGCTCCCACCTTGACCACTGACTTTGGACATGTTGTCCTACTGTGCTTACAGGAGACAAACATAGATCTTGCCAAATGAGGGTAAGACATCTTTTCTACCTCCCTGCTTTTGTAGTGGTCTGTTAGATACTCTTGCTGTGAGACTTTAGGTGATGACTGACAGGTAGCCTGCTGTTTCTGTCTTTGCTACACCATTTGGAAATTGCTGGCCTGCACTTCCTGCCTACTGTAGTATTGTTATCTTCCTTCTCAGGTCTTTGATGAGTTTGAATATTAGACTATTACAATTACTGTTCTCTCTTTCTAGATAGACATATAAGGTACAAGACTTAAGCTTGCCAGCTTAGGAAAACTCTATGGTAATCTCTGTTATGCCTTCACTCTAGGACTGGATATGTACTTGTTGCCATTTGCTCTTGTTACCTCACTGGCAATAGGTGTTAAGTTTTTATGTTCTTAATCTTCCTTTACCTAGAGCATACTTGATATTTACTGTCTTTGTATATAGTTTTGTATCAAGCCTAAATCTTTTCTTTAGAATAAAAAGGGAATTGTAGTGAGATATCCACCCCAACTGAACCTGTTTTACTGACCACGCCCATTGGGGGCATGGGAACACGTGTGGGCATGGCTGGTGGGGATTAGGTCCTGGGGGGAGTCTCAGACAACAGCTCACTCTCTTACTTCCTGGTAAGAGACAGAGATCATCTGGAGGCATCCTTGGGACTGGATTCAGGGACAAATTACTTACACCAAACATTCATCAGCTTATTGTTTCCCAGGTCCTTATTTACCATGGTTTAGAGAATTATATGATTTATTTCCATTCATTTTCACATGATAAAATAATTTTACAATATCAGCCATCAGCTTCAGTGTGGATGTTTAGTCCTAAGCAGATAGCCAATAGAGAAAGACAATCTTAGAAGAATTGCCACATCAGAGAGATTTGAGTACACTGAACTGTTTCACAAAACTATAAATAATCACCAGAACTTTAATGTTTCTGAGACAGGCAAAACAAATAGTCTTTCTTAAATATGAAGCCATAGGACCTTAACATCAATAACAGTATCCTTATCAACAAGTATTTTATTGGGGGGTATTTCATTTCCTTACAAAATAACCTTAGTCTGTCTCCTGCCTTCTTCCTCTTTGTGTTCTGTTTTGTTTTGTTTTGATTCATTGGCTGTATTCTTGCTTCCCTTTGGTGCAAGGTCCATGCAGCTTGATTTTCAATCAGAGAAGTCAGAAGACAGTTACTACAAGAAACATATATCCAATGATCTGATATATGGATAAGAAGATAGGATACTTAGGAACACTGGAGCAGAGTGGCTGCCTTCTGATCTTTGTGTGCCCATTCATCTTTGACACAAGAGATTCAGTGGAAGAGTATAAATGAACTGTTTTGCCAAATCACAAACCAAAAGTGCATCTATTTGGTTGATTAGTTGACCCCTGAAAAGTTTCGATGCCTTCCAACTGACCATCCTGTTTTCTATCTGTTGATAACAGTTTTCACCATGGTTGACTGCACACTATCACACCATTGGGTTAGGAAAGCAGAACCAAGAAGTATTTGTGAGGTACTTTTGATTATTCACAGGGAACCCAAATGAAATAGGTTGCAGCAAAACACTCCATTTATCTCAGTTCATAGCAGAAGCATTGGACTGTGATTCAAAAAATTGACCTTCAGCGATTATCATGACCTTCAAATTGCCACTAACAGCAGTGACACTTTTATTTTCTTCTTTTTAAAACTGGAATTTGTTTATAAAATCCATGAAATAGATAAGCACACAAAAAAACCTTTGATAATTTTGCAAAGAAGACAGAGTGTTTTTTAGCAGTATAGTGAACCCAAGGAATGTATAGTTCTCCTCTTTTTTAACATTACCATTTAGAACACACATGCACATGAGATCCTTTGATATCTATCTTTCTGTGCCTGACTTCATGAGCTTACATTAATATGTTGGAGGTGAATATTAGTCATAAAGAATAAAAATTATGACCATTGAACCCTGTATTTTTGTCAGATTTTGAAAATCAAAAAAATGGATAATATAAGGAATACGCATTTGCAGTGTTTGCTGGTATCCATGTAGGCATGTATCAGATATGGTGCTGGCTGTGCTGTAAGATGCTTGGTTATGAAGAATTCCTGCAGATGCATTATTCCCATGCTTTTTAAAAAATGAAATCAGTGTTTGTCACTTGTTTTGACTTCAGCATAATTTATCATTTTGAGGAAAATTAAAAGAGACAAACCTTTAATGTTATTTTCAAAACGTTACCCTGACCTTCTTATCACAAAATAAAGGGTTTGAAAAAGACTTCAGGGTTCAAGAGATTCACACTTCAAGTATAACTATCTAGGGATTTTAGTTACTAGACTGAACAAGTAACTTTGCCATATCTACAGTGATAGAAACTTTTCCATTAGGGCACTGATCATCACATTTTAATGAACTCTGAATAATGTCAATTTATTTATAAAGACACTGAATTCATTGGCTGCCATCCAAAGTCTATTATTTTATAACCAAAATATGTAATAATTGAGAAGAAAAGTATTCTTCCCTATACATTAGAGATTTAAAATAGTTTGCTGTTATTTCCTATTGCTAAAAAATACAACCTCGGCTGATTAATTTCAAAAGATAAAAGTAGAAAAAAAATCAGTGATTTTCAAGCTTATAGTTAGGCTTAATACAATTGCAACCAATGTAATACCATATTTTTTACCTTTAAATAACTTTTTATGAAGTACAAATGTCCAAGAATAATTAAAATCATATTTAAAATAATTGAAAGCTATGAATTTATTATTATACAGGACTTTGTAAGGCAGACGATGCAGTTAAATATAAAGATAAAATATAAAAAGAAACTTAATTTCTTCTTTCACAATATGTCTAAAATATTTAACATGGAATAATATTCTTATTGAAATTCAGTTAAATTACTGAAATATGGAAAGAAAAAGCAAATAGCAAGCTCTTTTTCACTTTATTCACATTGAAACCTAGAATTGAAAATAAGAATGAATAGTTTCACATGGGGGTGAGAACAGGAGCAGACAGGAGCGGTACACCTTTACAGAATTCATGTGTGTCAGTTGAAGTACAGTTACCATACTGTTTGAAGCTGTATAGCTCCTTACCTCACCTGCCCAAGACAGCTTTTAATTGGTTTAATAAACAGCTGAATGGCTCATATCTGGGCAGGAGAGGTTCAATTTAAATTTTAAGATCTAGTTGAAAACAACTCTAAGCTAAGGCCAAGCTTTCACATTTAAAGAGAAGTCTCCATGTCTTTATTCGGGATCTTGCAGTTATGTCAAGTATCACAGAAAAGCTGTCTGGTAATGGCAAGCTCCTTAAATCCCAGCTCAAAGAAGGCATAGGCAGGAGGAGCTCTGTGAGTTCAAGGCCAGCCAGGTACACAAAGCTTGTTCCAGGAAAGGCTCCAAAGTTACACAGAGAAACCTTGTCTCAAAAAAAAAAAAAAAAAATCACATAAAAATAAAAGAAAATCTTTCCAAAAACAACATTCAGAAATTGAATTTAACTAAAGATATAAAAACCGGAATTGTATAGTAAACCACATCTTCAATAAATAGTAAAACTCTCATATTAGTATTAAATCAAGCAGATAAAAGTTATTGATAAAAAAGAAAGTGAACTCAACAATTCAGCATGGATATTATATAAGAAAATATGAGATTAATGAATAAGACCATGGAAAATTTGTTTAGCATTGTTACAACTGTGCACTAAGTGTCATCCAAAATTTGTACTTTAACACTCAAAAAAAAATAATAATAATGACCAACGGTAACCAGTGGTAAATTTACATTTGTATAAAAGATTTATTTTGGGTTTTGCATGGAACAACTTGGAAGTCTATTATATTTAAGGAGGCATTGTAACAATGTTAGCTATCCTAAAACCTTCTTATGCTATTTACTGAGGTATATTAATATAATAAACCAAAAATGCATGTTTTGTAGCTTCAAGCCTTCCCCTAAGAGCTTTATAATAATTACACAATATAAACTATCTCATGCACATCAATGTTTATAGGCATCAAGAATTAATAAAGTAGCTACTTATTATCATCACAACACAATCAGATTTCATCCACTTAGGAAAAAGAAGCCAGGAAAACAATAAAACAAAACAAAACAAAAACCTCTTTATATTCAGGCAACCTTCACCACTGTAGAAACTGAACAGTGGTGTGTAGTGATAGATAACAGCAGTGCATGATACAATAAAGGGGAGTGTGGTGCATAATAGAAGATGGGGGGAGGGTCCAGTGGAAGGTAGGGGACAGGTTGAAACATGAGCAGAGGACATTTCTGAGGTTCTTGAAATATTTCATAACCTTCTAGATATTGGGTTAGTAGAACAATGTGTGCATATTAAAATCTTTCAAGCTACACTTGATAACTGTCAATTTGTCTACATTTATGATATCGTACCACAAAAGAAATACAGAGGCATTTTTCTTTTCTATATAGCATTAACATGAAGTATGCAAGGGACGATTTTGAAATGTAAATTACACTAAAATATGTCTATAATTTTTACATAATTTAAGAAATAATAAATGTTTGTACATCGATAACTTAAATAATAGTATTAATAGTATAAAAATAATACTCTTTCTGGTTTCAAGGATTTGCTAAATTACTTGTTGCCTTTTATCTATGTGTCATAATGTGGGTCCAATTAACTGACAAATATATGGTTTCCAGAAAAGGATTAAAATGTCTCTTCTTATGAACCCATCTACTCAGAGAATGTAAATGACAACGCTTTTCAAGTATTTCACCCTAAATCAAACATGCATGGTTTCTTAGCCATTTTCACTTCAAATTGGTCCTATTCAACACACCGTAGCCCCTTTGTTAATAAAATGACTCTATGGGCTCAAGGAAATTACCTTGAGTGTGTCTTCAGAGAATATGCCTTTGAAGAAGAAAGATGTAGAACAAGTGGAAAGGAAGAAATGAAGGAATGAGGGGGTAGGAAGTGAAGGAGAGAGAGAGAGTTCAATATGAGTTTAGTAACTAAAATTGCATCTCTACAGAGATATGAAAAGCGAGTAATATTAGTGACCTGAACCAGTTAAGAGCCAAAGAATTTGGAATTTATTTTGTCTCTATTTAAAACTATTTTGATGAAGCCTATTTTTGGCTTTGTAGAGATAATTTGTTTAATCTTCACCAATGCAAAGGCCATACCCTAACATCTTACTTGTATAAAAAAATGCATTTCTATTTATTAGTTACTTGTTTTTATTTCTGTAATGGACCTTTTTTTTTTAAAAAAAAAAAACATTGTTCTGTAAAGTTAATTAATAAAAGAAGGAAACTTCCTATTTTTGCAATTAAATATCAGTGGTTAGAAGTTGACTTGTATAACAACATGAAATGAAATAATTAAGAGAGAATAATTAAGAACCAGAGGAATTATTTTTGCCAATTTAAGATAAATAAGATCTCAAAGACGCTTTAAAACATTTTGCCTAAAATTTCTCTAAATTTTACTTTTGTTATTTCTTATGACTACAAGAGTTCAGGAAGCTTCTTCCCAGCATGATCAGTCTCAGTAACCAGACAATAGCTACCCCTTTCTCTAAAATTAATGCATTCTACCAGACCATAGATTAGAATTTTTCTGTACTATAGGGATGGCTGTCATTAAGAAAGGACTATAGTACATGTCCCAGAAATGGCATGGCATAACACCATTTATAACCCCAGTTCCAGGAGAAATGACACCCTCTTCTTGTCTCCTTGTGTACTGGGCAGCAGTCACACATGTCATGAACATACATGCATGCACACAACACACACACACACACACACACACACACATAAAACAAACAAACAAAAAAATTTATACATCAAAATTTGGAGATGCTATATTACTATGCTGTATTACACATTTTCAGCATTGTCAAAAAAAAATGAATGAATTTTAAGGTGAGAAAATCCCTCAAAGTGTTATGAGGTGATTGAACAATTTTCTTTTAAGTATTGATTTTCCTGAGGAATGTGTAGGCCATACTAATGTTGAGTTTCAAATATGTTGTTTTTACTTATAAATTGCTTGCAAGTAAGTCAAGCATCATTTCTTTAAGGTTAATTCTGTACTCCATAGTTTACAGTTCTTATTTCTGATATATGATGATATTCATTTCATTTATTTACCTTCTTAATGGTCTGTGTTTGTTACCTTGAGACTTTAACAATTAACTTCAATTTGAGAAAATGTGTGTAAGCTTGTTAACATTGAATGGAACATAATAAGAAATAAAAGAACAATTAGTGAAGTTCTGATTGAAAAGATTTTTGAAGGTCATTTTCTGAAGCATATGGACATACCCAGATCACACATCTTATACTGTGTGTGCTGGATAATCCTTTTGTCATTCACTTGTCCTCTCCTGCTTTTATTGGACCATAATAATAGAAAGCTATTTTCACTCTAGAAGATGGCTTTGCCCATGTCTAAATAATTGGTGCCACGCAGCCAACTGAGACTTGCAATCTGGAGGCTCCATGATGGTCCTGGATTGATATTAGTTGGTAAGTGAGGGCTAAAATCCACCTTGAAAAGTCTATTGAAGGTTACACATTATCTGAAGAAATTTTTCAAACCCAAGTTATACTAGAAACAGTTCTGAAAACATAGTCATATTTTATATCTCAGGACTTCATTTTTCTCTGATTTCATTTTTTCAGAGTAGTTTTGCTATGGATATTTACTCTGAGGTCTCTGAAGAGAAGCAACTTCTTAGGTGCCTTTTCTACTTCTGCTGTCACTATATTTTAAATAAATAGTCAGGCTGGACATGGTGTTCATTCCTTTTTAAGCTATCAAAGCGTCTTCAGGTTAAAATAACCTAGTGAATCAATGTCTATTCAAACTATGCTTTTATGCCTCCACACTTTAATATTCTTCTGTGACTATTTTATGTACTTCTTCACATTATTTAACTTCCTTTTCATTTAATATGAAAAAGAATACTCACAATTACTTACCATAGCAACCACAGCACACGTAGATTCAAACTCTGAGACTGCACAGAGTTCACAGTTGCTATAATCTTGCCAATAGTCTACAACATGACCCTGTGTGGTTGATGATTTTAAGGATTTTGTATCTTGATAAGAACTGCAAATCTGCAAGGAGTAGGATTTGCTTTTAATCAGCAAATGCAGAATTATTACTGTCATCAAGAAGAAAAGCTGCCTTGAGGGCTTTTATACAAGAATAAATGCTATAGACCCACGCAATATTTTATTTCATATTGAATATGAAATATTGATTACATAATTGTATAAAATTTCACTGATACCTGTTTTATACAGATGCATACATATATAACTGTTTAGTATGGTTTAGTATATAATGGAGAAAAATACTTAAATTTCATACATTAGTGTATCTGTGAAATCAGTAATTTATTTGAAAATTTATTAACCAATGGAAATGAGTTATACACTATCTCTGAACATGGGTAGACACCATTTCAATGCATTTAGTTTCCAATTTCTCATTTTCAATAATTTTTTTCATTTATTTTTAATATAAATTTTCTATTTAATTATAATTACATCATTTCTGTATTTCCTTTCTTTAACACTCAGTCAATTATTACATGTGTGTGTGTGTGTGTGTGTGTGTGTGTGTGTGTCTGAACACATAAATTCTATTGCTCAGTCTGTATAATGGTACTTGTATGTGTGTTTTCAGGCTGACTACTTGGTATTTAATATCATATTGGTGTACTTTAACCCTGGAGAAGACTGTTTCCCCAGGTTTCAACATTCCTTAGTTGGCTGAAGTTCTTTGTGTTAATTTTACACCTCTTGTGCCCTTCCCTGTCTCTATTAGCATCAGCCTTGTTCATCTTATATTAGGCAGTCTGGTGTCTTTGTGTGTGTATCTACTGAAATTACCAAGATACGCAGCACATTTGCCAATCCTGTAATCTTAAGCTTTCCAAAACTTCAACTAAAAATGACCCTTGAGTTTTAGGAGCTAGTTATGTTCTAGATAAATCAGTTGGTACTAGACTGTAAAATATGCATTTTGATTGGCTGTGATTTCTTTAACTATTGCTCTCTGTTGCAAAGGGGAGTTTCCTTGCGAGAGATTAAGACTACACTTATCTGTGTGTATGAGTACAATTTGTGTAGAATGCAGTTGCAATTCCAAAGGTAGAAAATTATTCTACGGCATAGTCAGTTTTAAATCCACAAAAATTATAGTCTTGGAGAATGATGGATGTGGTACAAAGAAATCTGGCATATCAAACTATTCCAGACAGGGTCGACAATTATAGTGTGATAGCCAATGGAGAAATAATCAGAAACAATGCATTCTATATAATTTAGTCATACATACAAATTTGTGAAAGATAAGCCCAGTCCAGACACAGAACTATTTTAGGAACACATGTTGATCTACTTCAGGTTACTTCTTCAGTTACACTTTCTAGCCTCCAGCATTCCCAATATCTAACACAATATTCTACTCACTGCCTTTATAATTATGTAAGGTAAAGAATATTATAGAAGTCTAGGCTCTGGAGGCTGGAAACCCCCATTCAGAGTCAAGTCTTTAACTTACAAATAGCATTATATATATATATCATTATTATCTTATGCCACAGTGAACACTAACACAGTTTTTTAAATTTTTCTTCTCTCATACAATAGAGCTTGACTGCTGTTTCCTGTCCCTCAACTCTACCCAATTCCATTCATATCTCCCCTTTCTCCAACATTCACTGCTCCTCAGCAGCTGCTTTCCCTTCAGAAAGAGCAAAGCCTCCCAGGGGTGTCTCCTGAACATAGTACAACAACAACAACAACAACAAAATACCACTAGGCCAGACCTGGTTTCCTATCTTTAAAGTCCCTTTAAACTTATGGATTTTTCTATAATTATGTTTAATTTTCAAATGTTAAAGGATTTTCTGTTATCTTAATGTTTCTAATTTTTAGAATGTTTCTACTGTGGTCAATGGAATGATGTGTGTTATTGATATTTAATTTATTAAATACTGTTTTATTAGATAGGATATTATATATGTTATCTTATGATCCAAAAGTAAAACGAGCAATACAGGGGAATCTGTAGATGTTGAATACGTATTAGCTGATGGGTTTGAGTGATAGATTCAGTTGATTGTTAGTCTAGCTTATGTGCCAATTGTGGACACAGATGTTGAAATGTCCAGTAATTGTGCATTTGTCCATTTCCCATTTCAATTCTATTAGCCTTTGTTTCATGTATTTTTAGTTCCATTGATTGATGAATACTCTTTTAGGTTTTTGTGTCTTTTTGGTGAATTGGCACATTTGTCATTAGATAATTTTTTCTCATTTTATTGCAATCTTATTTCTTCCAAAAGATGCATTATCTGAAATTAATAGGATGACTACTGCATTTTGTTCTGATTAATGTCTGCAAAGTATAACTTTTATACCGATTTTCATGCAACCTACATATTTCACTATATTTTAAGTCCCTTTATTATAGAGAATGGGTAGATTATCACACTTTTCTTATCCACTCTGCCAATGTCTGTATTTCAACCAATATGCTCAGGTGAATGCCATTTATTGTGACTTATATACTATCATGTCTAAAATATACTATCTTGTTTTTTTTTTTTTATTTGTAACTTTTGCAACTTTTTTAACTCCAGAAATCTGGGATTAAGGACATGTGCAAACACATTCTGTGGCTTTAGGATCTTTACTTTAGATACTGGGATAATTTATTTATTGAAAAACTTCTAGCTAATGTTGCTATTTATACTTTTTCGCTTTGCTGAAGCATCTTCACAATAGACTTCTATGCTCACAATTTCATTCCTTAACATCATTCTTCGTTTGTTATTCTTTTCAAAGTTATGAACAATTAATGGTATTATTGCCCACCAACAACATTTATTAAAAGTGGCACAGCTTTGAAGATCATACCAAGAAGATTGTTCAGTAGTCTGATTATATTATAGAAACTGATATAGAATTATATTTTTGCTCAAATTTGGACATGCTATTTTATTCTGACTGTAATGAAAAAGCAATAGGAAGAACACCACAATGTATTATTAGCTTAAATTTTATTATGTTTTGAATACAAAATTCAGTCTGTTTAAATATTTTAAATTATCTATTGAATAACAAAGAATAAAGTTTCTAATTTTCCAAAGTATTTTTTATTGTTTAGTTATAAAACTTGCAATTTACTTATTCATTCTTCTTTTTGTATAATTGCACGTGTTAGGCCATATTTGAAGGGATTGTGTTAATTATTCTTCCAAGAGGCTCTATGAAATAATAAGGTACAACATAAGAATGTTTTATTCAAATTAATGTGTTTTTGAATAATTTATTTCTTATTCATTTTTAATAATTTCATCTTGTACATGGTGTACATGGTGTACATGGAGGCAGAATATACACATAATTCATAAATAAATAACACTTTAAAAAGTAAAAATAAAATAGAAAAATACCTAATTTTTAGGTGACAAACATACTGAAGATAATTTAAAGATTTTAATTTTAAGAAGTAATAGATCAGAAAATACATAGAAATAAATATTGCAATTAGTTTGCATGATTTGATATCAGTAATGGACTACCCTAGAAAAGAAAAGGAGAAAAGAAACAGAGCCTATAGGATGAAGGAAAGGAAACACAGAAGTGATCCAATAGATATTAGTGAGGGAATCCAATAGTGAATTGAAGTATACATGTTTATGGGCCATAGATTTTGAAAAAATTGTGAATAGAGTAAAAAATAAAAAGACTTTTTTTGTTTAGTCCTAGCAGTTTATATGAGTGATATCAGTGGTTACAACACATAAGTAATAATGAGAATATCTTGGTATGTTATGTAAATTAAGAATGTTTATATGAGGCCTAGATAAATGGCCAAATGATTGACTGTACTGTGGGAGACCCAAGTTCAGTGCTTAACTTGGGCGAGTCATAGGTACATGCAATGTTAGTTTCAGGGGATCCAATGCTCTGTTATAGATTCTGACCAGACTTACACCAACATGTGCACAAAACCTCATTAACATACAGACACACATGCACAAAAACTCTTAAAACAATAAATCTTGTTAAGAGAAAGAATTTCCTGGCCTACCTCCTTCTGTCTGTTTTGGATGGATCTTCTACTCATAAATTATAGTATTTGAGGAATATTAAGTTGTATCTGAAATATATGACTGAATTCACTGTGGAAAGAGTAATTGGGATAAAGTTCTCTATTATGTATTATGTGTAGAGTACAGAACTGAGCAGTGATTGAGAAGAGTTTTGGTCTTTGCAAAAATGTAGAGAAAATTACCATTACCACACTGTGGGCAAGTTGTGTGCCTCTCAGTGGCCTCCATCTTAAGTTTTCCAAATCTGTGAAGATGTTACCCTAACCAGGAAATAAAACTACACAGTTATATGTAAGTAAGGATCTGGAGATGAAGAAATTTCTTGCAATATCCAGACCAACCTGATGTCCAAATAGAAGCCATTTGGTGTAGCAGGAGCAGAACAGATGTGATGACAGAGACCAGTGAACTGATGTAGAAAGGTGCCATTCTCTTCTAGCTCTGGGAATGAACAAGGAAGTAGTAAGATCAATATAGAAAATACATAAAATCTATTAAAAATTGTATAAGAATTCTCTACGATTTCCCCATGCCCCAAATCCTGGATAGAATCCTAAGGAAGTTCATTTTGGATTTCTTCCCCTAGAAATGGAAGGTGATACATTTGTATTATTTAAAGTATCAAGTTTGTTATAATCATAACAATAATAGAAAACAAATACACAGGTTCACTCCTACATCCATTTGCATCATATTCTACTTATTAAATACCCATTTTAATTAGTGTTTCTTAGTTTTAATTTTATAACCTGGATTGCATTCTGGAAATTCCTGAGCATAGTGATAGATCCATAATACCTTTCAATAAATGTTAAAATTTTATATTTAATTTTTATTGTTGACAGTGATTTGCAGGACTTTTTAGGGTATACAACAAACTTCATTTCTGTTTTGAGGTTTATCATTCTAGTATAGTTTGAGAGTTAGTAAACGCTTATATATCATTAATTCATAATCATAAAAATACTATTATAAGTGATGTATCCCTACCTATATGTCTGTCTTAAGTGTCAAACCACTTAAAGACTCGAGAAAGGAATATAATTACTGACCAATTTTCCTTTTGAACATAGGTACAAAAAAAAAACTCAAAACATATTTGCAAATTGAATCCAATATCATAGAAAAAAATCATTCATCATCTACCATGATCAAGTAAGCTTCATCCCAGGAACGAGGTTATTGTTTATTAAACAAAAAAGTAAATGTAATCTACCATATAAATCAGAAATAAAAACAAAAGAAAACATGATCATTTCATTGGATGAAGAAAAGGTCTTTAACAAAATCCAAACCAATTTATGATAAGCGTACTGGACTGATTAGGGATTAAAATGATGTACCTAAACATATTAAAAGTAGCCTAAAGGACTCCTAAACCTAACATGAACTTAAGTTGAGAGAAACTCAAAGCAATTACACTAAATTCAGAAATAAGATACAAATTAAAAAGTAAACAATAGTTATAACAAAAAGACAGAACTTCAAATGAAAATTCAAAATGTCAATGCAATAAACTAACATCTAGTAAAAGACAAAATAGTACTAACTCAGGTAAAGTCTTATAAAATATATACAGCATAGTAAAACCAAAGAAATTAACCTCAAAATAAAAGCAATACACAAGAATCAACAAATACAAATTGTTTCATTGGAAAACAATGATAAATCATAAATATTTACAACAATTAAATATTGAATACCCAAATTCATGAAATTGGCAATAAAAGAAGTGTTACAATTACTATGCATATTTTTAAAAGGATAATATTAGATGCATTACAGAAGTAATATATTCAATTTCTTAAATAAACTAATCACATATCTGAGAAATAAAAAATAACAGAAACCAAATTACATGTGTAGTGTTATAATTCATAAGTAGCCTAATCTTGTTTCTAAGCAGTTTAAGCCTGGACAGTACTTGGATAAGAAAAGTTAACTCAAAGGTAAAATGTGAATAAATATATTACAAAAAAAAATAACTAGAAATAGTAAAATCAAATTTCTCTAAACAAATAGTTCACACAATGCCCAAATATTTGTAATTTAACAAAAGTTTAAATAACTGTCTTGTGATATTTTGGTAAAGGAAGTGGTTGTTTCTTGCCCTTGTCAAAAGAGTCTACCTGAGGCTAAAGAGATGAGTTTTGGGAAATTCTGTTGGCAGAAGAAATCTCAAACAACCTAGTACAGACTCTGGCGTATGGTTATTAGTGGTAACTCAAATGAAGATTATAATGCAAAGGAACAAACCAAGCTGGGTAAATTATAATTTTAAGTAGATAAAAGAGTACCAGGTAAGCACAGTCTAGTGAAACCCTGAGTTTGAGACCAGCCTGGTCTACACAACAATTTTCAGGATAGTCTCTTGAAATGAAGGTAGTTAATTAATTGGACAAAGGCAATAATTCTTGATGAAGATAGTCAACTTGTAGTATAAGAGAATTTATTCAAACTGAAAAAAATCAAGTTTTTCAAATATGAGCATTATCCTTAATTAGAATCGAATTCGTAAATATTCAAGAGTATTGAAAAGACAGAGATCTAAGTTATCAGTATCATTTATCATCAATGTGCTTAGGCTAGAAATTAAAAAAAAATTAAATTAGACTATCTAGATTAAAGAGGAAGCTAAAATGTTACTTCAATTTCTACAATAAATAATGTATATTAAATTACTCAGAAACTCACTGACCCTATCAGAGATGATGCCATGAGTTGACCAAATTACAAGACCATCAATATTGAAAACTGATTGTTTCTCTAGTTTGAAATGTTTTAAGTCTTAAGTACTTCCTTCATTTTGTTTTTATCACAATAATTTTTCCTCCAACTGCTCCCAGATCCACATTCCAATACATACCTACCCACAATTGTGCCTTTCTTTTTTACTCTTGTTGATTTTATCCCATCAAGTATGTTTGTGTTGTTTATCTACAATTGAGCTTGTGTCCATCTGTTAGAGTGTATTAGACCTGCCACAGGCTATTCTATTTAGGAAAATATATATATATGTATATATTTTCCTTTTCCAGCAGGTATTAATTACCAGTATCTCCTCAGCTAAATTTTGGTCTTCCAATATACCTTCTACCTCCATGATGAGATTTTCCTGGTTAGAGCTTTCATAGATTTTGTGCATGCCATCACAATTCTTGAGTTTGTATGTGCCTTATTGTGTCCATAAAACACTGTTTCCTTGAGGCAATCAGTTGCCTGTGGCTCTTACAGTCTTTTCAGTCTTTATTTTTCATTGATCCTGGAGTCTTAGGAAGAGAGGATGTGATGCAGGTGTCCCCTTTAAGTTTGAGCACTCTTAAGTCCTCCATTCTCTGGATTTCACTAGCTGGGGGTATGTATGACACCTGTAAGAAGAAGCCTCTCAGATGAGGCATGGGAGGTCTGTTAATTTGTAGGTATAATTATGTTACTTCAAGCTGATTTAATACTAGATTATATCATCAGAATACAGTGAGTGCTAGGTCCTCTCCTAGGAGTTATGACCTACCAGCCACAGATTCGTGATCCCAACATCTGTGACAAGTATGGGTTCCATCTTGCAACGAACATAGTCATTTTATTTGTCTTTGTTATTACCTGAAATGGAAATTCCAAAAATCAAATGAGAACTGATCCAGTTTGTGATAGTTCCAACAAGAATAATATGCATAGCAAGTTATAAAGTAAAATACATGACATGTCCACTGAAAACTATTTATCCTCGCAGAGGAAAGTACAGGCATTCGGTTAGCTGGGCTGGCCTTGTTCTTTATGCTTATTTTGTCAATGTTGTGGTTCTTTTTTTTTTTAGGTTGAATCAACATTATTTAGTCACATAACTGACTCATTTTCCAGGCCATGAGATTGGTTACAAGTGAGGACATTTTACCCATCCTCCATACCACAAGCATTATAGTATACGTACATATAATACACAAAACTAAAGTAGTGTAGTGTATCCTGCTGGCCTGGCTCCTTGGTTATAGCAAATCACCCTATGGCACCTGGCCCAGCTCCTGAGGAGCTAGTACCTAGCTAGCTTTGACTAATCAGATAATGTTTGTCCCCCTGTGTGAAATTTGTTTGGGAGATTCCGAAGAAGACAAAAGCCTATGCATAACTTGTTTCAGGAAACCCAAAGAACCCTGGTGCCTATGAATTAAGACATTGCACATGGCATTGTATTTTTGGACCTCATTCAAGTTGCTCCAAACATATGATAATCAACTGGCTAAAGTGTAAATACAGAGAAAATAAAAATGTCCTGGGCATAAAGAATGTATTTCAGTTCCTCGATGCTGAGGTCCCCTGTAGCCATAATGGTTGAATTCATTCTTAAAGTATCTCTTGAGTTTCCTCTACACTATTGCTTAGATTGTTAGTTGGGGTCTGACTTTTCTTTCAACAGACCCCATGAACCTTCACCTGCACCCACAACACACCTTCCTCGCCAAAGTAGCCTCCCTGTTAATTCCTGTAAATCCATTTGTTTCCACTCAAGAATTTCAGTGATGACACTTTTTGATATATAAAAATTACATTGATGGCACTAATGAACCAACCAGTAACCTGTGCTATCGTACCTATGTATGTATGTCATTTCACACACACACACACACACACACACACACACACATACACACACACACATACACACACACACCAAAGTGAAATGTATGATGAGAATAATATAGAACTTGGAATGGTTTCTCCTTCCTATAAAAGTATCTATGATTTGAGATCTGTTTTAGTATCAGTGACATTACTACTTACTATATCAGAACATTTTAATTCCGTCTATAGCAAGAACAGCCAAACTCCATTTTTCTTTATCTACCATATCCAAAGATTAAATAAGCTAAAACAATTTTTGGAACTAAATATTGATCCCACAGCATTCCCTGTATAACTGTCTTCACATACAGCAAACTACCCATAAATAAATTAAAAGAATAAATTATTTGCTTTTAAATTCAGATTTTATCATCAGAAACAAATATATATTATATATACACACACATATGGTAGCATTTCCTTTCTATTTTATATACTTCACCATAAATTAAATTTCCCCTAATAATTTTGTATTATAACTTTGTGATTCATTTACAAAAATAAAATAAAACCATGTGGTATTAGTTGCTTTCAACGGTTGGGGAGTCTCTTCTAGTCCCCTCCTACAATCTCTCTCTGTCTCTCTCTGTGTCTCTATCTCTGTCTCTGTCTCTCTTTCCCACCTCTCTCCCCCATCTCTCTCTGTCTCTCTGTTTTCCCCTCTCTCCCCCTCTCTGTTTCTATCTCTGTCTTTCTTTCCCTCCTCTCTCCCCCTGTTTCTCACTGTCTCTCTGTCTCTGTGTCTCCCCTTCTCTCCCCCTCTCTTCTCTCTCTATTTGCTTCTGCTTTTTCCCCTCTCTTCCCCCTCTGTCTATGCTGGGGTATTTGCTAGATGACAACAGCAGAGGTGATTTTCTCCTTCACCATGTAGGTCCCTGGAATTGAACTTAGGCTGTCAGCCTTAATCCACTGAACCATCTTCCAAGACAGCTCAAAATTAATTTTTTTAATATCAAGACCAGAAAATAGGTAATATTTTTGTTTACATATGATCTTCCTTCCTGTTACTATATTTTGCCTTGTTCTACTTGGTATACAATACTGAATGGTACTGTTTCTTAAGACTATTATTATTTTTTTAATTTTTTAATAGCTGCTTTTCTTGCTATTTCCTGTCTCCTATTTCTGACATTTCTGAATCCAACCCTCTATGTAAGAGATTGTGGGTCTCAGTGTTGTTCCTACAAGCTGCATGAAGAAGATTTTAGTGTTCTTTGGTAGGAAATACAGAGGATATTTTGTTGTGTCTATTTTTACATTTGTATAATAACTTTTAAGCATTAGTAAATTTAAAAGAATATAAGAAAAACAAGGTAAAACGAAGATAAAAGGTAATAGAGTAGGTGAACAGCAGGATAGAAGAAGGGATGTACTGTATACTTTATAAGAGGAAGTTAACACACAAAAACTGCAAAACAAGCATAGGTTATCACGAGGTGGAAAAATCTCCAAATACACAAAATGGGAAGTAAACAAGGACATGGGAAAGGATTGGGAATGCGATTCAGTTCTCAGACAGTGAAAGCTGTGACAGTTCTCTCTGTGAGTTCAGCAAGACTTTGTCCCCAAAGCGTTTGGGTGTAAAGCACCTTTGGTAGATGAAGTGGAACGGGGAACTCAGTGTCTATGTATCTGGTTCACCAAAGGGCCACCACACAGACACTATTCATAAGTAAACCTCAGTGTTCCCGTCACAGAGCAATTCAGTGAGTGAGCTTCATGTAAGAGTGAAACCCATTATCATTTTTTTCCTGCATGAATATGGATAAGCCTTGGCAATAATATGTGTTTAAAAAACATGCACACACTACAGAGTGGAACCTAATAGAAACTTTCACAGGGTATTGTTGCCACCATGCATAATTCATTGAGGAGAAATTAGAATAAAGCAGGCAGACATTGACTTCACTAAGTTTTTGTTTCACTTTTCCTGACTTCTAATTTATTCCTGTTGTGGGAAAAGCTTCTCTTCTGTCCTATTGATACTGTTCTGCAGTGAGTTTTAAGTGCCATCTAGTCTTTCTTTTCAATCAAACTCTGTGCTTTATGGTGATTTCATTCTATTGTTTGTTCCGTGATTTGTTTTTAATCATCATCTTTGGAATTTCATTCAGAACTCAAGAACCATTATCCTTCAATGATTCTACAACATAATGAAATGAATTTACAATAATTTTTTCTCAATCCATGGATATTATCATCATATGTATTTTCAAAGCCTGTTTGAATATATCCCTGTAACTAAATTAAATACAGTTTAATTAAATTAAGAAAATTAAATTACTCATTACTACTAATAACTTAAAGCTTCAAAATGCTTTTGAATCAGAAAAGAATTTCAATATCTGGATTAAAAGTTCCAGTGTGGTATGAGATTAATTAGAGTAATACATATCTTATTTCTTTTCAATGAATGCATAGATGGAAGACAGAATGAGAACGATAAGCTCTGAGAACTACTTTTAAAAGTTTATTAACTTCCAAAGGTATTTTCCATGGTGAACAACTGAACTAAAACACAATTACTTATTGAAAAAAATGTTCAATTAAACATTAAGATTGAGTAACAAAATATGTGACATCTGAAGGCATTACATTCCTAGAGATGATAAAATTTAATGACATTCAATAAAACCACCGGAGCTTTTGTTACTAGTTCTAATCAATTTTATTCTTAAGCACTAATCTCCATAGGTAAAAAGGACAGGAATGAGACAAAGGCACGTAGAAGCAATCTTATCACTTCATCTACTTCCACTAGTGTTTTTACTTTTCTGAGTTTAGAATGGCAGCAGGATTATTTTATCTGATTTCTTGGGTGTCAAAATTTTCAAGGAAATAACTTCTTTCAAGTATTTTTTAGGAGTTCTCAGACTTCTTCCTAGAATAACATTAGAAGAAAAACAAAAGAAAAATATATAAAAATTTCAATATTGCATAGTATTTTAATGTGAAATAGTACATATTGATTTTTCCTACACAGATGCTAGATAAATACAAATTGTAAAGATGACTATATTCCTGATCACCTTGGCATGCTATTTTGCGATCCTAATTGATTTATAGCATTTAATTAGTTATTTATAAAACAAAGCAGATCTAATTTATAAGCTCAAAATATAAACACTCAGAGCTGGGGGGAATTCAATTCAAGCATGCTCCGTATTGTAGAACTTGAAATTCTTCATACACATTTTGAACAGTTCCGTTTAATGTTAAGGAAGGAAAAACAAATTGTTTCATTTTTTTTTTAAGTTCTTAAGAATTGTAAAGGTGGTAACTTCATTGGGAATTATGCTTATTTCAATGATGTAGACACATTAATTATAGAATTTAGAGAGAATCACTAAATGAAAGATATGTTAGGATAGATAAATTTAAACAAATTTAAATTTTTATGATATGTCATCCATGCAAATTGATTCTAAAAATTAGTGATTTCAAATAATTTTGTATAGGTCTAATAAGTTATAAACTATACAATGCATATATATTTTATTTGAATAGTGTTGTATACCATTTGTTTTAAATTTACTGCCTTATATATTAGTCATAATTTCTTTAATATGGAACAAAAATGTCTAAATTTCAAAGTTAAAACTAATCTTAAAATGTAATTTTTTATTAATATGTTAACTGTTAGGATTATAAACTCCATCATATGAATAAACCAAAGCTATAAAATAAACAAATGTTAAACAAGCAAATGGTTAATAAATCAGTATGTCTAGTCACCAAATGAACATTGTTAAGATATGTCTAGAATTCATTAGTTACATTGAGATATGACAAGTCATTGACCATATCTGAAATATAAGAGAGAGTTGTGTGGGCCCATAATTTGTATATATGGAAGGTGTCATATAGACAATAGAATTTACTACAGAAGCTACATGACTTATTAAAGATCACCAATCAAAGGGGAAAAATTTTTCAATGCATGTCCATCAATCTCACTGGAATTTTTTTTTAAGCGACAAGACTCATGAGAAAGATTTTGTAGGTCATGCAGCAAAATTTTCAAAATATAATATAACCAGGATTTGTGACACAATGTAATTAACCATTAATGTTGAACAAGTTGCCTGATGTCATAATTACTTAATACGAAGTAATAGTGTGATTACAATTTTACCTTCAATGAAAGGGTCTGTGGATGCTAGTAGGAAAGTGACAGGAAATGTAAGTATCATGCTAAGTGTTCCACGTTAAATTAATGCAGTAGCTTTCTAATTTTAATACATTAGTCTCTCAGGGCTTGTTTAATGTATCTTTTCCTTAAGTTATTAATCCACTACACAAATGATGACAAATGAGATTTCTGGATACATAGTGTTTGGAGAGCAATG
This sequence comes from Phodopus roborovskii, assembly GCF_943737965.1. NCBI lineage: Eukaryota > Metazoa > Chordata > Mammalia > Rodentia > Cricetidae > Phodopus > Phodopus roborovskii. Next base: position 10,903,418 of record NW_026126461.1, read on the forward strand.
CTTACTCTGAAACATTATGTACTGCACAGATAGATCCAACATTACTATACAAATTATTTCCAAACTATAAACAAGTCCAAATTCACACCTACTATGACCACAAATATTTAGAATATAAAGACTATGAAACAATTTATTTTTTGTTCTTTTTATTTATTAATAAAGTAGATGTCCCAGTAAAAGCAAATGACATTGCAGATTTACCCCAGTAGGAAACAGGCTAGAGAAGTCTGTATTTGGAATATGACTTAGAAGAACTTTCCAAGAATAAGTTTGGTACCTGTGTGTTGGCTACTGCCATGTCAACTTGACACAAGCTATAGTCATGTGAGAACTGGGACTCTCAATTGAGAAAATGTCTGTACAAGAATGGGCTATAGGCAAACTTACAGGACATTTTCTTAATGAGTGGTGTAAGAGAGTCCAGTCTATTGTAGGTGGGGCTACCCCTGGGAGTTCCTATGTTCTATAAGAGACCAGACTGTGCAAGCTAGGAGGAACAAACCAGTAAATGACACTCTTCCATGGCCTCTGTGTCAGCTTTTAGTTCCATGTTTCTGCCATGTTTCAGTTCATTCCCTGACTTCTTTCAATGTTGGACTATGATGTAGACATGTAGGCCAAATAAACCCTTCCTCTCCAAGTTATTTTTGGTCATGGTGTTTAATCATAACAATAGTAATCTTATCTTTGACAACTTGTAATGGAAAAAACTTACTGGATTTCTACAACTGCATATACATTATATTCTGTGAACAGTCTATAGCTTCTATATAACTGAAAAAAAAGGAGACTCAAAAGGAACTTTAGTTAAATGTTATAACCCAGTAATTTTGTATAATTTCCACAGTATCACTATTCTTTTACCCTCTCAGTAATATGTGTGAGGGTGATTTTATAAAACTGCAACAGCAATGCATTGAAATATATATAGATTCAAATGTAGAGGAAAAGTAAGCAAAATATGAGTTGAGAAAATTGAAGACCTTGGAGAATTTACTTGTAATATCTCAGAAGGAAACAGTCTACTAGATAAGTTCATGGTTACTAGTTAGTTTGAGGCTGAAACATCATCTATGAATGCAAAGAAACAAAATGTTACTGAGGTGAAACTTTTGTTTTTAAATCTGGGATAATAATGTATGCTGTTTAATGGAGACGAAGAATCAATTGTTGATAATAAGATACAAGCATCATTGTGTAGAAATCTTCTGGGAATCATTCCCTTGCCACCAGCACACAGATACTAGGGTCAGGGAGGAGGTGGGGGTTATCAACTCTGCATCTCAAACTTGTAGCTGATCTTGGCAACGTGTGAAAGAGTTGTATGCCTGTTACTGGTTTGAAAGTATGACAGATGCAAGACTGAGTGGTCATGCACAACAGCCGAAGCCAGGTACTAAATTGCAGAATTTGATCCCTGAGGAGAAGTGACCTTCAGACATTGTAGGTGACAGGTCAATAAGTGCCAAGAGGAGATGCCAGGGTGGAGATGACTTGGCCTGAGCCTGGGAAAAGCTACATGTATTGCACAGCTGAAATGGAGACCTGGGACTGCCATAGTCCTTGGGACCACAAAGATGAGTGACTCTCAGAACCCCAGCAGAACATGAATTTAGGTTTACTTGATCTCATTGTTTCTGTGCCCTGGTTTCTTCTCTTTGCCCATAAGAGGTATTCAGCTTGCCTTTGACTTTACAGTGATGGGCTACAGATAAAGACCAGATTTTTGAAAGGAGTTTTGAATGACTGTTGCATTTATTTTGTCATGGTAATTAACACACATATATGTATATGTGAATATATATGGAAAAGAGTGGAGGATCCTGGAAAGTTCTTTTTTAACACCTTGACATAATGTAAAGTCATCTTGGAAGAGCAAATTTCAGTTGAAAAGTTGTTTCAACTAGATTGGCCTGTGACTATATGTATGAGACATTTGGCTTCATTGCTAATTGATGGACAAGTGTCTAGTTCACTGTTTGCATCACAAGGCAACTGGGCCTGGGAAAAGATAATAATTAGCTGAGCAGGATCTATTGAGTGGTACATGAATGTCAAATAAGCTGGAATATATTCAAGATATGTGTAATATCTGCTGCTGAAACACATTATTTTTGTCTCCATTTCCATGATTCCATTACTCTTAGCTGTTGCTTTTATCACCATTTTCTGACCCATTAAGATAATCGTTTCTTTTTTTATTTTTTCCAGTACATTCTATACCCATTATACCTTAATCCAAGTAAGTATTTTCAGGAATGCTTCTCACAAAGTGCTTATAAAATTAAAATGATAGTTGGAATTCCAGATGGCTTTGCTACTACTAAATCGACACTTTATATGCCACAATTCTCTAAATAGACCAACTACTTACTAACTTTGGAAGATTCTCTTGCTTAAAAAAATTAGCTTACATCTCTAATGTTGTCAGAGTATGATTTTGTTCTGTTCTTACCTCAGTAATCACTGGTACCAGGATAGTATTTGTGAAAATTGAATAGTGTACTCTTGGTATAGGCCATTGTTTACTAGTAGAGATGGAGAATGGCCACACCTTCAGCAGTCAGTTTATTTCATTTGCTTTACTACTAAGGGCTTTATTTGTAGGTTTTTTTCTTCTCTTGAATGTTTGTATGAACAGTGGTCATATCTCTGTGCTTTTCATGAGATCACGTCAATGGATTTAAAATATATCCACTCAAGTATTTGAGTAACCAGCCAAACCACTATTATATCCTCAAGAATCACTGTGGATCCATTGTCTGATCATGTCTTTTCCTCATCAAATTGCTTTTTTAACTAAGATAGTATCAGTTTTACACTAAGAAATTATTTTGTTTCAGATGTTATCTCTGGTATATTGTGTAAAACCATCTTAGAAGAAATTTACATGCTTTTATTACAATATATTTTGGTTAAGCATAACTCCCAAATACCCTTATATGGTAAATATGAATGTTTTATCAGTTGAACCTCAGTAGGTACTGAAATATCACTCCTACTTCCCATAAACTATTTATGACTGTTGAATTTACCAACTATCTCCATTGCCCTAATATAATAGTCATATACATTTTTACATGATAGCATATTTTGCTAAAGCCACTGAATGACTTTTTATCTGTTTCAAGAAAATCCTTTTCAAAATAATTCATTTTATCTTTAGTTATATAGATGGTGTAACTATATGCATGCATGTGTCATTTTCTTAACAAATTATAGTATAGACTTTTACTATTGCAATACAATTTATTTCATATTCACAAACATGTTACAGAAAGTAACAACTGAGCTACTTTTTTTTATTTTTTTACTTTCTGACATTAATCAAGTACATAATGCTTCATAATTGCAAATTCTTCCCTGTGAAAGTATTCACTTCTAAAACATGTGCAGCAATCAGTTTGATGAATCTTCACAATCTGTTGTAGTATTCAGGATTTGTAGATGTCTAGTCTCTCAGGGGTAACAATGAGGAAAATTAAGTGAAGGGTATTCACAAACCACAGTAACAAGTTAGAATATGCCAGACTCTATCAATCTTCAGGAATAATTTTGCCCAATATATTTCCCATGGGAAGACTCAGAAAAAAAAAAAAAAAAAAAAAAAAGGAACTTGAAATTGACATAAATGTAAGAGGCTACCTAAGGCAGCCAATGAGAGCAGGTGCAGAGCCCCAGAACTAGGCTGAATCTCCTCCTAATCCCTCCCCTTGGAGATCATTGAATCCAGTGGGAGAAAGTGAGAAAAAAATTTAGGAGTCAGAGACGATGGAGGACACCATAAAGCATGGCATTCCAAAGGAACTCTGTAGGCTTACATGGGCTCACAGAGATTGAAGTGGCAAGCATGGGACTTTCATGGGTCTCAACCAGAACCTCATGTTATGGTTGTTATCTTGGTGAAATTTCTAACAGTGGAAGTGGGGTGTCTCTAACTCTTTTGGAAGCTCTTGGAGCTCTTTTCCCCCGTACTGCATTTTCTTGTCCAGCCTTGATGTGAGTGAGGGCCTTTGCCTTCTCTTATTGCAGCTTGTTTGGTCCTGTTTGGCCATTGTCTCTTAGAAACCTCCTTCTGTCTGAAGGGAAACTGAAAGGGATCACATCTGAGGGAGAGCGAAGGTAGGAGGGCTTGGAGGTGTGGAGGGAGGGTAAACAGTGGTAGGAATGTATTTTATGTAAAAAGAACCCATGTTCAATTAAAAACTACTTGAGAAAATGATATAGGTGAATGTCTAGGAGAACTGTGGTAAAAATAAACAAACTACATAATATGAACAAGAACCATGTAAACAACAAAAATTGGGTTTTATCCAATAGGAATTACAATAAAGAAAGTCAGATAAGGCCTGTACACTAAGTTGTACTTAGAAGAACTCAGAATCCCCAATTATTTAAGGAAAGCAAGGGTTTGTGTAAGAATCATTTTACCTCTGAAGTCCTATGAAAGAAATTCAGTTTGAAGGAAAGTACAGTTAAAAACAAATGCTTTATGTTAAAATTATCTTCTACAAATATGTACATGTCTTAATGAATGATTGGTAAGTTTTCCTAAAAAGAAGCATTGATTTTTCCATTGTTCCCAGCTATCAGTCTGGGGGACATTAGCTCCTTGTTCAGGTCAGCTGTCTCTGTGGGTTTCTGTAGCCTGGTCTTGTCTTCCCTCTCTGCATCTGGATTCTAGTTCGGGTCAGTGTTTAGCTGTGGGTGTCTGCTTCTGTTTCCTCCATTGTTCAGTTTTAATAATATGTCTATATATGCATTTTATTGTTCAGTCTTTATGCTAATAAAAAGAAAACCATACTTGAATTTCTTTCTTTTTCTTTTTCTTTCTTTTTTTTGGGGGGAGGGGGATATTGCAGTTGATAGTGCAATACTTGGTAGATGAAGTGGTCACCTGGTAATACTCACAAGATTCATACATAGGTCTTTAGTGTGTCATGAAGATAAATCACCATGAAACTTATGAGAAAGAATGGTTTGAGTGTTGGGTTAAAAGAAATGTTCAGACTATACATTGGTGATTTATTGTTTTAATAACACTTGACGATTTGTCAAGCTCTCTTGAAGGGTCTTTGTCTTTTTTCATAGAGTAGAACAGACTGCAGCCATGAAATTTTATGCTTCTAAAATGCACAGATCTTCCTCTGATAGCTGTTTCAGAGAAATCATTTAATTCCCTATGTCCTGTGTATATATCCTCATAACCAATGAGCAGCTTCACCCTTTGTTATTAGTTACAAATTCTTAGAGAACCTACAAGAGACAAGTTAAATAAAGCCTTCCAAGAGCCTAAATATCATGCCAGTGACATTTTCCACCTCAGACAGGAACCAGACTGTTTACAATTTTAGCCTTCTTATTTAACCAGCATTCTCATTAAAAATTTTTGATAATTTTCTATGTATTTTGTGTAAATTATAATCTCTATTTCTGAGGAATGAATTTTGTAACATAAAGACAACTTATATTTCACTGTTTGGATGTTTTGTTTTCTTTTTTTCTTTTTTACTATTTATACTTCTTATTTTGCCTCTAATAAACTCTCAAAGAATGAATGCAGTTGAGTAAAAATAGCAATGAGTAAAGTTTAACTGGTGCTCTACCATCCTGTGCACTCTTGGTTCTGTAATTATACCTCTCTACATTTACAGTAAGTGTAAACAGTACTGCAATATAACTACTCTATATGATGAGAAGAAACTCTTATCCAAAATGCTTATGATCAGAAGTGCTTCATATTTCAAAAATGAGTTTTCAGATTTGGGGATGTTTGCATATGAATACTAAGATATTTTAAAATGTGACCGAAGTCTAAATAGATCTTTCATTTTTGTTGAATATGTACATGGAATACACACACTGAAAATAATTTTAAACAACTTGATTTTCAGTATATCTCCATTTTGACATGGAAGTAGGTATGGAATTTTAAATGCTTAGGTTATTTTGGAAATTGGAACACTTTTTGCACCATAGTTTCAGGTTTACATGTTCAATTTGACTAGAGAGCCAAGATGCTCCATAATTATGCTGCAAAAATACCAAAATAATATACTTTTAGTTATATAGAATACATATTTAAAAATCAAAATATAATTATTCACTATTTCATAAACTGATAGAATTTTGCTGATAGATTGGGATCTTTAATAATTCAGTTTGCTTTTGAAAGCAATCTCATCCTAATTGGAAATAATATAAATGTACACATGTCTTAATTTAATAATGAATATACACATGCAAACATATACATTATAATGATACCAAAATATGAAAATGAAATAATTATTAAAACATATGTGTTATGGTTCTTCAAATTTATAAAATATATGATATCTTGTACCTTATCTTTTATTGAACTATACTGTACTAATTAAGGAAATCTTCAATGTAGTGAGGTAGTCCTTCTGTAGCACTGACCACGCCCATTGGGGGGTGGAGCGATGGGCGGAGAGGACCTGAGGAAGGAGGTCGGAGGGGGCCAGGAAGGCGCTCTCTCTTTCTGGCGTGACTCGGACAGGAGAGGATCGGGTTGAATTTCCTGGTGTTCATCTGTCTAGGTTGTAAGTTATTTCTCCCTGATTAAACATCTATTCGGCCTATTTGTTTATCCTGATCCTTATTTACCGCAATACTTCAACACATTTTTTAAAAATCTTTCTAACTTTGAAATAATTTTGGAATTCAAGAAGAGTTGCAAACACATTTCCAAATGTCTGAATATCCTGCCTAGTCCTCCATGAAGTTAACATGTCATTGTGGATGATCACAGGTGCCTATAGCCTACACACAGAATTACTGAAAACTAAGGAATTCTGAGATGGGGAAACAATTTATCCCAAAGGAAGAATACACCAATAGGTTATCCAATACCAAGTAGCCATAAAAACTCATACATATGAGTGACATTATACACAAAAGGCAGGTTATATTTATTTATTTAGGAACACACACACAAATATTTCCTTTACCCTTCAATTTTTCACCACTTTTTTTCAAATGTGTTAAAATGGTGTTTAATAACTTTAATTTAATAACTTTAATCATTGATAATAAAAAAGGCATGGATAAAAGTAGATTTTTCCTGTTATGTGACAACTATGGAATGAATCTCATAATATGACATGTGATTATGAGACCTTAACCTTTAGGATTATATCTCTTGAAGGGTTTGTTTTCATAACTGTCTGATTGTCTGCCTGTCTGTCTCACCCCTCTTGTTCCTACTCTTTCTATGTGCTGTGTGTGTACAGGATATATGCATGACCATGTGCCGAAGACCAAGGGTACCCTTTTCTATCACTCTCTGCTTGTCCACTTGAAGCAAGATATCACATAGAAGCTGGAGCTTGCTGGTGTGTCTGGTTGACCAGTAAGCCCAAGCGATCCTTCTGTCTCCCACTGTTATACTATTACCTCACATCCAGAACTTGATTACAGGTGTGCATATTTACACCTGGAATTTTATTTGTGCTCTGGGTATCTTATGTCAGGTCTTCACCTTGCACACTTAAGCTTTTCCCTAGACCTCATATTTGACTTAATGGATTTAAATATTTGATCTATTAATATATTTTAAAATCAGGAGAAATATGATCCAATAGTTAACCTGTGAATTTTATTTTTCCTGGTGCCTTTTTTTGTCCTCTTTTGGTTGTATTTTAAGACAGAGTCTCCATAAATAGCCAAAACTGGCCCAGAACTTAGAATCCATCTGCCCCAGCCTCCTTGATGCTGAGTTTACTGATCTGTACATCACTGCTACTTTATAACAGTTTTCTTTGTGGTGTAAAAACTCCTATGAAATATGCTGTATCTAATTCATAGCCTGTTATACTTGTAAAAACTGTTTAAAGATAATGTTCTATTTTCATTTTTGTAAATATTATTTATTAGTTACCCAAAAGGAAAGAAAAACTTTTTGCCAAGGATGATTCTACTTCTGTCACCATCCCTGTTAGTTCCACGCAGTGAATGAGCTTTCTGGTACAAAAGGCACCCAGGCATTAGAAACATTCTCTGTTCCTTTTATTCCTTTCATAAATTACTTCCAATCTCTTTCTGCATGCCTGCCAAGTGAAAGCTGAGCCACAAGCCAAACCCAAACCTCAAAATGTTCTGGAAAACAAATTTTTTGGATTTTGACCTGCTGTTGATAATCAAACACATTGACATAGGGACATTACTATAAACCATTCCAGAAAGGCCTGGGCAGAGTTGAGCCCCTAATTTAAACAAAACGTACGATGTAACACTGTGTTATTCTGTTTTATTACACTTAATGAACTGACATTAAAATAGAAAATATATATATTAATTATGTTAATTTGACTTGGTGAACTAAGATTAAAATACTTGTGCATCTCTGAAACTATCTTGCCCACCAGATGTAAGATATGAATTACTACTAATAATATAAAGAGAGAGAGCCAACATTCCTATATAAAAATGGTTGTAAAAGTATGAGGATTGTTCTGCATAGAAAATTCTTGATCAGGTAATAATTTATAAGAGCATGGAGAGAAAAATACCAAATTTATCAGTATTTATTTATGGAAATATTTACTACTTACTATATATAATATTCCTTAGAAAAATAAATTCATACATTGATGTTCAATTGAGTACAGTTGACATACTAGATAATTTATGACATATTGCAGTAGTGGTATAATATATATTAACTTAAGATCAGTTTTATATTTCATTAATCCCTCAACAAAATCATTTTTATAAGAAATTCATCCTTATTATTTATTTTTATGTTTGACATTTTCATACATATAAAATGGATTGGGCCATATCTATCCTGACTCCCTCCCTTTAGGTCCTGTAAGTCCTTCAAACTTTTCCCACCCCACATCCTTATGAACTCTTTTTTGAAAATAACCCGAGTCCAATTACTGCTGCTAATATGTACATCAATGCAGGTCATCAACTGCAGCATTGGCAATCTACCAAAGGCCATTTCCCAAAGAAAAGCAACTCTCCTTCCCACTGCAGCCATTACCTGTCAGCTAGGAATGAGGTTTCCACAGCCCCTCTCCACTCCTTGCTGGAGTTTTCGGTTTTTCACAAAATTTATTTTGTGCAGTTCTTATAAAAGTAACCACAGCTGCTATCAACTCATGTGCACAAAATCCATGCTTCCATAGGCCAACAGTTCACATCATGCGTCCTTATCATCTCCCTCTCATATTCTTTCCACCCCTCTTCCTTGGTGTTCACCGAGACTGAGGCAGGTACATGAATTACTATATGATTCAACCATGTCAATTTTGGGCATACACCCAAAATGATTATATCTTGATACATAAATATAAGAGCAACTTTGCTCATTTTACCTCCATGCTGAGTCACTAAAAAATGAAATAACCTAAATGTCCATCAACTGGTAAACTGATAATAAAATGTGGTATATATACAAAACAGGATATTATTCACCCATAAAGTATTATGAGTTGTTTTTCCCACAGACCTAGTCACAGAGCCTTACCAGCCCCAAATAACACACAGAGACGCTGTATTATATATATACTGTTGTTAGCCTGTTACTAGCATTACTTATTGGCTAGCTCTGTCTTAAATATTAACCCATTTATAATAATCTAAGTATTTCCAAGTGGTCTTATCTTACCAGAGAGAGGGCCTGGACCTCGGTCCTCTCTCCGTCCTACATGTTGAATATACTCCTTACCACTTCCTGAATCCTCCTTGTCTCCTAGTCCCACCTATCTTACTTTCCTCTTGGCCAACAGTGCTTTATTCATTAACCAATAAGAGAAACATATATACAGAATGACATCTCCCACCATCACCTCTTTTCTGTCTCAATAAAAAGAAGGGTTTTAATTTTAATATAGTAAAATATATAACAAAACAGTTATCAAATAAGAACCACAATTAACAATATTTTGTCCATTCATATTTAGCAGGATTTAAGGAAAATATTTTATCATGTATCTTATCTTTTGAGTCTAAACTCCTATATACAACTTATCTTTAATCCTAACTAAGAAAAACTATAACCATGACTATCTGTCTTTATTTCCTTTAAAGACCACAGAAGGATAATATATAAACTGTAGAAATGACAGAGAAATCTTGCTACATGATCAGGCACCTGAAGTTTTTCTGTACTCTTCCATCTGTAGCCCATAGGCCATAGTGTGTCTGGCAGATTCCTCAGCAAAGCAGGAAACTTTAAACTGTCCACCTGTATTGGCAGTTTGTCAGTCACTTTTCTCTGTGTCCTGCAGAATGTCTGGCAGACTCTTCCATGAAACAGGAACCCTGTGGCAATGTCCATCTTGTTTCAGCAGACATTTTTCTGTGGGTCCTGTATGTCCAGTTTATACAGCATAAAGTCAAACAGTCCAGACAAGAGCAGTATCTTGGCTAAATGGCTAGTCTTGTCATATTGAAAGCAAACTCCATAAAGTGCCTTCGATGTCCATCTTCCTTTCTGATGCAGGAGGTGTTGCCAGAAGCAGGTGTGTATCATTGTCAAGAAAAGCCCTAAACCATTTTAAATGCCATATTCTGTAGGTCTTTGAAAGGTTTGAAGAATGTCTATTCATCTCAAAAATATCTCTGTATATCTAGAAATCCTAATGAAATTAAATATAAGTTTTGACTATTATAGTAAAACCTAAAGTTTTGACAATTATAAGTAACTATCTAAAATCTGTACTAAATTGTACATTTCTAAATGAACTATATAAGCATAATACCTAAACAAGAGGAGAAATATTCAAATCACAAAATTGACCTTACATTTGTATCAATAAATGAAAATCTATTCCAAAACAAAGTATTCATATCTATACCATAATAAAGAAAGCTTAAATCATATTTTTCTTGCAACTATATGTGTGGAACTGGAAAAATTCATACTAAGTAAGGGCATCCAGGCCTAAAATGACAAATGACACTTGTGATTTGTTATATGTGCATACGATGCTCAAATTTTGGTTTATGTGTAACCTGTAGCATATGAGGTAGTCATAAAAGTAGAAATATATCAGTGTCAATGGGAAAAGTTGAGGAAGAGGTATAGTAGAAATTTGATGAGTTAAAATTAGTAGTGATATGTGCAAAACAGGTAGTTGAGAAGAGTGGGGAAAAGAAAAACAGGCTCAGATTAACCAAAATGAAATATGCCTAAAGAAGCAGCACTGTAACCTAAAATCTTGCAACCCAAACAAAAGATTTAATAACAGGGATTGGTAGAACACATGGGTATTGACAGAATGGTGTAGTCAGAGATACTAGGGACTAAACTTTTAAGCAGTGATGAGCTCAGGTGTTTGGGGGGAAAACAGAGGTGAAGTTTAAATTATCCAAAAATAAAAAATAGGAAGATCGCTTTTGAAGCATGGTAGTTTGTAAACTAATTCAATAAATAGAGATTGAACAGAATAATCTCATATAGATAGAAATCACCTCTCTCAGAGGCATTGGTTTTATTAAATGAAAAGTCAGTGTCAGACAAAAGTTACGTTCCTGTGAGTTATTGTTCAGACAAGCCCCAGAGTCACACAAAACAATGTAGGTTATTGCCATTGTTTTTTATAGTCCACCATAACTAGATGGGGAAACCTAATACTGAAGACACCATAAAATTTGGATGAAGGACATAGAGAAATGAATCTTGAAATTACTAGGATGCACTCTCTCTCTCTCTCTCTCTCTCTCTCTCTCTCTCTCTCTCTCTCTCTCTCTCTGGTGATTGGCTTATATAGTGCTACAAGGTACTATGTAGGTGTCTGGAGAAGAAAAGACAGTGGATGGATACTGCATTAGATCCTGCAAGCTATAATACAAACTTGTCTGGCAAGATAAGATATAATGGTGACAAGAATAAATATATGATAACTAATTACTCTCTTGCTTGTATTAGAGGCCTGCTCTATAGGAGGGAATTCATGGCTGGTTCGGTAAGCATGATGAAAATCCACATCAAAAAAATCATGCCCTAGGAAGGAACCTACTGATGATGTTTCTCTAATTGGTCGTTTTGCTATTAAATTGTAAATATTTATGTTAACAGCACAGATTTCTGCTGCTTTCAACATTGGTTGGAGAAGCTCTTCCTCATCCTTATCTTCCTCTTCATCCTCATCCCCTTCCTTCTCCTCCTTGGTTTTATTTTTTTCAGTGGGTGAAGATTAATGCAGACTCTCGAACTGTTGAAATTGCTGAGAATGAGTGACTCTGACTTCTCGGGCAGTAATGACACTCTTTCAGAAATGAAAGGCACATACATGAGGAACTAAATCATAAACGATAAAGTTTCTCGTGGAGGACTTCAAAGACAAACTGCCTGTGCATGTTTTTCCTCAGCATTAGTAAGAGTTTGACATGGCTTTGTAGGAGAGTGAGTATTAGGAAATTTAGTTTGAAATTGTGTATCCTGCTTACATCAGAAACTACAAGAACCACAGAGGCTAGGTGTAGGTAAGAGTTCAGGTGGAATAGATAGATCTCCCTAGAAAAAGGAAGTAGATAGATGGTTGTGGATGGATGGATGGATGGATGGATGGGGGTACTAGAACAGGAATATAAGATAGGAAGGTAGAGGCAAGCAAAGCTATAGATCTTTGTATATTTTTGAGGATTCATGGACTCTTGTCCACACAGTTTTTCATGTTCATTGGTCTCATGAACTAGGGTTCACCTCATTTTTAGGTAATTATGTCCTTGAAGGTTTCTGGGTATATTTTCTGACATAAGCTGGATACTGATTTTTGTGAATTAAAATTGTGTCCTGCTACTGCTAAAAGATTTTTGTCAGTTGGAATTTTCTGGTAGAGTTTTTAGGGTAACATATGTATAATATCATATCACTTGCAAATAAATATACTTTGACTTCTTCCTTTTCAATTTGTTTTCCCCTTATTTCCTTCAATTGTCAAGTTGTTCTAGCTAAGACTTCACATACTAATTAATAAGTACATATGGAAAAATTGAACAGCCTTGTCTTGTTCCTGATTTTAGTGGGACTGCTTTGCGTTCCCCTTTAAGTTTATGTTTACTATGGCTTTGTTGTAAATTGCCTTTAAAATGTTGATGTATATCCTTTGTATGCCTAAAATCTCCAGGATTATATCATGAAGGGATGTTTGGTTTTGTCAAAGGCCTTTTAATACATCTAATGAAACCATCATGTGAGCTTTGTCTCTCATGTTTTACATGGTGGATATTGCTTATCAGTTTACATAGATAAGTTGAACCATGACTGAACCTCTTGGATGAAGTCTTCTTATTCATGGTAGATGATCTTTTGGATGTAATCTTGGATTTCCTTCACAGTTATTTTATTGAGAAATTGTGCATGTATGTTCATAAAGGGAAGTTATCTGTAATTCTCATTCTTTGTAGTGTCTCTATGTTGTTTGTGCATCAGGGTAACTATGACCTTAAAACACCACTTAAGCAATATTAGTTCTGTTAGTTTTTTGAGGGAAATAATATGAAGAGTACTAGAATTAACTCTTCTTGAAAATCTGGTCAAATTCTACACTAAATCCATCTAGGCATGGCCATTTTTTTTTTGGAAGATTTAAATAATGTTCCAATTAACTAGGGGTTATAGGTTTGTTTAAATTGCTTTTGTGGTCTTGATATAATTTTGATATGTAGTATGTATTGATAAAATTACCCATTTCTTTTAGATTCTTCAATTTGGTGGAATACAGGTTTTTAAAGTATATCTTTATGATTCTCTGGATTTCCATGGTGTTTGTTGTTAGCTTTCCCCTGGTCATTTCTAAGTTTGTTAGTTTGGTTCTCTTCTCTACCTCTTTTAGGTAAGTTAGATAGGGGGTTTATCAATCTTACTTATTTTTTCAAAGAACCAACTTTTTTCATTGAATATTTGTATTGTTTTTGTTATTGTTTCTTTTGTATTGATTTCAGCCTCGTGTGTGATTTTTTCTTATTCTCTATTTTTTTATTATCTTTTTTATTATTATCTATTTTTTAATTGGGAATTTAAAGAAAGAAGATCAGTAGGAGTAATTTAGATTACAGGAATGTAGTATACAAGGGCCCTGGAGCTGATCTTTCTCTCTGCTGTTTTGATCTGGCCTTGAAATGTGCAGCAATTCTGAACATGTACAGTCTATGATATACTATCACATCAAGACATCAAAGAACTAAGACAACTAATCACAGGCTTGAAATCATCAGAAACATGATCCAAACACACTTTCTGATTTTGTTGTTCATGAACGCTATGTCTTATAAGTGTTGGAAAAACGATTAATACTCAAAGGAAACTTTCTTGCCTTTTAGTAAGTCTTAAAGGTATTACTTTTGAGGCCTGTGATAGCTAATATTATTAGCTTGACTGAATACATATTGACACAATAAACAATCTTCCTGAGCACATCTGTGACTTGGTGCATGGATATGGGATGACACCCTGTAATTGTTGTCACAGCCTTCCTTGGGCCGTTAGCAAAGACTGAAATAGAGGGATAAAATGAGTAAGGCATCAGAATTAATCCTCCAGTGATTCACGACTAGGATGAACTATGGCCAGTGAGCACTTGCTGTTGCTGCCAGGGATGGACCAGCACGAAGACCCGTACTGCCAACCTACACAGTGAAACAAGCCCTTCCTTAATCTGCCTTTGCTCAGTGTTTTGTCATAACATTAAGAACGTAATATAAAATACCCTTGGCAATTTTTGTTCATTGATTTCAATACTATAATTCTAAACCCTGTGCTGTTTTTATATACAGTAGTCATTGTAGCCTCTCTAAAATAGGGCTGTCCTAGGAACAACATGGTATCTAATAACCATGCATTCCCTAATTGAGAATTAAGAAAATCGAAGGACACAATTTAGGTTAATATTGGATTTTGGTTTTGTTTACTGGATTTATTCAAGGCAGGGCCTCTCTCTGTAGCTGTCCTTGAACTATGCAGATCATGCTGACCTTGAATTCACAGAGGTCCTACTGTTTCTACCTCCAGATTAAAAGTGTATGACACTATACCTGGTTATAAAATTGGGTTATTTTCAATGATGTAAGAGCTGAACTTACTGATAGGGAAGGTCTCCATTTATTGGAATATTAGTCCTATCATACAGTTTCAGACTTCTACTGTTGTTCCCCTACAGAATCTCAATCAATCATAGATGAATTTCTTTGTCACCCTTACCAATACAATTGTCCTATGTTTACTCTCAAGATAGAAGACTGTTTTCTGACATTGTGTAATAAAGGTTGTACCACCATCATCATTGGACATCTTTTAAAAACACAAAGAAATAAACATTACAATGTTACTTCTTTTTAAAGATGTTATTATGAACAGAAGATCATGTGTTCACTTATATCTCAAAAACATAAAATCTTCATAGTTACAAAATAATATTTACTTGTTATCATCATCAGAATTACAAGCTAATATAGAACTCTGTAGTCTCTATAAGCCAGATGTCGTGTCTCATCTGAGGAGTAAAAATTCAAATTAATTCAGATATTTAAAGTTCTTTTTCAAATGCTTTCTTTCTATAACACATAATTCAAATAAAAAGAAGTAGAATTCCAGGCAATATTAAAAGAAGTGGTAACTGATTAACAATTGAGATGATGTCAAATGTGGCAAAGCAGTTAATGTAATATCAAAATATTCCTTGCATCTTGACATAAACATTGATTTTTCTCTTTGTGAGTGACTATTTTCACCATCATTGTTATTTGTACATTTCAGCTAACATATCCTCAATGGCACCAAACAATGAATATATTTATATCTCATTGTATTTTTACATATCTAAGCTTCCAGTTGAAATTTTGTGAATAAAAGGCAAACTAAACTTCAGTAGCATAAAAACCATTAATCTAACCAATAATGTGGGGAAACTTTTGTACGTGTACAATAGAATTGGTAGTTATATAACTGAAACTGGATGACAATCAGTATCATCTTCTCAGTTGAATTTCCCTTCCGCCTTTGTCTTGAAATTTGTTCTTTTTCCTTTAACCCGGTGGTTAGTGACTCTTCTGGGCTCTGTGATTCTGTTTTTCCTAAACATTCAACTTATAATAAAAAAAACTGAATTGGTATTGTTCAATAACTCTGTGGGAAAGTGGTTTGATCAAAGACATGTAAAAACTGTGGAGATATTAATACATTTACTTTCTGAGTTCTATTAATCATTCATCAATTGTCATATAGTCATTTGCTTGACAGAAAGGAGTTAGAATACTTATGTAGCTAACTTTGCCCAAGGTAGCACCAAAATTCCATATGAATTCCAGGTTATGTGACCGTGACCAGTATTACAGAAATTAAGGTTTGTTGCATTGTTATGTAATGAAAGGGAGAAATTCCAGGTAAAATGGCAATTTGCTTTCTCAAAAGCAATCAAAAGAAAATATGCTTTCAGAAAATTACGGGAAAGCATTAAAGTATGCTTAGTGCCAAATTCTGATGTCTGATGAACATAGTGAGATAGCTTTACTATTTGAGAATATTTGTGAAAAGCAAGGATTAGCCAACAAAATGATATTTTTAAATAAAAGTTAAAAAACCTTTTTTTTTAAGTACAGGACTTCATTTGAGGGAATACATGTTGTGTCTACATCACCTTATTTATAAAGCTAAATTCAAAAAGTAAAGGAATAATTTATATTCAGATGCTACTACACAAAAAAAAAATATGAAATCAATAAACTGATAGACAACCTTTTAAGGTATAGCATGGATGTGCCACCACGGCATGAGACTCTACAGTGCAATCCATGCTTTAGTGCAGGCCCAGCTTTGCTCTAAATGGCAAATTAATTATTTGTGATTTGAAATCATATTCATCATTTTGTTATTTTTGCCTCTTGCGAATAAAAATACCAGCTAATTTTATTGCACATCTTTCTTACTTTTAAGAAAATGCAAACGAATAATATGGGGCATCCTGAGTTTTATTTTGTATTGTTGACAACCTGAGGATATATTTGTTAAATCACTGGAGGATGATTTATTTTATCACATCACTGACAACTTCAAACTTTTCCTACTGAGAAAGAACAATATTGAAACAGTTCCCTGAGAGGAACATGTGTGGTGAGCATCTAATATCTTAGTTGAAAAGTGACGAAGTAGTAAATCAATTACAGAAAATTCACTATATCAATTGAATTATGTGTCATTCTACTTGTTTCCTGGGGAAATCAAACACAGAGTTCAGGTTGATTTAAGAAACAACAAACAAAAGTACCCCACAGTTATACCAGAAGCTGCCATTTCAGTATGGGAAACATTAGCCAGGTCCTTGGCATGCTTTCTTCCTTTGGCACTCCTTTCAAATTATATTCCATCCTTCACTCTTTACCTCCACAATGCAGAAGTAGAACATATGAAATGGGTAAAAATATTGTAGTAGGCAATTTCTCCTTGACAGAGGATGTGGCCATACCATTCATTATGGAGTTGTAAAAAGTCCAACCTGTACTTTACCACATACCAGTGTTTACTAAAGAGTGGGATTTATTTTTATTTCTGTTGTCTTTCTGAGTGTGTCTTCATATGTATCTATGTATATGAGACATGTGTACACAAGCAGAGAGAGAGAGAGAGAGAGAGATTCACTTTTTTTTTTTTTTTTTTTTTTTTTTACTGACGACTTGTCGAACTTGCTGACTCTCCTCTTTAAATTCTGGGTTTTTGGTGTCTTATGTGATTGCACTCCATATAAAACATCCTTGCTATATCAAGCTTTCTTAAATATTGAATTGGTTTTCTGGTCTTGTTACTCATAAATATCTGCCCAATAAAATTTAAAACCCTCGCATGACTTTTAATCCCTTTCATATTCTCTGTCTCCTACCTTCTCCAGTTCCATTTCAAATAATTCCGCAAAAATACCTCTTATTGTTAGACAACAGGAGCTTTATCTTCTGAGAAGCCTAGTGATGTAGTTTTGCTTTTACCCCTGTGTTTGTTGACTCACAATGCGCCAGGGTGACTGACTACTTTTTCTTTGCCTAACTGCTCATCCTCAAGTTGCCTGTCTTTGGCTTCTGTGTTCAGTGTCTGGGTTATTGGGGACTGGAATGGAGATAAATGCTATATACATAACCTTTTGAGTGCTTCCTCCATTAAGTCACATGATGAGATAGGCGAACAAGGAAAAAAAGTGAGGTCACATCAATGGCTTCTTCTGACTTGTGGGAAAATAGTGAAACTCGGGTGGCCTTGAAGAAATCTTTAAATTTAGGGAAGGGTATCCACATAAATCACTGTAAGGTAATTTAAGGAATGACAAACCTCTGGTAGAGGTTATCTTAAGGAAGGGGCTTGACTGCGGCAAATACTTGTGGTAATGAGGTCAATCAATGTGGATTCCTAGAAATGTATCTGGGCAGGAGAGCCCTAACACACCATCCAAGGGAAGTGAAATTCAGCTTATCCCTCACCACTCTCCCTATAAACCATAACACGTTTTTTCCACGTATTGCTATACCATACATTTACGTATATATGCTCATTCAATATAGAATTATTGTGTGTGTAATTGTAGGGTTATCTCTTTGAACCCAATGAACTAATTACTGTGATCTATCCTGAGGCAGACACCTTCTTCTACTTCCAAATTTTCTCTCAGTTGCCTCCATTTATTTGAGAAGGGTTGAGGCTTCTTGTCTTTTTCCCTAAAACAGCTTAATTTTACTTTTGTCTGACATATTTTCACGAAAGGAGTTCATACTTAGTCTAATAAATTGCAAGGTAACTAGTTTCACCTCTGCAACCTCTCTATGCATAAGCCACTGGCAAGTAAGATTTTCCATGGGACAAAATAGAAAAAGTGAGCCTCACTGGAATGTACAAACATGAGTACATGATTAGAGTCAGTTTACTTTGCATTTGAAAAGTAGTGTGATTCATTTGGAGAGGTTTATCAAGAAAATAAAATTCTAATCTTTTTGAAACTTTTTTTTCAGAAATGCTTATTTTACAACCTTGCTTTTCCCCGTGAAAAACGACTTACTTTCAAATACTCTCTAAGATCTTATTTGTCATTAAAATATTCATCTATTAACTAGTCATCTATGGCTGGGCCACAAATGTCTCTGTTATTTTCAATGAAGCCTCAATTACATGTTTTTACTTTTCTTTCCCTTTGATATTAGCAGCCTAAAAGAAGGAATCGTATCCATGATGGACAAAATATATCAACTTCTGGGTTTCCCTGGGAGTACAGAGGATAAAGAAAAGTAAAAACAAGTGAATGAAAAATACAGTGCACTGTAATCTTGGTCTGATTTTAAAGAATTTGTAATTCAGTCTCACTCCTGAGTAATACCATGCCGCATCATGTCTAATGCTTTACAAGAAAGACAGTTTTTCTTGTCCCCAAATTTTATCCACAATATATTTAGAAAATCTCACTCAGATGCAAGCTTAGTTGACTGAAATCATCCTTAAGTCCTTTGAGGTAAATGGAACCATTGATTTCACTCACTGGACAAATCATTAAGTGTGTTTAAAATAGTTAGATTTGTGACAAATTGAGGGGAAGATTTCCAATAGATACTTTGGTCAAACTAAATAGTTAATTTATTTTTATAGCTCACAGTCAAGTCAGCTTAAGCTAACAATACTCACATTTCTCTTTTCTAACAGTCTTGTTTCACATTTCATCATAAATTCAGTAATCCAAGTAAACCAAAAGCTGAAGTTTTTAAAAAGTTCTCTGATGGAGGTAAATAGACAAACCTATTTACTTTCTATTTCAATGGCGCATGATTTTTCCACAAATTTCATTAGCACATCATTGATTGCTCATTTTTCAGCTCTTGAAACAATTTAACACAGTCTCTTTCGTGCATAGGATAACATATTCATATTATTCGATTTTTGATGAAACCAAATGACCCTTTAAATTTGCAATAGACTTCTTTAATTTTGTATGAGTTTCTTTACTGCTGTTCATTTAATTTTGTGTTTCCATTAACCATCTGCAAGCATTTGAGTCTATGACAATTATTCAGCTGTGCTGCAAAATGACTGACATATTTTATAAATGCAAAAAAAAATAGAATGAGAAGAAAGAAAATGGAGGGGGTCAGAGATCAGGAGAGAAGGGAGGAGAAAGCAATTGAACACAAATGTCATAGTTTAGGATTGGGCATTTGACGTTCAGCTGGAGCATCTGAATGGTGATCATTGGTCTGACTGTAAATCTAGCCTAATTGCATTTTGTCTTCATTTTTGATGGGCACTTCAGGGTGATGATGATTACTCTTGCTAAATGCCTTCGTTCCATGAATGTTTTCCCACACTGATGGCCAGGGGGCTTTCCAGATAAAACAACTGAAGACAAAATAGCTCAATCCTGCTTCAATTAAATCAATATTGATTTTCTCTCTTTCTTTCTTCATTTCTTCCTCTCTCTCTATTTTATACAACTGAGATCTCAGCCCATGGCATGTACTTTTCTTTTTCTTTTATTTCTACCTACCACATAGGGGGTTTGGTCAGTATATTTTAGAATGGGTTTTAATTAACTGACATAACTGAGAGGCCATTTTGAGCAATTAGCACTTATTAGCTGTGTCACTTGTCTGACAAATAAAGAACATTGCATCTTGCCCATTTTCTAAAAGGCCTGAATTGAATAGAACCCTACTGTTAGATTTAATTTTTCTTTGTACCACAGAATCTTTTGCCATGTTGACTTAAAGGTAATTTTTGCCTCTTTATGCTTATGCTTTTCCTCCTTCCTATTATTGTATACCCGGTGAGCTTTCTCAATGATGGCACGGGGACAGGCTGTTAGCGTCCTTTCATAAGCCTCTGGATTTCATAGTAGGGCAATTAAGCTAAACATTTAGGTTTCTGCTACAAATTTAAATGCACAAGTGGAAGCAAATGGCTTTGCAATTGAAGGCCATTATATGGCCTCATCATTGCTTTTCAGCTTTTCAGACTCAGTGAATACCTTGACAAAGAAATTCTAGAAAAATTGTAGTCTGGAGTTTTATGGAGAAAAGAAAAATCTCCATAATGTAGCACTAAGGCACAAACTAACGACATCAAAAACATACTTCAGTATCAATTCAACGGCTTTAGACGTCTCATCTAAGGTCTTGAAATATTTACAAGCACAAATTGAGTTGACCCTTGACAGTGGAGCATGGGAGAGAGCATGTCACTGACTTTCTGAAACACTGGCCATCTCCGAGCAATGCAGGTCAAACCCAGATGCAGATGGGCGATAGTAGACACATGGTTCCAAGCTGCGACTGAGAAAGGAAGCACACCAAAGCATAAGATTAATTCATATGAAATGCATCTTTAGAGTCTTCAACACAGACAAAAATGTCAAGAAGTAAATACAATTTCAGAGAACAGAATATTTGAAAACCATTTCTCTGTGGCAGTTATTGTCCCCTCATTAGTCACTTACCTTCTTGCCCTGGCCTATTTCATTGATTGGATTTTATCACTTTGCCCATGTGATGAGACTGAGGCTCCCTGGATAGGACAAATACCTTGTTGTACATAATTCGAGCTGAACTTCATCTTCCAGTAACATTTGCGGGCCATCTGTTTCATTGAGGGTGAACACATAATCTAAATTGATCAGATCAAAGAAACTATAAAGTTCTCCTTTCTTTATTTTTATTTTTTCTTTGATTTTTTCCCCTCCTGCTGTTTGTTTCTTTGTTCTTTAGACGAAGAGAGAGGCAAAGAACTCCACTGGGCTTCAGTGTGTTTTTGCGGATGTCCACGTAGTCTTCCATTGTACAGCTGTGTGAAATATTCGCATAATGAGAGAGGTGGAAAAAGGGCGGAGCTGACACTACCATTTAGGTTTGTGCTCACATGCGTCAATAAGCTCCCTTGTTGCTTAAGCCAGTTTCCATTGATTTTCCTGTTGAGAAAATAGTCAAATAGAGAGGCTCAATCTGTTTGAGTAAGATTATAGAATAGCATGAAAAGAAAACAGACAAGATAAGAAACTGCTCAAACTTTAGTTTAGAGAAGACACAGCTTGATGCTCCTCTGCCTCTCAGATTTTGTCCATTTATCACTGTCTCTGAAGCAGATGAAAATTCTAATAGATTTATGATTTAACCTTATATTGTATGTCATAAAGTGTCTCCAGATTATTTTTAATTTCAAACACATGGTTCAGATAAAAAGCTAGTCAGTCTCACAAAAGGAGTAAAAAAAAAAAAAAGTAAGTTTGCTTTTATGATTTCTTTGTACGACATACAAAATTTAAGCCTACAAATGGAAAATTATTCCATCTTTTTATCTGTTGCTCTTCTATTTATTAAATTTTACATAAGAAGGTGATGTGGAAAACAATAAATATGGCATTTTCCTAAAGAGGTCAAGGGGTGGAAATTAATTTATCTGCTGCTACTACTAGGTGGGACATAGATTCTTTGGAGATGTGTTTGAACATAGGACAAAGGAGGCACAGAGAAACAGAAATAATTTTTCTCTTTACTATCCTCAGCAAGACTTCAAGGAATCACTGGCCTTTAGTCTCGTTGCTTGAAGTTCAATAATATCAGTCTTAACACTTTGTACTGTAAGACATGCAAGTCAAACAAGCATACCATGTCCACTGTTTTCTTTCAACTGAGTAAAACTGTTTTACTTAAAGAATCCGTACATGTTTTCTAGACAAAGAGTGGTATGTATGGAGAACAGTTATTCCTTTGAAGTGTCAGGATAATCATGTTAAGAGAAGAAAAGTGTAAAAAAGATTTTGAAAAGTTCATGAAAAGATCAAATCAACATTACAAATTTATTACTAAGAGCTATATGAACTTAACAAGAAATATGCACTGTTATGAATAAATTATTTCTAAATCATGTTGAAATTCTGTGAGGAAATAATAATATATATACCACAAGACTACATTGGCAAATATTTTGCAGATGCAGCCAATAACAGTCTAGCTTAAACAACTAGGAAATATTGGCCAAACTGCTTTTAAAATATGTAATAAATGTCATTGATAACAATATACCTTCCTTTTTAATAAAAAGTTTTACATATCGTTTTAAAGGCATGAATATTAAGAGTCATTGAAGTCATTACTTCACTCCTCAATTATACACAGTCATGAAAAGCTCTAACTTTTTAAATATTTCATTAGTGTAGTTTGCAAATTTACCTGCTGAATGTCCTATAAAACATTTATATTTCCTTTTTCAACTCACAATGTCAATTAAAGTTTTCACAATTAAACATGATTTTGTTACTAAAATGTCTATAGACTGAATGTGTTGGAGATTAAATAGTGAGAACTGATTTATTCAAAGCATACATGTATCTAAAGGAAGAGAATTCTACTTCCAGCAAGGTGAATATACAGAGTACTTGTGTGTGAAATATATTTCTAAAAATCAATTTGAATATCACTCAGAACAAATGAGATATATGTTATTACTTGAATGAGGAAATATAATAGGATGGTCATTATAATAAAAATGGATTTAATTTAGCCTAGGAAGTTCTAGTTTTAGGGGTAGCATGTATTTATTAAGATTTTACACAACCTGAATAGTGTACATAAAACTTTTATACTATCTCCAAGAATTTTGTGAATGAGACCTCACATCATAGATTCACAGAGCCATCTACTCTGAGTCCAAGTTGATGTAAGCAAAGATGCAGCCTTGCTCATCCCTTACTGGATGCTCCCAAGGTCCTCTTCAAACCTCAGCTGAAAAATTCTGTTGACAGAATTTCATTTCTTGTCCGTGATTATCTCAGCAGCAGATACCTGGAGACTAGTCTAGCACAGAGTCTTCATCATGCCACTGATATTTCATTTCTACTCCTCAAAGATGTTTTCACATGGCACTGTCAGTAAGGGGATGTGTGTCGAGTAAGAGGATGTATCTGAAATTCATTGTCTCACCCTTCTTGAAGGACTTCTTTGGTGCAAACCTTCATTTCAATCAATATTTTTCACCAATATTGACAAGAAAAATGTGAAATTGGAGATTTTTTCTTTTTACTTAATTTATTTATTTATTTATTCTTATTTTACATATCGATGCCAGTTCCCTCTCCCTCCCTCCCTATCTCCCACCCTCGCATAGCCCCCCCAACCACCCTCCCATCACATTCCCCCCACACACACTACTTAGGAAGGGTGGTGCCTTCCAGGAGGGGTCACCAAAATCTGTCAAGTCATTTGGAGTAGGGCCTAGGCCTTCTCTCCTGCCTCTAGGTTAAAGGAGTATCCCTCCATGGGGAATGTCCTCCCAAAGTCCTTTTGTGCACCAGAGATACATCCTTGTTCCACTGTCTGAGGTCCCTTAGACTTCCCAGGTCTTCTAGCTGAGACCCATGTTCAGGGGGTATGAGTCAGGCCCATGCTGGATTCCCAGCTATCAATCTGGGGGCCCATTAGCTCCTCCTTGTTCAGGTCAGCTGTCTCTATGTGTTTCTGTAGCCTGGTCTTGTCTTCCATCTCTGCATCTGGATTCCAGTTCAGCTCAGTGTTTAGCTGTGGGTTTCTGCTTCTGTTTATATGATTTTATACTCAAAATTTTATAGGAAACCTGGAGGAACTTTTAAGAAACTAATGTGTACATCCAGAATGAATGAAATATTGTAATATTATTAGATCTATTGATTAATAGTTTAGAAATTTCTCATTTCTTGAAAATACTGTAGGTTCTGCATTTCCAAAGATGGATATTTTTTCCCAAATGAGAGATGAATACTGTTCTTTTACATCAAATAAATAGTAAAATAAAAAAAAATCTTTGGAGACTCATATGAGATTATAAAAGCTAAGACGTTGAGAAACAAAAATGATGAAGGAATTACAGCAAATGCACTGCCCTTGGAATGAGGAGGTTTAAATTCACACTTCAGAACAGCACAATATGGCCTCAAAACCTACCAGACAGAAACCAAACAAATATTACTCATAGCAAAACATGCTTACTTTTTTATTGGTAAGGAAATTTTGTGTGGGCATTCATCATATATTTTGTATATATATATATATATGTTTGAATGAATATGTTCTTTTAAAATTCACACACTTACTTTTCATTTGGTGGTTTGATATCAGCTGTTTGTTTTACTCTTATATAATGCTTTTTCCCCTAGATTATTGATTTTGCAAGAAGATTAATTCTCAGAAAAACACCACTTAAAGCTTTTACTTAGAATCATTGTCATTGATTTTTTCTAATATTATTCTAACATGATAACATATTAATAAAATTACCAGTCTTTTTAATTTATTAATTTTTTTTGAAACAGGAACTTCATAAGTTGTCTAGTAGAGGCTATGCTCAAACTCAAATTGCAGCCAAACTCAAGATTCTTCTGCTATGTTTGGGTTCATGTTTCGAGAATATGTGTCACCATGCTTTATACCAGAGTCTATCTGCATTGTCCTCTCATAGACACACAAGTGGCCTCATAACATTTTCTATGCAGCTATCTTAATCACATGTTCCTGGTCACACCTTTTAACGTGTTACAACTGACTACAGCTTATAGTCTTATAACAATTTTCTGAGTTTTATGTCATGTTTTTAATTTTATATATTTGGCTATGAATCTGACTGTGGTACATGAAATAAAATTTCCAGAAAGAAAATGTTTAAAGTATGTGTAATAAGAATTTCAAGTTTTCATGGACATTGACAATTGAAACATGTAAAGGTTTCAGGTCAAAACTTGGTGATAAAGAAATGAAATGAGAGTCTCTCTGATTTTCATACATGTCATTGCTCTTCCATCGTGCCAACCAGGGTCTATTCCCTGAATTCCATCATTTACTTCTTAATATAACTGTATAACTTATGAGTATTTCCATATATTGGATTTACCCTTGTACAGTTGGGATCTATTCATTTTATATCACATTTAAAATGTGTCAATATGAGGATAATTTCAAGAGAGACACAGTAGCCATATGTTATCCTCTTTAACCCCCACAGTGTAAAGGTTACCTTATGGGCATATAAAATAAATCTGAGAACAAAGTGGAAATATAGAGAAGGGAACCTACAAATGTGAGCTCCTGTATCACAAGGCAAGATAGTTTTTTTCTGAACTTTCTGTTGTCTCCTTTCTCTCACACTAGGTGTTAGAAAAGTTGTCAATCGGGAACTGCTAAAAGACTTAAAGGCAAACAGACTCTTCAAGTCTTCCGGTGAGTTATTCTCTCTTGACAGCAAACAGGGAGACCTGCTAAGGAAAAAAAAAATATCTCAGACAATTACTGCTGTACACTGCAGAGCACCATGGGTTTGGGAAAATCAAACATGAGCAAATGAAGGAAATCTAACTGAATTGGTTAAAAAAACCTACTGTGAAATGATGGTTATAGCAAATAATCTAAATGGGGAAAAAAGTGATACAAGTGGCAATTCTGGAACATTAAGGAGCAATGACTAAGAACAGTATCTAAATCAAATGCCCCAGTCAAATACTGGTAACAGTTCAGTTTGGGCTGGAGAGATAGTTCAGCCCCTAAGTGCTAGGCTGACAACCAGAAGTATAAGAAGTAGTTAGAATCGGAAGTTGCATCTGGAACTAGAAGAGATAACAGCAATAGTGCATTACTGTACTTTATGCATAACACCAGAAACTGGGTAGATTTTTTAAAATGAACTTATCTTGGTTCATAGTTTTGGACTTTGAAGTTCAAGCAGCACATCTGGTGATGGCCTTCTTGAGGACAGATTCCTGGAATGGCACACGACATCATATGATGATAAACAGGGAGCTTACTTTTACATGTTTTACTCCACCTTTCTCTTTTTTCTATCCCTCTTTCTTCATATAAAGCTATCAGGATTAATTTGTCAGTGCTCTCACAGATGGCTTTACCTCCCAAAAGCTTCACATCACTATTATAAAATAACACCGGCTTATTATGTTTCATGTGTATATGTTAAACATGTTAAACAATCAAATTCTATACAAGAGGACTCTGAAAACTGAATAGACAAACAAAAAATTCCATTTTAAACATATCTAAGGAAGCTATGCGGAGAAAAGAAACAGGAATTGAAGAAACAAAAGAAACGAAAGAAGTGGTAAAGTTAACCCTCACATGTTCATTATTACATAAATTCAGATGATATAAAAACTTTTTAAAAAATTGTCCAAAATGCCACAGTAATTTTTTCTAAGCCACAAGTAATATCAAATCACTTAAAGGAATAGATCACCATAGGGAAATTATTGCCTTTAGCAGAAATATGTTTTATCATGTGTTTTCGTTTTAGTTGTTTGCATAGAAACACTTCTACACTTGATAATAGTGGCTCAAGAGCTAAAAGAATAGTATTATTTATGACTCAGAAAAGCCAAGAAAAGTAAATTTTAAGCATTCATAAATAAAATGTATTAAGACTTAGTAATTCACCAATTTATTCCTAATGATGGGTTTTGCCCTACATTTACAGAGTTGAGTATTTCAGACAAAACCAAAATAAATATCTTCCTCTGTCCCACTACAGAGTGTTTATACATGTTTTCATGTTTTGGGGTCAATGTTCACTCTCTGGTATTCTCTCTTCATCTTTCCTCTTCCATAAAAACATGACTCCTGTATTTTATGGTGTAATGACCTCTGGTTATGACATTAACACTGTCCTTATTCAATTCATTAGTTAAAATGCCTTTATATTGGAATCTTTCTTTTTTTTATTAAAAAAATTTACTTTTCATTTTACATACCAACCCCAGTTACCCCTCCCTCCCTCTCCTCAGACCCCACCTCCACAACTCCCTACTCCCGTCCATGCCTCAGAGGGGTATAAGGTCTTCCTTGGGGAGTCAACAAAATCTGCTATACCAAGCTGAGCCAGGAACAAGCCCCTGTGGTAGAATATTATTTGAAGTTGTGTGACTTTTGTTTAGGCACATTTGTTTAACTCTTTGAAGCGGTGGTTCTTTGCCTATCTAAAACACCTGATGGTCTAATAAAGAAATGAATGGCCAATTGCGAGGCAGGAGCAAGGATTGGCAGGGCTAGCAGACAGAGAGGATAAATAGGAGAAACAAGGGAGAAGAAAGGGGAGAAGAGAGAGGAGGAATCCAGGGTCCTGGCAGTTAGCTAGCCAGCCAGCCAGCCAGACAGACAGACAGACAGCCATAGAGTAAGAGTGAAAAGTAAGACATACATAAGAAAAGGGAAAATCCCTGAGGCAAAAGGTAGACAGGTCCATTGACGTTAAGAAAAGCTGGCAAGAAAGAGGCCAAGCTAATGCCAGGTACTCATAACTAAAAATAAGCCTTTGGGAGCTGGGTGGTGGACCCCTCAAAACGCCAAAACAGCAAAAGCAAGCACAACACCCCATCCCCCCATGTATCAAGGCTGAGCCAGCAATGTATTCGTCATAGCGAATGGGCTTCAAAAGTCAATTCATGCACCTAGGATAGATTCTGTTGCTGGATATAGGTTCTATGATGACAATTAGGGTAGTCACTAATCTGATTAATGGGGAAGGCCCATTCAGACATCCTCTCTACTATTGCTACGAGTCTTAGCTGTGGTCATCCTTGTGGATTCCCAAGAATTTCTCTAGCACCAGGTTTCTCCCTAACCCCATAATGACTTCTATCAAGATAACTCTTTCATTACGAGACTTAGGCCCACCCACTCTTGGGAAGGGCCCATCCAAGTCATGAAAGCTGCTCGACTCCAAACTGTGTTACTCACATCCAATCCAGAAGACTCAACTATACTGTTGTGTGATGTTTGTTTACACTTTGTGAATATGTATCCCTGATCTTCCTTGTTGAGTAAGATACATCCCTGATTGGCTTAATAAAGAGCTAAATGATCATTAACTAGACAGAAGATATGTGGGAATACCAGACAGATAGGAACTATGGGAATAAAGTGAGGCGGGGGGAGTTGCCAGAAATTTGAGTAGGTCTGATGTACTTTGTTGAAGAGAAGTAGCTAGCAGTACTTATATGCCTAATATATGAATATGTTTTCTTTTTTGTTTGCTTGTTTGCATGTCTTGGGGAGACAGTATCACTATGTAACCCTGTATGTCTTGGAACTTACTGCATAGACCAGGCTAGCCTCTACCTCATAGTAATCTCCCTAGTGCAGAGATTAAATTCATGTGTCACAAGTCCCAACACTATAACATGCTTTCTTTCAGAATAGAAATTACATAGGTTATTCTCAGAGAGCAGGCTTGACTATGCCCACTTTGAAAACTAGATTAATTTCCTTTCGAGCCATTCTCTACCCATATTTATCTAATGAGAATTTTGTCCAAGTTGAAATGAATTAGAGTTCAGTTAATTTCAATATACAAATATTTTTCACATTAGTATTATTAACAAGTCTTTCACTCAACGTTGCATCTCCAGTTACTATAGGTGGTATTTAAGTACAGAGAACTGGTAAGAGTAGTCTCTGTGAGTTCCAGACAAGCCTGGTCTACAGAGAACCTCCCTGCTATTTATGTAGTTACTGAGCTATTGCTCGGGATTTAACAGATTGTCTGAGGATCTCAAACATATAACCATTTAGTTTACATCCCTATCCCAATGGAAGAACGCTAAAGTTAAGTAACATGTATATTTCTTTTATTTGGTTTTCCTTCCCTTCATGACCTATTTGCTAACTTCGGCATGCTGTTCAAAATCACTGAGGACTTCTAGAGATTCCCTGGCTTCATTCTCTCAGTCCTTACTACCTGGTTTTTGCCATGAACTCCACATTTTTTTAAATCTTAGAAATGGCTCTGTGTCATATATATAATTTACATGATCTTTCCTTTGTGTCTTTCCATAGTCACAAGAAATCACAAACTAAAAACTTTATCTCAACCCTTTGGATTACCCCACACTGCCTAAACTTATCTAGATTCTGTTGATCACTATATGAACACCAAGTATTTCAAAAACTGTTCTTGAGAAGGCATGAAAAAAATTATTTATGCTACAAAGAGTAGATATAGATTGAAAAAAAACCCAGGATTCTGTCCAAGTCCTACTAGTTGACCATGGCTGAGGATACATACTGGGCCATAGGCAGCTATACCACTGAGAAATCCCACTTCTAAAATTGCTGACACAGAAGCAAGTGTACTACTGAGGAGGCCCACCTACAGAAACTATTTCCCTCATGTATGGTCATAGAATGATAATGGAACTCTCAAACTGCTCGTGAGATAATGTGGAGGAGAGTGTGAGACATTTGAGTCTTTCTCTATATCTAATATATCTATATTATATATTATATATATATATATATATATGTATACATACACACACACACACACACACACACACACACACACACACACACATATATATATATATATATATATATATATATATATAATTAAATCTGATCTGGGGAAACTCTTGCATGGGATATTAAAGTTACCCTTATTCATAATCTTTATATTTATGTTAAGTAGATGTGCCAGATAAGTCAATAAATACTAACTGTACTCATAGAATCAACATGGTGATTTACAATTAGCAAAATAACTTGACTAATAGGCTTAGAATTAGATCGAAACAATTAGGAGTGTGCTAAAATTGCTTTTTGTTTGCTTCTTGCTTCTCCTAATTCAGAAGTCAAGGTAAGAAATAAGATAACTAAGAACATAGATAACAAGGTTACCAGTATAAATTGTTAATATTTATAAACTATTACTTCCCCATTACCTAAAATGCATGATGTATACCATATGTTTCTCACAAAGAAAAAGCAACAACTTCAGAAAATAATCACCAGCACCTCATTATGAAAGAAAATGTAAGCATTTGAATAAATATATCCAAATTTATCTTACCATACCCCCATGACATAAGGATATTACAAGAAATTTTACATGAGTATATGTTTATGTATTTAGATTGCTATGTCAATAATGAACATATTGAATGAGAGTAAGAACAAACTGAAACCATGCCTAAAATATGCACACATAGATATAAATGGAAATAGATACAAAATGATACTGATAGAGAGTCCTGAGCTCATTTTAGCATTTTGTATCAACAGTTGTAATTTGAAAATTCTACACCAAAAGCTTCACTAGATAGTCTTTGTATATTACAGTAGAGCTAACAACATACTTGCAATAATAAACTGTTATATTTGCTTGATATTTTTTAAAAATATAATACACTGTCTAGTACCCTAACTAAATAGCTATAATATCTAATCCTGTCTGTTTACACATGCTGAGCTCACAGAGTCTGATTCATTTCATGTTTCAATACTTTTATACTTCCATTTCAATAGCCAGTACCACTAGAACAAATGATTACTATACTTTCTTGCAACAAGAGTCTATCCCTTCAATTCAAAACAAGCAAAAACAAGACACAACAAAAAATACAAATCATCCCTTCCACCTGCATGAGTAATTCCTTCCACTAAATTGCATTATGTTCCTTTTAATTTTGATAACTCTCTGATTCTTCCGTTTTTCTGCCACAAGTGACATTAGAATGGCATTATTAGGGATAAAATTTATACAGTTATCATTGCTCACTCCTCCTCACTTTGTGTTCCCACTGTCTATCTAAGTGTGCAGAGATGAGCTGGATAATTTTTAGTTCAAGATGGGTAACTACTATACTTCAAAGTTAGAGTAAGCTTTTAAATTGTTGCTTTCTTGGTCTTGATTGTCTTCATTTAGAAGAAATGATTTAAAAGAGGTAATATTTTGGCCACAAAAGCAACTGTTTACAATTCAGATTTATGAAAAAGTAAATAAATTTATGGATAAATGTGAATATAAATTAACTTAGGACTTAGGAAGCTGATACTCCACATACGAATTCATCATTACAAACTTTATTTTAAAAACTGTACTCTGCACTAGATAACCCATTTATTTTCAGTGATAGGTTTATGCAATTTGAGGGAGGGGACAGAAAGAGTCATTATGTTTAAAACTTCAAGGCAGCCTTCAAAATCCTGCTGACAGACAGTAGGCTATTAGAGCCAGTTCTCCATAATCACAGCTCTGAGTCAGATGAAAAATTTTGAATATGAAATGACAGTAGAAAATGACATTGATTTCACCGACTTTAAGAACCACTCTCTCATTGTCTGGGTAAAACCTTTGGCTGCTAGTTATTGAATAAGAATGTTTACCCGTGATTTTACACAGGAAAGGGTATCATTTCACAGCAAAATAAAAATCCATGAATTTGAAGGAATTATTAGTGTTCAAATAGCACATCCTCAGAATGATTCACCAAGCTAGAATGCTATTTTCTGCATTTCATCTGAATAAAGGATTTTATTCTACAGTAAGTAGCAAACGAGAATTATTTCTTGGCAAATATAAAAATCCCTCAAGATCCATTCTATAATCTGAATATATTAAAATAAACATTCTGGCAGCTGAGTTGCTTATCTGAGAGGGATGGAAAAGATATCAAACTATACTATGAATTACTATCAAATTTGATCCTGTCATACCTATTTCTGATACCAACTGGCAGTCATTTTTAAAGGACATTTTATGGCATGTCTCTAGTTAGATGTGTGTGTGCGTGTGCGTGTGTGTGTGTGTGTGTGTGTGTGTGTGTGTGTGTGTGTGTGTAGCTCTGGATGGTTCTAATCAGAGAACAGCTGATCATATGCTGGCATTAACATTAATACCTTTATAGTCATGTGATTGGTTTGTGAGAGACTTGATCTTCTTCTTGTTCTTGTTCTTCTTGTTCTTGTTCTTTTGTTCTTGTTCTTGTTCTTCTTGTTCTTGTTCTTCTTGTTCTTGTTCTTCTTATTCTTGTTCTTCTTGTTGTTGTTTTTTCTTCTTCTTCTTCTTTTTCTATTCTTCTTCTTCTCTTCTTCTTCTTCTTCTTCTTCTTCTTCTTCTTCTTCTTCTTCTTCTTCTTCTTCTTCTTCTTCTTCTCTGACTTTTATAATATTTTACTCTTCTGCAGAGTTTCTTGAGCCCTTATGGAAGGAATTTTAGTCAGACATTCCATGTAGGACCAATTTTTCAAGCTCTCTCTATCTCTTCACATGATCAGTCCATCTGTGGTCTTTGTATTTGTTGCCTTCTGCTTCAAGCTGCAGGAGGAAGCTTCTCTGACAATGGGTAAGACAAGGCACCAACCCATGAGTGCAGCAGTATGTTGTTAGGATTCACTTTATGGCTACAGTCCTTTAGCATAGTGGTTCTGAACCCACTGCTTGTGGCCTTATTGGAGCTATCACATCAGATATCCTACATAACACATATTTACATTAAGATTATAACAGTACCAAAATTACATTTATGAAGCAACAACAAAATAATTTTATGGTGGGAGGTGTTTCACCACAACACTGTATAAAAGTGTCACAGCATTAGAAGGTTGGAAATTACTGCTTTAGCAAAACAGTTGTATTTGGTTTTCCCCCAGGTCTCTGGCCTATCTGCTTAGAGTGTCTTGGACACCTGAGCAGTGTCAGATATGGGTTCCATCTCATGGTGCAGATTGTAAAGCCAAGCAGATATTGGTTCCTTGCTCAACAGGCATTGGGCCACTATTACATTAGCAAATATTGCAGGCAGAGCATCATTTTAGATCAAAGACTTTGTAGATAAGTTGGTGTTTACCTTTCTCCTCTGGTAGTGTACAGAATACATTGGGTCTCAGCCTCTCTCATTATTTGGCAATTTTATTTAGATTATCTTCAAACATGGATATTTTTTAGGCAGCTTCTGCTGTGTTAGGTTTCTAAATAACCTGTGACTAACTCTTATTATATTAATTCCCTTGTTCATCTCCCTAGACTTTAAGCTTACTGAATGTGACACCAATTAGAAATATAAAAGTGCTTAGAGAAATGCACTAAAAATGCCCCCTTGGTTGAGACAAGGTCTAACTATGTAGCCCTGGATGGCCTTGAACTTGCTATTGAGAGCATACTGACCTAAAGTTTACAAAAATCCCACTACTTCTGCCTCCCCAGTGCTGGAATTAAAGGTAAGTGTTACCATGCCCAGGTAATTAGCTAATTGTAAGTATCAAAGAACAAATTGATGAAAAAAATGACATGTCCAAAAAAAAAAATCTAGAGATACTCAGCCACAACTTTCAAACAAAGGAAATTCTACAAATCAGTCCTCATAGACTACCCATGTATATAACTCACCACAGTGATTGAGTAAAGAACACTGTACTTAAACTACTAAATGATTCAAGAAGAATTTCTTGAGAAATTAAAATTTATACTAATTAAAGTTAGATATTTTATTGACAGTTAATTGTGGTTTTGTAAAGAGAAAAATATTCATAGTAACTTAATTCTTAAAACAATATTAAATTAAAATACAGACTGAATATTTATTTTGACAAACATATTATTAAGGTCTCTAGTGAATTTTAGTGTTTTATCTCAATTTATTTATTATTGCTAAAAACTTATAATTTTTCACTTACAAGTTTATTTGTTGCCAACATTTGTCATTTTAATAAATCTATGTTAATTTTATTCTTAATTTGTCTTACTAACCAAGGGAATTCTATCATGCATTTAAATAACACACAAATTCTAATTAATTAACCTTAAATACAGAAAAATTCTAATTGTTGTTGCAAATGTAGAGTGAAATGGTCTTTGGCTTACAACTTAGACTCAAGGACCAATGCAGCTAATGACATGTTTTGAAATGGAATCACAATTTTCTAGAACAAATTACAACAATAGCATCAGTACAAATGCAATAAATATTCAAATCATGCTCATAAATTTAAACACACAAATGAATACAGGGAGCTTATGCATTTAATTAATTCAATTACTATACTTAATGTAAACCATTCTTAATCACAATGGAGATAATTATACAATAAAAAAAATGATGAGAAACATCTAGCCAGTCTTATCTTGATGAGTTAGGTAGATATCAACAAAAGATCTGGGCTAAGAAAATGCAAAGTGTTACCTGTGTTATCTGATG
This sequence comes from Phodopus roborovskii, assembly GCF_943737965.1. Lineage (NCBI taxonomy): Eukaryota > Metazoa > Chordata > Mammalia > Rodentia > Cricetidae > Phodopus > Phodopus roborovskii. The sequence continues at coordinate 10,938,351 of NW_026126461.1, forward strand.
CTGTATCACTAAAATGGAGATACACATGTTTAAATGGAAATGAGCTCCTAAATAATATGTGTAAATAGGGTTTATTTTAACATGGTTTATGGGTCTAGCTTCTTTATAAATGACCTCCTTGCTACCTTCATTTTTACTATTCAACCCCTATTTAATTACATTTTTAATGATTATTACAAATTAACTGATTCTAAATCATTTTTTTTATTCTTATATTTTTGGTTGTGAGCCTAGCCTTTAACTGCTGAACTATTTTCCAGCCCTCTTACTTAGTTTTTATGTTGACACATTTATTAGTCTGTTTTCTGTTGTTTTGATAAATACCATGATCTATAGCAATTTAAGGAAGAATGGGTTCATTTGGCTTACATGTTACAATTATACTCCATCATTGAAGGGATCTCAGGTGAGAACTCCAGTAGGGTTAGGAACATGAAGAACATGAAAAACTTGAGCAGAGACAGTATGTGATCACTACTTAGGGCCATGCTCTAGATACTCATACTCAGCCTTAGTGACCTTGTAATTAACAGAGAGTCTCATGGCTAACAATTTCATCCCAGCTCTAACTGACTCCATAGTCATCATTCCACACTTGCATCTTTAAATTAAATAAGTCATCTCATATATTATTTATAATTCTGTTTACCATTTATTTCATCTCTGAAATGTCCTCAAGTTTCATATCACCCACCCCACCATGGCCATATTCTAATCGTTTTTCCTTTATCCATTAATCTGTCATCAATTAATGCTAAGTTTTTACTGTATGACTTCAAAAGGATGACCTCACTTCCTTTAGATAAATACTGAGAAGTTGGCTGGCTGGATCCCATGATAATTTATTAGAATGTGTTAGATATTCTACTATGTGCCTAAATATCAAATGGCCTTGTTGCACATTTTAAATATGTGAACTTTTAAAATTTCCTTTGTTGAGTAGAGACCACTTACTAAAAGTAAACCCTAGGGAGGGTAACTGCTAAGTGAAGGAAACAGATGCTCTACTTCACATCCCAGATGGCAGTAAGGGAAGCAGCAAGCTTAGTGATCAAGCTCCAATGTTTATGTAGCTAATGCCATATTTGAGTACATGACTCACAATCCTTTAAAATGTAGATGAATTATCTCATACTCTGGCATCTAATTTTTTGGCTAGTCTTCAAATATCCTATTAAGAATAGGAATTTCTCAGAGACTCTACCTAAATAATATACTTCTTATACTGCTTTTGATTTGTTTTATTTCCCTCTTCCATAGACATTGAACATAAGTAGAGTTCCTCTATTTTTACTTTTGCATTACATATGATTGTATCTCCCGCTAAAATCTGACATTACCTTCCTGCTTTAGACCTTTGGCCTACAATAGTTGATCTCATTCATGTTTCAAAAGGCAAAACCTGCTGCTTTAGAGAGACAAACTTCAGAAAAGTGGGGATTATTTTCCGAGTTCCTCAGTGACTCTCTACCTTCTAATCATATCACATACTCACTCCTCTGTTATTTGTTTATTGCTGTTACAGTTCTTTTTATTAATACATTTTATTTAAATTAGAAACCATCTTATTTTACATATCAATCCCAGTTCCCTCTCTCTCCCATCCTCCCATGTCCCCTCTGCAGGGATGGTGAAGCGAGGCCTTCCATGAGGGAACATCAAAATCTGTCAAGTCCTTTGGGGTAGGGGCTAGCCCTCTCCCCGTGTCTCTAGCCTAAGGGAGTATCCCTCCATGGGGAATGGGCTCCTGAAGTGCTTTCCTGTACCAGGGATACATCGTGGCTATTCATTCATTCATTTAAGAAAGAGGAGTGCAGACTGTATCTTTTCTTCCATGGGTTGAGCATAAGATATCTTCTACTCCCCCCAAATCTGCTTTTTGGTGCTACTCCTTGTGCTGTTTAGAAAGACTAGAAGGTTTTCCTATGGATCATGGCTGGCAGATTGAACCTACAATAGCAGAGCCTGTGAGTTATAGTGCAGTGACGCTTCTCAGCTAAATACTGTGCTTCCTGACCAGGGATGCCATGATACCAGATGCCCAGTGCCTCATCTGCCTCAACTGAAAACTACTCCTATCACCTTAACTTCCCAACATGACAGACTGTGCCCACTCAAACTGTGAACCAGAATCCACAGGAGCCCCTCACTTTTCTCAGATATTTTTATCACAGTTCGGGGAAAATAATATTACTAAAAATTTGGAGAGGTGTGATTGCCTCTGTGATAAGCCTGATCATGGGGATCATGGGTGTTTGGATTTGGTTTACCAGAAAAAAAGTGGACTTCTGACTCAAAAAGTGTAACATTTACTCCTATTTCTGTCTCTTCCTTGAATACATACTGAAGTCCTCTGCAAGCTTGCTTGGGCACTCTAGGCTTTCTCTGTCGATTCTCTAAAGACCAGTCTTCCTCCCCCACCTCCTGCCCATTTATGCCTAAGACACCGTGAGGAGCTGGCACTAGGGTCATAAGAGCAGGGTACAGGGGTTACTTGGAAGAGTGGCCCCCTGTACCTCAACTGGACAACATAGTAGAGCTAGCCCTAATAGAATAGGTGTGGCAGAGCTGATTCTGAGGGCATGAAATTAGGAGAAGCAGCCCCACCCTTCAATCATTGCTGCAAGAGATGAAGTAACCAGGGAAATGCTGAAGAGCTCACCCTAGTGGTGAGGAGGGGGAAACCGTCTAATGGACCAGCATTATAGTTTTCCAGGCCCAGAACCAGGGTTATGACTTGGCCAGCCCTAACGTCCACCCCACGTATGGCCTACTGGATTGTTTGAAGGGACCTGACTCACAGAACCAAAGCTGCAGGATCTCCAGAACACAGGGCAACAGCAGGATATCCAAGAAGAGTCCTCCGAGGGCTCAGCATCAACACAGTACTTGAAACCAGAGCACTCAGAACCAGATTAATGACTCTTTGCAATGAATGCTGGCAGGTAAAGATATACCCCAAAACCAGATTACTGCGTGCCTCACTGTGTCACAGCGCAGCTTCCATGATGAGATTTTAATCCCCCCTTTTTTCTATTAATTTGTGTTTCACTTTTTGGGGGGAGCGTACACAGTCGGAGGGTGGATGGGAAGGGATGCGGAAATTAGAGGGATCAAGATACAAGATGTAAAAGACACATAGATTAAAGAAAAGGAAGAAAGATGTTATTGTTTTTTCCCCTATACTCAAAGTAGACCCCAACTTCGAGTTCATCTTCAAATTCATTGTGTCACTAAGAATTCACAAAAGAGAACCATTGTTCCCTAGCAATGCATTTAATAATCACAAAATGAGTCACTGAAGAAGGTCCTCTAAGGACAGAACATGTTACCATGTCCCTAAGCCAGATAGATGCAGGCAGCAGTTACTGTTTGGATGAGGTTGATTTGGGTCATTGACTCTCTGTGTCTCATTTTTCTGTCTTTTCTCAGGAATATAAGCTGCTTGCTTTGGTTTTCTGTTTTATCCACCTGTCTTAGGTTCTTATGGGAAAAATAAGAGCTAGCCATACTTGGCATATGTGATGACCTTGTGCTTGAATTGTTTTTTCGTGTATCTATGGCCAATGATAGCATTTCATGGCACTTGATACAACTCCTCCTTTCTCCTTGGGCTCCACAATTCCTACTTCTACTCACTATGTCTTTTCCTTTCCTTAATTCTATCACCTGTCATTCAACGTTAACCCATGTCCTGACAGTCCTGCATCAATCTAACTCCATCTATTTGGATATTTCTCCAAGTCCTGAACATAACTGGGTGTAGAAACTTAAAACCATTCCGCACAAACTTCAGCTGGACATTGTCATATGGCTTGATGCCTATTTTCTTAATGATTTTATGCCCCTAACTCTTGAAGGAGTAATGTTAGCTAAGCAGACAGAAGGAAGGCAGTGAGGAGCCACCAGAGAGACACCATGTAGCTGCTGAAGGAGCAAGAGGCCTGGGGAATTACCAGTAAGCCAAGACAAAGTGGAGATACATAGACTAATAGAAATGGATTGATAATTAAGGGAGAGCCTGAGCCATCAAACAAACCATTTATAATATAAGCCTCTGTGTGTTTATATGGGACTGACAACTGATGAACTGGGCAGCAGAAACTTCCTTCCACAGATCTTCTTCCTCAGAAGGGGTGGGGGTGGGATGGAAGAATCGGTGGTAGGGAGAACTGTGCTTGGAATGCAAAATGAAATTTAAAACAAGAAAATTAAAACAAAAAAAATAACTAAAAATATTTAAAATGTCATATAAAAACCAGAACTTCGTTGAGATTCATTAAGAGAAGATATTCTTTCCTGGTCAGAAGAAGAAAGTATGAGTTCTGTCTTTGACTTAAAATATATATATATTCTAGCCATTCAAATATTACACACTGTTGTCTCCTCATTTGAGAATTAATCCAACTAAGCTTCCAATTACTTGGTTAGTAGAACCCCTCTATTGAAACCAGATTTACCTGAGGAGATGGGGGGATGATTATCTTCTTATGAGATAATGTATTTGTACTGTCTAGAAGCCCTATCTTTGATGCAGTTGCTTATAGATCTTTATTGCTAAGCCTATCATTTTTTAGAGGACTTACTCAAGAGGTATACATTTTTCTCCTCCTCCTATCTATGTCGTCTTCAGATGCTAGACAAATATCTCAGCATGTTTGCTCTTAAACTCCGCACATTCTTGTTCTTCTTCAAATAGTCTCTGCCCACCATGGAGCTGATTTCTTATCTGTTTTTGTGAAACCTGCCTGCTGTTGTGCACATCAGCTTCATCAGCTTAAAAGACATGGTTATTTCTCTTCCTCATCCTTATCTCTCTCTTCTCAACAGCTGTAAAGACTTAGAGATTGCGTTCTTTGTTATTTTTCCCTTCAACTCTTCATATGGATTCCTAGGACTTCCTTTTGAGTTTATTTGTAAATTCTTTTACCAACAAGCATAAGAACCTACAAAAGGAAACCTCAATGCCCAAGTACATCTATGATGCCAATCTTCTCTTTGGAATAAAACTATTTATTCCATGCTGCTGCATATTGGAAGTATATACCTTGTTTGGCTTTTCCAGGGACTCATTACTAAGAATTTGATTCTCAAAAGAGACTTTGGACTTTTAAATTATGTTGAACTATAAGTCTATAGGAATATTTGAAGTTAAACTGAATATATTATTTATATAAAATGCCTATGAGCCTATGGGGCCCAGAGTCCAATTGACATGGCTTAAATGTAAAATGTTTCTATCAGGCTCATGTGTTTGTCCATAGCTACTAGAATTTCAATTGTGCAACTTATGGAGCATAGGTTACTACTATTGCCCATTGGACCAAAATAGCAGAGCCCTTTAGTTATTGTCTGTACCCCCACATCCCAGATCTGGCCTGATCCCTTGCCTTTTCAATCCAGTTACAGGATAATGAGCCACCTCTTGATCTAGCAGCAAACCACACCTGGTTGATGGATTTTTCTACCACAATAGATGATTCCACAAATCATGAGTGAATTAAAACTGAAAACTGCTTCCTGGAGTTGCTCCTTTTAGTTATTTTATCACAGCAACAAAAAGTAAATAAACAAAAGTTAAAAAAAAGGAAGAAAGAAAGCAATACTTCTTCTCAACCTAAAGTTAGATAATCTCATTTTTTTTCCTTTACAGAGGAAGTATAAAAATAAAGAGAAAAGTGATATATTCCTAGCAATTCATAATAACTACATACAGGTTTGTTTTTCTGTGGGATGATTACTTGAAGCAATATACTATTTACTTTGAAGATAGATGATATTTAATTTTGCTATACTTTGTTCAAACAAGAAAAGAATTTACATTATATAATAGTAATAATTATATAGATATCTGTTGTCTTCTAATATACCCATACAGTTTAAAAACTCAAAGTTATACAACAGGTAAATAGAACTAGAATCTTTACAATTTAGAGAAATATATAATTTTTTATTGTAAATCATATACACTTTTTTCAATTTATTGAAAATAGATTCATATAATATTTCTTGACTATAGTTTCTCTTCTTTCTAACCCTTCCAGCTTCTCTCCACTTCCCTCCCCTCAGGATTCACATACTTTCTGTTCTTCACTTGAAAAAACAGACTTCTGAGAAATAACAACCAAACATTGAAAAGCAAAATATAATAAGATGAAGCAAAAACTATTATTTTGAAGTTGGCCATAGCAACCTAACAGAAGAAGCATCATAAGAGCAGACAGGAGAGTCAGAGACCCACTCCTTGTTACAGTCAGGACTCCAATGAGAATTCTAAGCTAATAGCTATAATTTACAAAATTGACCAGATAAGAGACCTATGTAAACTCTGTTATTGCTTCTTCAGTGTCTGTAGGCTCATATGCATCTTGCTTAGTTGATTCAGAGAGCTTTCTTTTCTTGATGTCCTCCATCCTCTCTGCTTCTTACAATCTTTCTGCCTCTTCTTTCTCAGTAATCCCTGAGATCTGAGGGGATGGATTTAATGGAGACTTCCCGTTTATACTTCCTCTCTTGTATAATGTCTGTTTATGTTTCTCTGTGTCTGTTCTCATCTGCTGAGAGACATCTCTCTGGTGTTGAATGAATAAAGCATAAATCTATAAGTATAGCAAAATATCATTAGTAGTTTTTTTTGTTGTTGTTTACTTGTTTGGTTATTTTAAGGTTAGTATTGTTTGGTTTTGCCCTAGGTCTCTGGGGTATCTAGTTTCTGGTTCTTTTCCTTTGTTACCCAAGCAGTTTAGACTAAGGGTTTATTGTCAGTTAAAACACTGGTTAGCTTCTCCACAAGTTCTGAGCCACCATTTCCCTAGCCACTTTGTAAATAGGACAGGTTATAGAGAAAAGTTTATGTGACAGGTTAGGTGTCCAATTTTATGAAACCTTCTGTAAGACAAAGTAGCAACCTACATAATGGGGAAGTATTTTTACCAACTCCACATCTGATAAAGGATTTACCCACAAATTATATAAATAGCTAAAAAATATAAATAGCTAAAAAATATCTAAAAACTAAAAGAAAAAAAAATTCAGTTAATGAGGCACAGATCTAAACATAATTGAAGAAGCTCAAATGGGTGAGGATCATTTACAGACATGTTCAATATTCTTAGCCATCAGGGAAATGGAAATCAAAACACCTTGAAATTCCATCTTACACTTGTCAAAGCTCAATAACACAAGTGATAACTTATGTTGGTCAGGATGTTGAGCAAGGAAGCATGCCTGTATTGCTTGTCAGAGTGCAAACTTGTACAGCCACTATGGAAATTGATATGGTGATATCTCAGAAAGCTGGGACTCTATCTACCTCAAAATCTAGCTATACCACTCCTGGCCATATACCTAAAGAATGCTGCATTTTACAACAAGAACGCTTACACAATCATGTTCATTTCAGTCTTACCCAGAATAGCCAGAGTCTGGAAACAAGCTGTATATTCCTCAAAAGAAGAATGGATAAAAAAATATGATACACTTACACAGTTGAGTATTACTAAGCTGTTAAAAAATGACACCATGAAATTTGCTAGTAAGTGGATGGAACTAAAAAACAAACAAACAAACAAACAAAAAACAAACAAACAAAAACCATCCTGATATAAGGGAGATGGCATAGAGAGAAGAGACGGCTAGAACTGAGAGGGGATATTTGTGGGGAGGGGTGGAAACCTAGTACTGTGGAAATTTCCTAATATCTATGAAGATGATCATGATGAGAATTCCTAGCAATGAGGAATAAAGAATCTCAACTGGACATCTTTCCCCCCCACCCCAGTGGTCAGACAGGGTTGTCTTTAATTGAGCTTTTATTTGAGGCACAGTAGGGGATCCTTGTTGGTAATTCCTAAACAACTGAGGCTGTTACCAAGACAAAGGGTTTTTATCTATGAACCCTCAGTGGGGCCAATGAAAATCATTGAACAAATGGAAGTTAAACCAGTACCTAAATGGAGCCTTGGCTCTTATGTTCTAGTCTCTTTGGCCAGGAAGATACATATATAACTTTTTTACATAATGTCCAAATATAGCCACTAAGAAGAGTTATGGGCCAGGTGTTCTGACAGGTTAAATATTTTTAAGAAATAAGACAATGTAACTGCTGGTGAAAATTCTAATGCAATATTATTACATTTATTAACAGTACTTATTATATGAATTAAAGCATTAATTTTATTTACTTGCTATTAAATTGTGTTGAACATTAACATACATTTCTTCATGCATTGCTCTTTGGTGTTATACTGGAGATAGTTGAAAGTTATACTGAAGATAACTTGAAAGTTCAAACATTATTTTAAACTTTGTTTTACTCTAAGTGGCTTATAAATATTATTGCAATACATTTGAGTCCATATTACTGCATGTTGTCCTCTTTCATTTTATTGAGGTATAGTTTCATGTATCCCAGCTTAGCCTTAAATTTGTTATGATATCTAAGAATGTACTTTTGATCTCCAAACCCAGTGTTCTGAAATAACAGGACAGGCCATGACACCTTACAAAATTTTTTGTGGTGCTAGAAGTAAAACCCAGGGACTTGTACATGGAAGGTGGTAGACAATCAACCAACTGAACAACCACACTCTTATATTTCAGTTTATGTTTGCACATAAAGGTCTTGTTTTGTATATGGGTATCCAATGATCTCAGAAAATTTCATTCAGCAAATTTCTTGCCTACTGACTTACTTTATAAACTTGTATACATATACAAATTTAAAGCATATTTATATGTATAACATCATTATACACACACTTATCATATATATATATATATATATATATATATACACACACACACACACACACACACACACACACACACACACACACAATTGGGAATTTCAATCATAGAATGTAGGAATTTATTTACTCATTAAAAGTATTTGTAGACAGCGTTGTCAGTTAAAAATTTAGATTAAATTTTCCTCTGTGGGTAATTACCTATTAGCATCATAGCTCTCTCTGGGTATTAATTAACTTTTCTAATGAAATCTATGCTCATTGGTGTTGGCAATTCTATAGGCTTTGCCATGATTTACACTTCTTTTTTTTTTTTTTTTGAATTACACTTCTTATTCATGACAACTCACATATAAGAGACTGTTTTACTCAAGAGTATTTGCATGCAAATGGGAAGCAAACAGGGAGATTGTAGTGTCTGTAACCCAATGTTTCTTTTTGAGAGGCATTGCACTTCACAATTTTTATTTTCAATGTGCCATTGAGATTCTGAAATTGCAATCAGATACATGAAATTTGGATAAGAGCAGCCACTTGACTGCTCAGCCCTGCATTGTACCTCCAGGTCAACCTGTGCACCATTTACATCAAAACGATTCAATTCAAGGCTGGCTCATTGCCCATTTTGGGCTAGAACTCAGATTAATCTAGACACTATGAAAGTAGCTGTTTAAGCAGTGAGAAAATCTAGCTATGCTGTCTAATTTAGTGGCATATAATTTTTAAAAGGTAATTGAATATTTGACTGAACCTACACATTTAATTTGTGGGAAACCATGATCTTTTAAACAGAAAATGAATGCTTATTTCTGATTTCACTATGTAATAGCTTTTAAAGGAAATGGGTCACTTTGAATGTTACAAAGTTGTTCATGAACTTAAAGAAATATGATTTACTTTGTCTTCTATATTTAATATGAGAAAAGCAGGAAATGCAGCAATAATTTTAAAATGGTTTCTTATAGAAAACATGTTAATTATTTTGACATTGTACTATGTGTTTTCTTCCCTAAGAAAAACCATGTCTCTGCCAAACAACATGAGAAGGGAAATGACATTTACAACAAACCCTTGTTTGTTATGCATTGGAAGGGTCTTCACCTAAGTTCTAGATGTTCACTTTCTGCTACAATATTAGAAAAGTCTGTTTGAAAGATGACCGTCAGTCTAGTGAGATAGTTCAGCAGTTAACTGAGTCTACTACTCTTGAAGATGATTAGAGCTTGCTTCCTGAGTACTCAGTGCAAAACAATCTGTTACCCAAGGTCTGTGTGTGTGGGTGTGTGTGTGTAAATTATATATTCATTAATGTATATGCATGTAAGAATATATCTCAAAAATTCAGTTAGAAAACTCAACATTAAAGTCATTTTATTATATATATGCATATATATATATATATTTTATTTTTGAGACTGTACTATAATTACATTTCCCCCTTTTCTTCCCTATATCCAGTGTATGTTTTACCTCCCTATGTACTTTCCCCTGCATGCCTTCATATTCATGGCCTCTTCTTCATTAAATATTATTACTTGCACATATGTATATGATTTTATGTCCTTAAATATAACATATTTGGTCCATCTAGTGTTACCTATTTGCATGTTTTCAAGACTGACTCTTTGACACTGGACAAACATCTTGTGTGGTCATTCCTGGTTATAACCCTTCTTCTGCTCCCAGATTTCCTTGGTTGCCTATAGTTCTTTGTGTAGGGTTGAAGCCCTTTGTGCTTTCTCCCCCCTTACCTTTGCATGCCCATTGGTATCCTTGCTCATCTAATACTTGGGTGGTCATGTTGTTGAGACACAAGTATTTATGTTCACTCTGACAGAGGGATGACAGTGGTGGGTCGTCTTTTGGGATAGCCTAAGAAAACTAATCTCTGGATCATCAAGTGGGACATAGTTCCAAAAAGAATGGATGTGGACACCAAGAAACAATGCAGATTTTTTTAACTGCATATCCTTCTCCCCGGGAAATATTTGTGTCTTATATTTCCTCCATACAGACTCATTTGAACACTGTCAATTCTTACTCATGTCACACTTTCTGCCATGCCCTGACTGTGACATCTACACTGCTGCTTCTGCACATTGGCCCATGCTAGTATCAATTTGCATTATTAAATTTCCACTATTGAATGTGCTGCTGTACATTTACCATGACAGCTATGTTTTATTTATCAGTTCATTTACCCTTCCCAATAATCCTCTAATGTTTACTTTGCACATGAAGTAAAGGATACCTGGAAAGACCAGTAACTAATATCATCCCACACTAGGTCAGAAATTCACAGGGAGAAGACTGACCGCCCCCCATCTCATCCCCCACCCACTCCCCAGGGAGGGTGATGCCTTCCATGAGAGATCATCAAAATCTGTCGTCTTTGGGGTAGGGCCTAAGCCCTCCCCACCTCCCCCATATCTCTTGGCTAAGAGAGTATCTCTCTATGGGGAATGGGCTTCTGAAGTCCATTCATGCATTAGGGATACATCCTGATTCCACCGTCAGAGGTTCATAGACTGCCCAGTCCTCCTAGCTGACACCCAGGTTCAAGGGGCCTGGTTTGGTCCTATGTTGGTTCCCCAGGTGTCAGATTGGGGTCCATGAGTTCCCATGAGAATGCTGACTACCTTAATTGCCATCCTAGAGCCTTCATCCAGTAGTTGATGGAAGCAGAAGCAGATATCCACAGATAGGCACTGAGCCAAACTTCTAGAATCCAGGTTCAGAGAGGGAGGAATGATGAACAAAGGGATCAAGACCAGGCTAGGGAAACCCACAAAAATAGCTGACCAGAGTAAAGGAGACTTTCAACATTTCCCTTTGTTTCTACATAGATATGGAGCCATATCCCCCCCACACATGTATACTACTCAACACACACACACACACACACACACACACACACACACACAAAACACTGAGAAAATCAAAACTGCCTTGGTCTCCTCCAGTCTGCTATGCCAACAAAAAAAAAAAAAAAAAAAAAAAAAAAAAAGCCTACACATTCCTCCTTTGGAAGCATATATAAAAAGCTGCTTTGAAAACCTACTGAGAAAGCTTAGAGTGTATTATTATATGGTTATTTAGTCCTAATTTGTTAAATAACTTTGAATATTCTATTGTGTAGGAGCCTTTCTTGGACTACCAGCTCCCAAATCATGACTGGGAGACTTTATTAGATATGAATGTTTGGCCTTATCCTGCATTTGTCCCATTAGTACTTTAACTTAATTTAACTTGTTTCTCTTCATTTTCACTTTTGCCTTGAGGCCTTTTTATCTTTCTTTTATTAGGTATGTCCTACTTCCCTGCCTCCTCTACATCTGTCTGTCTGGCCACTATTTGTCTTTCTGGCCCCTGTCTGCTTTTTCTCTTTCTCCCTCAATCTTTCTCAAGCCTAGATTCCCCCTTTCTCTGCTCACCAGTCCTTCCTATCTCCTGTGTTCCCTGGCTATTGGCTGTTCATCTTTTTATTATATTAATCAGGTGCCCTAGGCTGGAAAGGTGAAACAAATGTAATTCATCTTTACATAGTTAAACAAATCAGCATAAACAAGTGTAACACATCTTTACATAGTCAAACAAATATCCTACTCCATAACATTTTCTCTCTTTTTTTGTCTAAATGAAAAGGAAAGGTTTTAACTTTAACACAGTAAAACTATGTACAATAACAATATTTTTCAAGTAAAAGTAAGAATTATATTTATAATATCCAGTCCATTTTTATCTGCTTGCCTAAAATTTCTTATGACTATAATAAAACTTAATCAAACCTATCTTCATTATGAAGAATTAAAAAAAATCAGTTTGGGAATGTTGATGTTTGTGTAATGTTTTCTTGTATAAAAACCAATATACTATTTTCCGTATACCTATATTACATATCAATATTTACATCACATATTAATATTTCCTTCATTCATTGATTCAAATGCATTTTTCCTTTTTTAGTTAGTACTAATGCAGAGTTTTGAATATATTGAAATGTTTACTGTTTTAATATAATAATTCAGTCATAAAAATTATTGTTGTTCTAAGTTAAGTTAGAGTTATTTCTTCCCTCAGTAGTGTAAGCCAAGCCATACTCATGTGGGTGTAGGGCAATTTCTCCAGTGAAGCCTTGAAGTTAACTCTGGTTTCACTTCATATCATGTAAATCTTTTGCCATTTTTTTTTGATGAACATAAAACAGCTGTTATTAGTTCTATGCTCAACAATACTCTGGTAATTTATTTCTGTACATTATAGCTTCCCAAGTCAGAGGCTGCTAGTAGATATGTGTAGAGTGACAATATATAATGCTGCTTAACTTTCGAGAAAAATATATACTTCAAAATTAAGCAATTTCATTAAGTATATACATAATAGATAATTTTGTATGCTCCTAGAAAATTCTATGGGTTTTGAATTACTCTCTATACTGTAATTTTTAGCAAATCCAGTAACTATATGAACATTTATCATCTCTTATGTTTATAAACAAAATACAGGGATTTGATATTTGAAATCACATATTTATATTTGAGATAATTTTGAATGTGAGTTTGTGTTGAGTGAATCTGAAGCAGAATGAGAAATTGATGGAACGATCAAGTTGTACCAACATTGAAACAAGGTTGATGCTTGTCAAATTGATGGAGGAAAGCCCATGAGAACTCCCCACAAACTGAACCCTACAGGAAGAACTACAAGCATCTAAGGAATTGCTGAAAATGGAAATAATAATCTACCCCAGAGAAAAGAAAAACAATTGGTTATTCAGTAGCAAATAGTCATTACCAGAAACACACATACAAGTAACACAATATGCATTGAACAGTTAATGAAAAAAAGAGAACATGAATTTGAAACACAGAAAGGGAGAAGGGGCTATGGGAGGATCTGAAGGAAAGAAATGGAAGGGGAAATATAATCTCAAAATAAATATGGATCAGGTCAAAAGGAATATTGATAATGCATGCGGTAAATCTTAGGTGAAATAACCTGCTGGAAAATAAGAAAACTCCAAAAGTAGTGTAATTTGAGGAAGTTTGAAATAATGACATAGAAATGCTTCTCTAGAGAAGTTTTATTTTGCTTCATATTTCTATTCTTAGGCCTGATGTATTTACAAACAAGAGAAGCAACATTCAAGAGCTCGCTATGTAAGGGTGTACATGTTTAATGTATTTCACAGTGTGTCAATGTTTTTAACAAGGATGCTGTAATTGAATGTTATACACTGTCTAACCTTAGATATTATTATTTTAGACTTACTTCTTCAAAAACTTCTAATTTTCTCTTTTCTATCTATCTTGTGATCGGAAACAATAAATGCATCATATGTAACCAGAAAATATAATTTTTTAATAATTATGTTATTGCAAAACATTATATAAATATTTACATGACCTTTCTAACATTATTCTTATAATTATTCTCTAAAAATAAAAATTATAGTTATTTAATATTTATGTGTAATATTTTGGACTTATTTTTTCTTTTACTTTCTAAGTAAACACCATTCTTAATTCTGTTGACATGAGCTCATATTCAAGTTTAGGTTAAATGGAAATGTCTTTATATAAATGTTTTTATATTAAATAAGAAATCAACATAAGTTTGACTAATAATTATTTTCTTTATATCAACAAGTCTCTGTATAGCTTCTCCCATTCAGTGGTTTCTACATTTGTTTTATAAATTGCTGGTTTTGAGCAGTTAAAACTGCTAAGTCTCCAAATTGTCTAGACTAACAGAGGCTCCACCTTTGGACTTTCACAATGGTGAAATATCTAGCTGTAGCTATGTAAGTAATGATATACACAAGAATTCTTCACTCTAGATTAGAGTGCCTGGGTGAAATATAAAACGAAGGAAAATCAGTAAGCCTCATGACATATCAACTTAGCACATAATTTCCTTACCTGGCACACTCATGTATTTCTAGGCCAAAGTGACTTTTCCATTCTTTCTTTTTATTATGTGTCAGCACATAATTTAACAGCATAAAATAGCAAGTAAAGGTTTTATATGATCGTGCCTGTCTTACTGCTTATGTTTCTTTTACTGAGATTTTGTCCACTTTCAAATGTATATCTAAGAAAGTACAATACTTTCTTAGTATTCAGGCATTGAACATGCGAGTCTAGATATTCATAATCAAACTTAAAGTTATTCAATAAGCTAATTAGTAATTTTAGTAAAGTGCTAATTCAAATCACCATCTCATTGAGACTTTTATTCAGAGATTATCAAGTTGGTAATCTGCCTGTAAAATTTATTGTATTGTTTTTCAGTTGCCATGTGTATGTATTCTGTTATTTCTTTTTTTTTTTTGTTTTAATCAGAGTTGCTAAACACACAGAACTTATACATTCCACCTATTAAGTACAAAATTACTTAATAGAGTTAATCAGGGCATATAAACACATTGAAAGGATAGGCAAGAATGAGTTTTATCATGATTAAGGGATACTCCCAAGTCTGCAGAACTGATCAGCTAAGGGACTAACCAGCTCTTCCACCACCACCAAGGTAAGAGTTGTGTGTCCGAGCCCACCAACATCACTGCATTTCATCCATTGGTGCTGCTTCTACATCTGTCAACTTTATGCAGTTAGCCTCTGCACTTGGCTAGATGGTAGATTCTACAACACAAAGCATTTTATATGCCTCCTACTATAAGTTTTAGAAGACAACATAAATCATTCATCAGTTAGCTAGCATTTTCCTTGTTTGTTGGCTTTCATTCTTACACTGTGCATCTAGTGGTTGAAATATCATTTTCGAGTTCTAGTGTAAATGATTCTGGGAAACAATGTTTTTTAAGCACAGAGGTACTGACAAAGAAATAATATGAATGCAGAAAGTTAAAATCAATTATAATCTCCACAATTGCTAAAAAACAAAAGAAACTGTTCTGTGCTGCATTTTAGAAAGGGTGAAGCCCTCTGTGCAATCAGCGACTTATTCCCCACAAACACACATGCATGCTCACATGCAAGCAAGCTCACACTCACACAGAGCAGATAATACAGAGGAAAACATAAAAGTAATAGTTACATGTGATAAAATTTATTCATAGAAAAAGCTTGAGAGACGGCTCAGTGGATGAAGTCACTTTGCATTAAGCTTGATTAAATTCTGTCTCCTCAATCAACATGGTAGAAGGTGGAAGCCTGCTTGTGCAAGTTGTCCTCTGATTCCACACGTGCATTTTTAACATGCATGTGTGCAAACACTCACTAGTTCTCACAAGCATGCATAGGCACACATGCACAAATATGCACACATATACATACTAAATAAATGCCATTTTAATTGTTATTTAGTGTTAATTAACTTGCTCGAACAATTTTGTTTGGCAGTACCTAGCACTGAAGTGTATTGGTAATCCTTTTATGCACTATACATGTTCTGATGTGTTTTATTTAACATGTAGTACTATCTGCTGTTCCTTTTCCACCATCTCAATAGTAATTTTTATCAACATAAGGCACCCTACATCCTTGATGTCTGGAAAATGGCAAAGAAAGAGAGGGGATGGGCAATGCTCATTGAATCTGTTTTATTTTCACACAAAAGTGCCTCTTTTTTTTTTTTTTAAGCCTTCACTGGCTGATTTCTCAAGCACACTTTTCAGCTCTCAATCAAACAAGCAGGAATTTAGTGGCCATTCAAAGTTCCCTATTCTTTGGCAGATGCACACTTCTCCCTTTCTAGCAGAGCAGCACATATTGTCTGAAATACAGAACTGGATGTATAATGGCTTTTCTGCAACCTTGGATTGTTCTCTGGGCCCTGGCCACCTACACTGAGCAATAAGGGGACAAAATTGAAGAAGCTTTTTAGCTTTTATAGCTTATTGATTTTTATATTTTCTGATGTATTAGAGCAATTTTTCAAACGTATCCTCCCTACCTTGATATCTTGAGTGTGGAGAGAGGATTTCACATTTATTAGCTTCTCTCTCTCTCTCTCTCTCTCTCTCTCTCTCTCTCTCTCTCTCTCTCTGTGTGTGTGTGTGTGTGTGTGTGTGTGTGTGTGTGTGTCCTCAGTGATATCTCAAAGATCTAAATGGTTTAGTATAAAAAAATCAATTCTAAGAGTAAAATTCAAAGACTATGTGTAAGTATTACATAAAAAGGAGACAACTAGGAATAAACCCTTTCCAACCAGATAACAAAGATGGTTATGAAGAGTACAGTTTCTAGATTTGAGTTGAAATCACTGATGCCCAGTGCTTTTCAAATAGAAAAGACTCTATCATAATGGAGAGTATACAATGGTGTAAATACATTTTTATTAACTCAGATCAAGCATGACAGCTTCTAAGAAAAGAGCAAATCTGTTCTATCTACTCCAATAGTAGCAGAATCCTCTTGGACCTCAGAGATAGACACTAACCTTAAGATGTTTCCTTTTCTGTCTTTGATTGAAAATAGAATTCTTTTTCCCACATATATATCCTGGTTATGCTTTCCCTCCCTTTACTCCTCCCAGTTCCTCTTCACATCCCCTCTCATCCTTTCTGTGTCTCATTAGAAAACAAACAGGCTTCTATGGGATAATACTAAAACAATCCTAAAGATATAGTAAGATAAAGCAAAAAGAAAAAAAAAACCAACACATTGGAATTGATCCAAATAAACACAAGGAAAAGATACCCATTTATTCCCATACTAAAGCATCTCAAAAAAAAAAAAAAAAAAAAAAAAAAACCACTAAACTGGAAGTCATTATAAATATATATATATATTTCTGGGCATGTGGCATGCTCTTAAAGGATGTTTGTTTCCCTGGTGAGAGTCCCTTGAGGGAACATTTTCATTCTGTGTTGGAACCTATTGGAGATTGCTTCTTGGTTGGGATGGTGGCTCATGTCCACTTCCTTCAGCGTCAGAGGCCCCTCTAGTTCAGATCCTTGCTGGCCCTGTGAATGCTGACTCTCTCTGCCTTCATGTTTGTGTTCAACCATGTTGATTTAGAGGGTCTTGCTTTCTTGGAGTTTTCCATTCCCTCTAGTCTTACATTCTTTCCACTTCCTCTTCCTTGGGCTTCCCTGAGATCTGAGAGGAGGAATTTGATGGAGACATTTCTTTCGGGAATAAGTCTTCCAAGTTCTCTCACTCTCTGCATATTCTTCAGGTGTGGGTCTCAATGCTTATCCCCACCAGCTGCAGAAGGAAGCTACTCTGTTCATGGCTGAGCAAAGAAAGTACTGATCTAGGAATATTCAGGAATGTCATTAGGAGTCATTTTACAGGGAGATTGTTCTTTTTTGTGGAACAGTATATTTGGTTTTCCCCTGTATCTTTGACCTATCTAGTCTGAGGTTCTTGGTACCCAAGCAGTGTCAGGTATGGGTGTCATCTCATGGAGCAGGCCTTAAGTTAAATCAGATGTTGTTTGGTTACTCCCATAAGCCTTGTGCAACTATTGTCCTAGCATATCTTGAACACAGGACACCATTCTACATGAAAGGATTTGTGGCTGGATGATTTTTTTCATTAATTACAGAGAAGATTATTGCTAATTAGTGGTTCTTTATGTAAATATTTGCTGTTTTCATGGTGTTAGGATTTAGCATAAGGTTTTGTGAATACCAGGCAAACACACTACCACTGAGCTATATCCCAGCCTAATATTCAGAACTTTCAATATTGTTCCATTTAGGAAAATCCACCTTCTTTTTGTGGGAAAAAAAAAACAAGTACTTTCATCATATTTGAAAATTAATAAACCAAACCCCTCAGGTACTCTTTTCAAAGTAACGGGGTATTAGGAGTTCCATTAAAATCTCAAAAACCCTCCCTATGATTTTGATATAATAACAAAGAATTTTCTTTTCCTTAACAAATCACTGCTATCCCTTGTGTTTGGGAAAACAGATGAAATATAGTAAAATGGCCCTATGTGGGAAATGTTACCACCTATCTCTACTGTCCTTCTCACACTACATTTCTCTCTAAATTTCTGAATGGTCACAAAATCCTGTTCACCTATGGTGGTTTGGCTTTAATATTCTGAGAAGTAAGTTTATTTGAAATGCAGAAGGGAAAGAAGAGAACACATGGAGTTGACTGAACCTGCTCTTGTAATACATCTATTGATGGTAACACAGCCTTGAGTAAACATTGACCTATAAGGTTGCCTCAGCCACTAAGGGGATGGATTTGGTGCCAAATGCACTTGGGTTATGTAACCCTGGGCTTTTCAGGAGTGATTAAGACTTCACTTTCTTGAAGAGTCTGTAGTTGGCCACCATTCTTCAAAATATGTGTGTTTCTCATACTCATTTTACAGCATTTGGATTTCACATCCCCTTTTCCATCTTTTTTAGCTAGCATGATACATTGGGTATCATGACGATTGTGGTACAAATTAGGATGTATTTAGGAAACAGTGAATTGTAGGAGACAAAGATCAATTGTTCTGTCTAGGCAAACTGTGACAGAAAGAGGACATAGTTTATTACCAATTCATATTTAATACATCTGTACAACATTTGGCTGAATAGATCATCCAGTGAGGACGTGGTCATTTAATTATGTTAAAACAATCACTCATCTTGATGAGTTTGATCAAAAACATTAAAGGTAAAGAAGTGACTTGCCAGCTAATTCTAAATCTCTCCTAACAATTGGGGACATAATGCATAATGCCGTTACTAAGGCTATATTTAGATTTTTAGGATTTAAATGAGTTGGCATATTTGAAAATTATTTACAATTTTTGGAAGTTGGTTATACCTCCAGCCCTAAATTTATCATTAATATGCATGAAATCAGAAAGTGCTGGAATCACTGAGCACAGTACTTCCATACTTGAAAATGCATTTTTTTTGTGTCAGATTGTGGTAACTAAAAAGTATGACAAATTTTGTTACACAGTAGGAATTGTAATGACAGTTGGATTTAGTTCTGTTTATTTTCTATAATACATGTTAGAAATTGAAAGAATTTATACCGTCACAGTGCTTAATGAACTTAATGGTGACCAACCCTCTAAAATCTATCGAGATGACACTGGAATGACAATAAAGGAAGGGAGAGACTCCATCATATAGTGTCCTGAAAAAGATTTTTATTGTTGTTGACATTTTGTTTGTTTGTTTTACCTGAAGAGCCAGCAACACAGAGCACTGTGGCTCTGCATTTGTGTTTTTCCTTTTTGAAGTGTTTGATGATTATGGTAATGTGTGAAAGAAGGCTTGCAACATGTCACACTCGTGTTTGTGCAATAGAGGGAAGGGAAATGAAATAGGCAAGCAAGATAGGTAACCCAGAAGATGGGACACATAGTTAGGGATCAGTTCTCTTCACACATGAGTAGTCCACAGCCATGGGTTCATTGTGTTTACATCAGTGATCGTCATAGTGTTTGAAGATGAGAGTCTGCTGCTATTTCATAACCATATTTCATGATGGAAACTATCTTACAGTGTGTGACATGATGCCTTTACTGGAGAGATGCTCAAGTGACAACACCACTGGAATTACCATCAAGCACACTCCATTTTAATTTAATGCAACATTTCAGGGTTTGTGCTAAAGAGAAATACTACAATATTTAGAAAAATGACGTTATCTGAATAGTGCATTTGAAATTTCATGGTCGTAATATGAATAGTAGATGGGAAATGCCATAGTTTGCTATTTAGGGAATTGGAGGAAAGCATTAACAGCTGTGACCAAAGGAATACTGTGTTTCTTCCTGGAAAATTAGAACACTGATTTTCCTCACAGCAACCCAAGTTGAAAATGGCCATACCTAAAAAGGAAAAAAGAATGTTTTAAATAACAAAGTAGTATATGCCTGACAATTTAACCATCTCTGAGATTTCCTCATCAAAATGATAGTGCACACAGAGCAAACATTGCGCTAGAGAAACTCAGGTTCTGCCTCTTCACAAACAACAGTGAATTGACAGCAATGTCGTACCAATCTGAGAGGCGAAATTATCTTTCACTAGCTAATTTAAAGACAACGTTAACATTAAGTTTTCAATCACCTAGCACACAGTGATTAAAGCGCTCAGACTCATTAACATTCCTGACAGATTGGCTTACAGCATACAGCTAAGGAGAAGGCACTTTCTCTAGTGTAGAATGGCCCTTATGCTGATAAAAGGGACTGGCTTCTATCTACATCTAGGTACTATATAACTATGGGGTAAAGGACAAAGATTGAAATTCAAAAATCTACCTCATTGCACTGGCCCAATTGGTATCTGATTTTATTGATCTAATCCTTCAAGTCAATTTTCATATTATTAACAGACTAAAATATCTCTTACTTAATTGTAACCCTCATTTTTCTTTATATGAGGAATTGCCTAGAAGTGACTACAAAAATTTCCACCAAAAGCATGACATATTTCAATTATATTGTTTGCTAAAGAAAGAGGTTAATTCAAATTACAAAAGGTATATTACAGAAAAAGCATATTTCATAACATTCAGTCTATGTGCTACCTCTGTTATCCATCCTCAGTAGCCTCCAAAGATACTGTAATATTATTATCCCATTATTATGATGGCAATCAAATCTAGAATTTTACTGGATGCTATACAACTTAAGTATCAATAAATAAATTGGTTCCCCATTTTTCATTCATGGGAATAAAAGGATTAAAGTGGCCCTCTTTAAGAATAAACATAATTGTCATCCATGACAAAAGAAAATAACTCATATCCAGAACATGTTGATAATTCTGCTTCTAAAGAAGTAGATATACAAAACAATTTAAGGAAATGTACTCAGTTTAGAATAAAAGCAACAAAACTTTATGTTGCCTGGATAAAAGCCTGGCTATCCAATTTTCTATTTTAATTAAGATTTTATGCAGTTTTCTCAAATTAATAGAATGAGGGAATTAGTGCAGAAGATGAGAATAGTAACTTATCTTGGTTTTCAATCTATTCTTTCCATATGAACTAAATGTTTTCTCCTGGATCTCCACATTAATTAGTTAGCCAAATCCCTGCACATCTTATAGTCCTGGATGTTAAGCCTCTGGGATACGTATGTATATTTCATTCTACAAGATGAGCTGAATATAATTTCTCCACTCTACTGTGTAGAGTATACTACACCAAGTGAGCTTCTTTGGAATTGGCAGAAATTTGATCTTTCATAACCAGAGAATCAGAAATAGTCCTCATGATTTTGGTGAAATTATTTTCAGATAATGACTCTACATAAACTATATTTTTAGACAAGAAATTGAAATCCAGGTCACAAATATAGACAAAGTATTAGCCAAACACAAAACAATATTGATTTGTGATAGCCAAGGATCTTTAAAACTATAGACAAGTTGAAACAGAGAGATTTTTTTAGTCAGTTTAACAAGCATACAAACATTCGACTATTATTAAATACCAATTCATCAAAATATCATTTTCAAAAGCATGTTGAGTAGTCATAAATACTGTTTGTATATTTGGGGTAATAAAATGGCATGTGTTATATTTATTCATTTCAAGAAATTTCTATTTATTTATTCACTTCAAGAATCAAGGCAAATAAATTTCTGTTCACTTTTTGTTAGAAGTCTAGATTTTATAACATTTTTAACTCTATTATATTTTTCTTATGAATTTGTCAAGCTATTATGGACAAGACAAGGTGGTACATGTATTATTATTATTTTAAAAATAAGAACACAACATAATTTCATTTTATTTTAAATGTTGTAATTATATTCCATTATATAAAGAATCCCTGAACTCCTCAGATAAATAAGCAAACTCCTTGCAAAATTATATATTTACAAAACAAGAATATAGAGTAAATCTAATAAAGCTATTCATGGTTGGCTTCCTAGTTATATGAATAGACAAGTATGTTTTGATTTTATCAAATCTGTGATTAAGCAAATCAGTGATGATTTGGAATTACAAAAATACATATAGAAGTGACTACAGCTCTTGACTCTAGAATTTGACTAGTTTTTAGGGAAGTGGGGATGTGAATATAGTGTGAACCTGGGAAAAAGACTAATGCACCAACATTATGTATGTACTGGTAATCTGAAGATAATTGAATTTGGGTCAAATGGAAAGGAAGCTGTGGGACATGAGAGCAAGTTATCACTACTGATAATGACAAAAATAAAAATAGGAACCCTGGGCATAAATAGTCAACATAAGGCAAAATAGAAGACTTCTGGAAAAAGGCAGAGGAGGATGACATATAAGAAGAATCACATGACTATATTATTTCTATAATGGGAATTGGAAAACCTCATCAGTAAATAACTGAAATATTCAAAAATGTTGTCCAGTGAGATGGAACAGGAAAACATTGCAACCTCGAAGAATGTAGAAGTTTACACGCTGACAGAGAACACTTCCAATCTGGACAAAGCATGAGTTTACAAAATTAAATGCAAAAGGAAATCTACTCAATTAGCACACACAATAGTGTAAAGGAGTGTGGGAGAAGAAGTTTTAAGTGATTGGAATTGTATCTAAGGAAACAGCTCTCAATAGACTTCAGAGTTAGGTCACGCTCACACAGAGAAAGGAGTGTTAAGAGGTCTGTTTTGTGGTACCATGAAACAAACTTTTAAAGAATGTGTGAGCTCTAGAGATCAGAATAGAGATTGTACGAGTTGATAGATTGAAAAGGAAACTCACAGAACTGAATGGCCACTTGAGAATATGGTAAGATGGGATCTGCACGTCTCCAGTCCCCATTAAACCAGGGATGGCACTAACAGGTTTATTTAATCAAATAGTTTATATCATCCTTGAACTGAAAGGCATGCTTCTTCCAAGATATATCAGATATAAGAGGCATATGCTGGGGTACACTCTTGATCAATTAAGCTTCTTGGAGAGGATCACATCTGTGTGGGAATTTAAACTTGTACAGCCACTTTGGAAATCAGTATAGCTGTCTCAGGAAAATGGGAATCAGTCTACCACAAGACCCAGTAATTCCACTCTTAGGCATTTACCCAAAGTACGTACACTTATACCAAAAGATATCTGTTCAGTTATGTTCATAGCAGAATTATTGGTAATAGCCAGAAGCTGGAAGCAACTTAGATACCCCTCAACAAAAGAATATGGATACAGAAAATGTGACACATATACACAATGGTGTACTACTCATTAGAAAAACAAACAAACAATAACAAAATAAAATCTTGAAACTCGCAGGCAAATAGATGAAACTAGAAGAAACCATCCTTTCACTTTCTTACAATGCCATGATTTTTCAACAAGCAACCCATTCCAGCTATTCGTCAAAGCACTGTGGATTTGAAGATAGCCTAGTTGCTCATAATATGCATTCAGTATTAGGAAGTAATTATCATTGTTTTTCAAGCCTCTGAACTTTTGGAGCTCTTTATTGCTGTCTAATTGTCTTGTTATTCATACCGTTTCCCAGGTCATTCTGATAGATAGATTAATATCAGAAATTTCATGACAATTTGGTTATGGAAGCCAATATACATGGTTTACCATGATATCACAAAGCAGCATAATTTTTATTTTCATTTTGACAACTCCAAGAATTAAATTTTAGTACACACCCATGTCACACCTGTGCATTATACATGTCTAGTGACCTCTGTTAGATTTCATTTCTATAAAGTTACAATATTGTAGCAAAAGAATCAACTAACTTTTTTGTTTACTCCTTCAACTATCATGAAATCAGATATGTGCATAGATCTCGTTTTAGCTATTATTTTTGGTATATTTATTTTATTATCTTATGTGTATGGGTATTTTTTGTTTATGTTTGTGTATGCACAAGATGTGTGCTTAGTGCCTGCAGAGGTAAGAACTACAGGTCAAATGCCCTGGAATTTTTACACATAGTTGTGAGTAGCCATGTGGGTGCTGAGGGACTTACTTGAGTCTTCTTATCCATGAAGCTAAATCAACAGCTTCTTATTTTAAAGATCAAATAATTTCAATAGCTTGAAGATTTCATAACCAGTTTTCCAATTTGCAACTATGTACTTCTTCCCACTAACACAACATCAAAATAGTAGAGTTTATAGCATTTTTATATAATTTGTCCTCATTGGCTATTGTATATATTTTATTTTATAAACCTACAGGCTACAATATTTGACATCTTCAAAGTTTCGATATAATTAATAATGAAGGAAGTTTAAGTATAGCCAAAATATTTTATGCATGGTTTAAAGTATTACAAGAAAGTACTCACTAATTTATGCAATGAATGAAAATTAATAAAAAATACATTGAAAATATAATAAGACCCAGCAGGCCAGCTTATCTACTGGTTTATGAAAGTGATGAACATTTAAGTCAGCCGAAGGTAGTACAGCTTATTAATTCTGCTAAAAGGTCTGGCATCAATGTCTAAAGGTATTTTTAAGTCTTTTGTCTTATTACACTCCTGTTAGATGAAATGTAGCCTTATTGTGAGTATTTCCTCAGGAGGAAAAAAAGGAATAATATACATTTTTAGGAAATCTAATCCACAAGAAGAATAATTTGTACATTTGGAGAATGTTGTCACTTCTGTTCAGGAGGACCATCCGATATCATGTTGTGGCACATAGGTTAATCCATATTCTGTGCCCTCTGGGTAGGAGTGAAGTGCTGCCCTTGGAAGCATTGCCTGCCACCTTGGCAGGAGAGAGATCCACGTGGCCTGAATTATGGAGTTATTCCAGCCCTGCAGATACGAAATCATTCAGGTTTCTACAAAGGAATAAGAATAGCATTGCCCCAAAGCCCTCATTTCACACACCATCACTCAAAATATCTTCAACTCTTAGAACCTATCTGAAATCGCATTTATCAGCATTCACAAAACTAGAGTGAGGGTGTACTTGGATGTTACTCATGATAATGTTGTTGTTGCTATTTTGTTTTAATTACCATGGTTGTTATGATAGCACAATTAGCATTTTTATTATTTTTTTGTATTTAGTGAGCTTAAGGAAAGCTAGAATATGAGTTACTGGCAGGTATTCTCCCTCTTATCACATTGAAATGTGCTCATTTTGCATACAGATTGAATAGCCATCTGTCCCAATTTCCCATCTCCAAATATAAGTATGTTGACATGGAATGAATTTGAAATATATAGGTTCTTTCTTAATATATGTCAAGGCACATAATATATGAAATCAAGGCATGCAAATTTTGGTAAAATGTGAAATCAGTTATCATATATGCACATACATACATATATCTACGTAAATATTTATTTTCTAGTTTCAGTCCATGCTTTAGTCTTCTGATCTTTACCAAGGAATGGAAATGCAAGGTTGAAGAATGAACATATGTTTGTTTGTTTAATACCAGCACCTGCTTCATTACCCATAATCAAAATTGCTACTTCTTCTATACAAAGCAGATGAGTAAAACAATAACGCAGGCATGGGGTTACAGCTAGACTGCCATTATATTTGTTCAGTTGAGAAGTCAAGGGAGGACATCCATTTATGTTCTTCCCACTTTGGGTTGTTGCACAGCAGCATCAGCTGAGGACCCCTAGAGGATCCATACTTAAGACAATGAAGAATTAGTCATATGATTAAATGTGTACCAAGCAAATTCCTAATCATTAACAGTTCTGTTTGCAATTTCCAGTGGATCATTTTCTTATGCTCAGTTTCCTCTTCTTTTTATTTATTTATTTATTTATCATTTTATATAGTGATGCCAGTTCCCTCTCCCTCTCTCCCTCCCTCGCTCACTCACTCACTCTTTCCCTCCCTCCCTCCCATATCCCCCAACCACCCTCCCATCCCATTACCCCCTCCCACTACACAGGGAGGGTGATGCCTTCCAGAAGGGATCAACAAAATCTGTCAAGTCATTTGGAGTAGGGATTAGGCCCTCTGTCCTGCCTCTAGGTTAAGGGAGTAAATCACATTTTTAGTGTAGTGTGTGTGTGTGTGTGTGTGTGTGTGTGTGTGTGTGTGTGTGTGGTTCAGAAGATCACTGGACAAATTTGGTTCTTTTTTTTCTACCATGTTTCACATGAATCAAACTCAGATGGTCTGACAGGCATTATCAGCTGTCTAAACTCACTAGCACTGAAGTTTTGATTTTTGTTTGTTTTGTTTTTTGAGAAAGAGTTTCTCTCTGTAGCCCTGTCTATCCAAGAACTCACTCTGTAGACCAGGCTGGCCTCAAACACAGAGAGATCCACCTGCTACTACCTCCTCAGAGCTGCAATTAAAGATGTAGGCCAGCACTTCATCATCCCTGTGTAGTTAATCAATTTCTAAGGAAGTCTATGAAAGAGGGGGGGAAACAGTGGCGAGTTAAATACTATGGAGAAAGAAAAGCTCAAAGGACAATAACTTGGTTTTGTTTCATATATATGCACAATGCAGAAACTATCATCCAGCCATATGGTTTGCTGGGATCCTCACTATAGAATATAAGTTAAAAGAAAATCATATTATACTATCAGTTTAGATCAGTTTGCATCAGCTTCAAATAGAGATGTATACTTTCTATCACAGTATGATTGTATCCTAAAAAAATAAAAACTTCTAACATCATAATTAGATTTGATTTTTCAGTTCCATAGCTCAGTTTTCACAAACATCATGGAATAAATAATGTTAAATATTTATAACTATATTTATACTTTCTAATATTAACTCAGTAGAAAACAATATTTTATAATTTCTTTTTTTTTTTTTTTTTTGGTTTTGTGTATGCATGTGTATGTGGTGTGTGTATGCCTGTTTGTATGTATGTGTGTTCATGTGCATGTATATATATATATGTGTGTGTGTGTGTGTGTGTGTGTGTGTGTGTGATGTCTTTTAAGAGGTTCTTGTCCTCCCAGGGCCTTCATGAAAGGATGACCCTGACACTCATTGACAGAGCTTGGTGACTCTTCTAATCATGGAAGAAGATTCTGCAACACTTTAATCTGAATCTTCCCTGATTCTAAAGCCAGAATCACACGGATAAAACTGTCAAATTTGTCTCCCTGAAACCTTTGCCCATGAAATCACTTTTGTAACAGTTTTTATTAATTCAAGTCTTTTCCTCTGACAAGTTAAACACTTACCTGGGTAGGATTTACACTGAAGATATACTTCCCTTTATTCTAAGGGAGATTTGTCCTTTCAATGGTGCTAATTTCCTTAATTCCTTAACATTCATAGCCTATCAACTAGCAGAAGCCTCAGTAGTAGAATGCAGCTTGTTACTGCGCTTTTCTTCCCAAAACTGTGCATTTTGTATATCTGCCCTACTTGCTTGTTTCATTAAGTACCTACACCAGGGTGAGTGCTAATAACCACGCACCATCGTCAATACAAGGGTAGCTTGACATCTCTTCCAGCAAAGAAATTATCCTATCACGTCTAAATTTCACCTCAGCAATTTCTTATAATATGATCAGAAATTGTTCATCTTCACTTTGTTTGCCAAAATAGCACAAAAATGGTCTCTGGCCTGGCTGCTAATTTTGCTCACCTTTGAACCCTCTTGAGCTGGGCCTCTGTGTTCTCCACAGTTCTCAGCTGTGCTCTTTCACATGACTAAGATATCCTATTTAGTTTTGCATACAGAATTTAATTGCTGTTTTAGTCCAAAGTCTCCAAAACTTTCACCTTCTTTCCAAGATCCAAAATCAACATGGTCAATTTCTTCACAGATCCAGCCCACTTAACTGCTACTGCCTTCTGTCCTAGTTCCTTTTCTACTACTGTGATAAAGCAACATGACAAGGATACTTATAGAAGGAAGAGCTTAAGGTTCCAGAGGCCTATGAGTCCATCACTGTCACAGGAAGGAGCTTGACAACAAGCATGCAGGTGTGCATTTGGAGGACTTTTTGAGAACTCACATTTTGATACACATCAAGCAGAGAGAACAAAAAAATGCACATATCTCAAATCTCAAAGTCAGTTTCCAATTGATGCATTTCCTACAGCAAGACTGTACCTCCTAATCCTTTCTAAATAACCACCAACAAGGGACCACATATTCAAATGCCTGAGACTTACTGGGGACTTCTGTCATTCAACCAACCATCTGTTTTCAATTTTTAATTGGGTCTACTGATATTGTAATGCAATCTTTTTTTAACATTATAACAAAACTATGTATTAGTTTCACCCAAACTTATCTCCTAGGATTTAAATGTCAGGTCTCCATATTTTTCTCAAGAAATAATATCTGGTGAAAGTCAGTAAGAGAGTAATAACTTTTTTGAAAGGGAACCATTTACATCCTCTAGTTTGTAGACTCCATGGTGGCCCACTCACTCTTAAAGTGACCAAGAGAGTAATAACTTTTTTTTTTTACAACAAAAACATTTACACCCTTGAATTTGGAGAGTCCATGGTGGCACACCGACCCTGGCAAACTCCTGCTCAGGTGTGGAACCAGAAACTATTTATGAAGAAGACAAGTTGTGTGCTTACAAGAGCTTCTGAAAGGTCAAGTAGGGAGGCTTGACTGAATGTGTGTAATAGATCAAGCAATAGTCCGAGTAAGGAATGAAAGGAGGCTGGAAAGGTTCAAAATTTTGTGTTAGTGCCTGGTGATATGAATGTATTGCTGAAGAATTCCAAACCAAGTGAACCACAAAACCAGGAAAATCTAATATACCTCAGTTTGGAGGATGGGAGAGGCAAGAGGTAATTCATCTAGGTTATTAACTAACTCTTAAAATAGTTTGTGGTTTTGAATGACATTTATCTTTTGTGAGTACTACTTGTAAACAAGGAGAAGGAGCTTGAAAATACATAATAAAAAAATTAAAATTTCATGTGGCCTCTGATTCCCATTACATGTTTGAGATAAGATGCACAATACACATCCTTCTCTTTCAAGAACAATATTAAAATAAAAAAGAATTAAGATACTCTGAATTTATACAAAAGAAATGGGAGGATTTTTAGGAAATTCAATACTGTTACAGAAGGCAAGTCTACCTGCAGGTATTCAAATATCATTCCCTTACTCTTATTCTGTAAAGAACTGGCAAGTTACAAGTTCACCTTCTAGAATAATTAAGTACTCTTAGAACACTCTGATACCAACATGTTGTGTAGGATGGGTCTTGATTAGAAGTTATTATATCAACTCCTGAAAAAGTACTTTTCTTTCATATAGTGCTGAGGGTGAAGTAGATAGCTTACTGCTGGTGGCATGGTGAGATGACAATTGACTGGAATACCTGGCCATCTCTTCATGCATGGAGAATATCTATTTTCTATATTCCAGAGGCTTCCCTCTTATCTGAAACTCTTGGGCATGTCAGCCCTTCTGCAAGACATCCCTGGCTTTACTCTGGTATCACTATACTTGAGGTGCTGCCATACTGATCTCCAAAATGGCTGTACAAGTTTTCCCTCCCACCAGCAATGCAGGAGTGTTCCCCTTTATCCACATCTTCTCATTGGCATTTCTAATTTTAGCCATTCTGGCAGGAGTAAGATGGTATTTCAGAGTTGTTGAGATACGGATGTTGAGCACTTTAAGTGTCTTTCAGACTTTTTGATTTCCTCTATTGAGAAATCTCTCTTCGTTCCGTACCCCACTTTTTAATAGGGTTATTTGTTGTTCTGGTGACTAATTTCTTGAGTTCTTTGTATATTTTGGAGAACAGCCCTCTGTCAGATGTAGGGTTGGTGAAGATCCTTTCCCAGTCTGTGGGCTGCTGTTTGTTCTTGATAACTGTTTCCTTTGCCTTACAGAAGCCTTTCAGTTTGAGGAGGTCCCATTTATTAATTGTTGATCTCAGTGTATGTGCTAATGGAGTTATTATGTTCAGGAAGCAGACTCATAGAGCAAATGATCACCAGCCTATAATTCATATAGCCAGAGAAAATAGGATACAAGGAGGAATCTAAAAGACTCATACAAGGTCCCTCACACGAGGAGAAAGGAACAAGATCTCTTGAGCATATTGGGGGTAGGGGGTGGGGGCAGTGAGTGGAGAGGGAGCTAGGAGAAAGAGATGGAGAGGAGAGAAAAGCACGTGGGACTAGGAAGATTGAGTCAAGGGAGGAATAGATGAGAGAGTAAAAAAATAGAGAGACACCATAAAATAAGGAGCCATTTTATGTTTGAAGAGAAAACTGACTCTAGAGAAATGTTCAGAGACCTACAAGACTGACCCCAACTAACAACCTGAGCAAGAGTGGAAAGGCTACCTTAAATGCCCTTCCCTGATAATAAGATTGATGACTAACTTGTCTACCATCAGAGGAGCCCTCATCTAGTTGCTGATGGAAACAGAAGCAAACACCCACAGCTAAACACTGAGCCAAACTGGAATTCAAATGCAGAGAGGGAGGACAAGACCAGGCTACAGAAACCCACAGAGACAGCTGACCTGAACAAGGGGAAGCTAATGGACCCCCAGTCTGATAGCTGGGAAACCAGCATTGGACTGACTCAGAACCCCTGAACAGGGGTCTCAGTTAGAAAACCAGGGCAGTCTAAGGGACCTCTGACAGTGGAACCAGGATGTATCCCTGGTGCACAAAAGGACTTTGGGAGCATATTTCCCTTGAGGGATACTCCCTTAACCTAGAGACAGAATGGAGGGCCTAGTCCCTACTCCAAATAACTTGATAGATTTTGTTCACACCATGTGGAATGGGGAGGGGGGTTGGATGGGAGGTTAGTCAGGGGGCATGGAATGGAGGGAGAAAAAGAAATTAAAATCACCAAAATTAAAAAAAAAAAAAGAATTGCACCTCATTATTAGGCAAAAACTTTTAAAACCAGAAGGCCTAAAAGGTTAAACCTGAAAGACCACAATTGTCAAGGCAGACTATTATACCCAAAAAAAGTATATATTAAAGTTGCAGGAGAAATATAAACTTACATTGGTCAAAAGAAACTAAAAGCAAAACAGAAACAAAAACAAAAAATGAAAAACAAAGGCTGAACAGTGGTTGCACAGGCCTTTAACCACAGTACTGGGGAGGCATATTTAGGTGGATTTCTGTAAGCCTTATCTTCACAATGAGCTGCGGGACAGGTTCCAAAACTACACTGAGAAACCATGTCTCTTGAAAAGAAAACACCACAAAGCCAGCTTTATAGAGGGTGCTATAAAGAATATTTTGGTAGAAAGAGAAGAATAAACACAGCAAACACACACACATACACACACACACACACACACACACAAATATCACAGGGTATAAATAAAACCAAAAAAATAATATACCACAAAATCATTAAGATGAAAGGAATACACATATACATATACACATATGTACATAAATACATACACACACATACATACATATGTACATACACACATACACACATACATACATGCATACATACATACATACATACATACACACATACCCCTGTAAGGTAGAGTTTTCTGGCCCAGCAGGTCCCACTGCCCCTCTCAACCCCAAATAAACATACAAAGACTGATATTAATTATGAAGCTGTTGACTGGTGACTAGGGCTTCTTACTGGCTAGCTCTGTCTTAATTATTAAGCCATTTCTAATAATCTAAGTATTTCCATGTGGTCTTACCTTACTGGAGAAGGGTCCAGTGCATCCGATCCTCCTGGTCTCCACATGGTGACAAATCTCTGCCTACTCTTCCCTGTATTCTCTTCTTCTACTCCTGCCTATCTTCCTGCCTTATTGGGCATTAGTGTTTTATTTCCTTAACCAATAAGAGAAACATATACACAGCAGGACAACTCCCATCAGGTCTCAAAAGCCAAAAAGAGACAAAGACTAGCAGTTTGGCTTAAAAATTAAAATCCAATGTTTTGTGGGCTAAAGGAAAATTGCCTTGAAGCACTGCCTTAGAGGAAAAAGTGGGGAAAAGTACAACAAGAAAATAGGAAGCAAATAAGTGCACCTGACAAAATAGACTTCAAACAAAACTAGTCAGAATAGATGTGATAGGAACGGTACTTTATAACTAACAACAGAAGCGATCTACCAAGAAGCTAGAGTGAATCTAAGCACATGCACATCCAATACTGGTGCACCTAGTTTCATAAAAGATATACTACTAAATGTGAAACCATGTATTAACTCCAACACAGCAAACTGGGTGACTTTAAAATGCCATTCTCACCAATAGAGAGATCATCTTTATGAAAACTAAACAGTGAATACAGAAGGTAAATGATATCCTAAATCAAATTGACTTAGTAGAAATCTGCAAAACATTCCACCATAGTCCACATTGTTCTCAACTTCTGGTGAAATTTATTTCAAAGTATGCAATATATTAGGACACAGGGCAAATTTCAACAAATAAGAAATCATTTGACATAACTTGGTATCCTGTCTAACCAGAAAGGAATAAACATAGCTAACCACAGCAACTAGAGCAATACACAAATTCCTCAACAACTTACTGTTGACTGATTATTCAGTAACTGAAGAAATGAAGGAACAATACAAACAAGGTCCTAAAATGTAATGAAACTGAAGCAGATGACCTAACAGACCATGAATTCTTAAAGGAATGTTCAAGGCACTGTGACAACATCAAAACACTAGACAGATCTCAAGTTCATATTCACCATTACCACAGACTGAGACTACATTGATGTTAAACAAGAGATGAGATAATATGAAAACTGTGTTAATATATACAAAAGAATATCATTCCGCTATTAAAAAAAAAAAGGAAAAATGAGGAAATTTGTAGGTGTTTGGGTAGAACTTGAACAAAACCTACAATGAGAAAGGTTTTTCAACACTTGAAAGAAATATGCCGAACATCCTACTTGACATATAAAACCTTTCTTCAAGCCTTTTGTGTTATGTGCTTTAGCATAGATTTCAACTGGAAAACTACAAAGAGTCCATTGGGAGGGAAGCATTAAGGGAAGGGAATTACTTGATGACAGGTAGGAAAAAAGCAGAGGTAGAATAGTGGAGTTTGCGAGTGCCAACAGGTCTGGAATGAGAGTGCAGGGAGGGTCCATCCATCCAGAGGTAGGGAGTATTAAAAGCCACATGGACGCCTGTTATCCATTTCAAATTTAGTTGGCTGTATATAGAACATGTGTAACTGTAGGAAGAGTTAAAGAATTAAGCAGGGAGATGGGATGCAGGTGAGGAGGGGTTAGTGGATGGGTTAACTAAAACTAATAGTTTATATGCTTGGCTTATTGGAAGCCATTAGGTAAGAAACTAATTTAAAAATACAACTTTAAAATTATTTTGATTAGACTTATTCTGTATGAGGGGTTGATGGCTGTGGATAATTATAGAAATTACAATACAAAGTGTGGGTTACCACTCTATGAATTGTAGGTCAGAGAGACCCAAGAGATCTCCCAACACAGGATATTGCTTTTGTCCCTGTTTATCTACAAAACTACATGGTAAGATCTTATCTCAAGAC
This sequence comes from Phodopus roborovskii, assembly GCF_943737965.1. Classification (NCBI taxonomy): domain Eukaryota; kingdom Metazoa; phylum Chordata; class Mammalia; order Rodentia; family Cricetidae; genus Phodopus; species Phodopus roborovskii. Next base: position 10,972,434 of record NW_026126461.1, read on the forward strand.
ACCTCACACATTGGCTACAGAACATAGAGAAACAAATCCCAACTCAAGCAGAAAAATTCCTCCCTGCTGGCTACATTTCATGATGCTAAAAGATGCCTGAAAGGGTGCTAGGTTCTTACACAGAGCTGGACCATGCACAAAGCAATACTGACCTAGGAGGCCTAACAAGTTTATGAGTGGATTTAAGGGTAATCTGAAGAAGGGATTCTCGTATCTGGTACTGTAATCATAATCAAAAGCCAGTATTTGGAGACGAGATAGGCTGTAAGTTATAACCCACTATTGTTAGTTTGCTAAATGCTTATGCTGCAAACTTCTCTACTAAATATTTTTGTTTACGCTCATAAACCTAGGTTGCTTTCTTCCTTTGTCAGAGGAGCTTCTTTTCAAATCAACCTTGGGGACTGTCAAAATACTAGAAATAAATATCCATATGACCTAGCTGTACCACTTCTGGTCATTTAACCAATGGTCTTTATATCCTACCACAGAGATACCTGAAAATTCATGTTTTTGTTCATTGTGGCTCTCTTACCATACCTAAGAAATGGAAGGATCTTGGATATCCATCATTCTTTATTAACTGCCTGACAAATGTTTGATGAAAAATGGTACCGATGTACAGTGTGCTTTTCATTCATCAATAAATAAAATTTAAGTTATGGGTTTTTCTGATAAATGGGAGAATTGGAAAAACTTTTACTGAGTGAAGTTACCCAGTCTGTTAAAGACAAAAACTGTATGTTTCCTTGTATATGGATCATAATTTGAGTCTTTAGTCCCTGTATTTCACATTGTGCAGCAGTGGGAGCCAGGGAATTTGGACAGATGCACTGGAGAAAGGCATGCCTTCAGGGAAATGGGGTGGTAGAATACAGGTAAGAGGAAAAAAAATGGAGTACATTGTGGGGATAACAATTAAGTAGGGGGATTTGAGAGGCTGGGGTGACATGGATTAGCAGGGGAGTGTGAAGAATAATTGTAATATGAAATAGTTATATGGAAACATGATCTCTTGCAGCCCTAATTATAAAACAAAACAAAATCCATTACAAAGTGAGAAAGATGGATTGAAAGGAATTATCATGCATGGTCAGATAAAGGTGCTCCTAGAAACCATGGGTTATAAGCTAAATTTCCAGTCCAGGTATGGGATGTGTCTCCAGGATTTGGTGAGGGGGGTCCCAAATCCTCTCTACCACAACAAGGAGGCCTTTATCTGTCCTCTTATTTGCCCACCAGACTAGAGGGCAAGTCTTAATGGCTGAGAAAGTGCATACCTGTTACAAGACACACTCAGAGAACAAGCTAAAAGGGAGTTGGAAGGTTTCCCCTGCTAGCTAGCTTTCAAAGTTTTCTCTTAAAATTATTTTTCACTATATACCAACCCTACTCCCCCACCCACCTTCCACCTTTCTCAATCCCCATCCACCCCTCAGAAGGGGTAAGACCATTCTTGGGGAGTCAACAAAGTCTGGCATATCAAGTTGAAGCTGGACCATGACCCTCTTCCTCTGTCTCGTGGCTGTGCAAATGTATCCCACCATCGGTCATGGAATCCAAAAAGCCAGTTCATGCCCCAGGATAGGTTGTGGTGCCATTTCCAGCCCCTCTCCCAACCAATCAAGTCTCATAGTTGTGACTCTCATTCAGAGAGTCTAGTTTGATTCCATGCATGTTTCCAGTTATCAGTCCTTAGTCAGTGAGCTCCCTCTAGTTTGAGTCAGTTGTCTCTGTGGTTTTCTCCATCATGGTCTTCAGCCTCCCTTACTCATATGACTACTTATTCAACGGGAAATCAATCCAGTGCTTGGCTGTGGGTCACTGTATCTGCTTCCATCAGTTAGTTACTGCATGTAGGTCTATGATGACAACTAGGGTAGTCACTAATCCCATTAAAGGGGAAGGCCTCTTCCAATAGCCTCTCCACTATTGCCAGGAGTCTTAGCTGGGGTCATCCTAGTGACCTTGAGAATATTTTTAGCACCAAGTTTCTCTAACACCAGTTCCTGAAGGTGCAACTCAAGCTGCTGGTGGAGAAAGGACATCAGTGATCTGACCTAGTTGTGAACAATACAAACCAAAACAAAACACAGTGAGCATGAAACAACAACAATAGCAAAAACAACAGTAGCAGCAGCAAAAATAGCCTTCCAGCAAGATGTTCTCACCTATGACATGGTGAAGCAGTGCAAAAATTCTTGGGCTAGCAATCAGTCATCATTAGAGACACCTGTACTTAAAGTTTACAGTGCTGAAAGCAGAGACTCATGATTTCCCTCCCAGGTGATGAGAGTAAATGATGGGTAAGAGCTCAGTTGCAAAAGCATGTCAAAACCACTCCCTTTGAGGCTCAGTGACATTGTACAAGCTGGGACAGGAAATAGGTGAGAAAGGGAAGAAAGCCTGTGGAATCAAGGCCATTCCTCTAGACTTGATGGAACCATTGCAATCATGAATTCACAGCCAAGATGGTTGTCTGCATGGGTCAAGCATCAACAGAATCTACCAACAATCTGTCAGACAAATTGGAGTTATTGAAAGACTCTGGGTCAGGAAGAATCCTTCTCTGATTGTCTTGGATACATAAAGTCACAAAACAAAAAGACGGAATCATGTGGGATGAATTTGTAGGAAGTGGAGGAAGTGGGTGTGGATAAAAAAGATGCTGTGTTATATATGCCTGTGTGAAATGGTGAAATACATTAAAATTAACATTTTTTAAAGAAAGTGATTAGGAAGAATGTGACAGAAACATCTGAAGTGTATATGTGAAAATCTGATAGTGAAATAGACAACTAAAACAGTAATGAAAACCTCTATATAAAGAGAAATTTAGTGCTTAGTACATTGTCTGCTGTGACATATAAAACATGGTTTCATACTCTGTCACCCATACAAGTCATTCTTTCTTCCATAATTATCAGAATGAGCTCCTACTAATACACTGTGCAGCAAGAAAAGTGTTGTGTGAGAATTTCAACTACCATCGCTTCACCTCTGCCTATGATCTACTCACCAGTGGCCACTGGAACTGGTCCTGAGGCTGTATTGAGTATTTCTGTTTGTGATTGTCATCTACTCAGGACATCATAACTATTTGTCTGGTTACTGCTTCATCCCCATCAGAGAGAAGCATGTTCTCATTTCCCACAGTGGTCAAGTCACAGAAGAAGAGCATGAATCTGTTCACGCTCCTCACTCATCCCACTTCTTCTCTTTGCAACACTGCTTGAATTTTTATTTTGTACTCACCATTGCCACTTTCTCTCCTCCATTCTCTTCTGGATCTTGTTTGGCTAAGTGATTTCTTGGTTCAACCATCACTGTCACATTTACAATAATTTCTTTTGTATAGGTCTCTTCTCAAGTCCATTAATTCGATTTTGTAAATCTTTTGACAGTGTCTTAGTATGTAACCCAAGCAGGCCTTGAATCTCCAAGCCCCCTGATTCAGCCTTTCAACAACTTTCAATTCCAATATATGTTACCCTCTGTGCTTTCAAGCTATCCACCACATTAATACCATGAGAAAAAAAAATTTATAAATTTGCTCCTTTGGATTTGGACTGTAATCACTGAAGCTCCAAGGATAGAATAAAGCTAATAAATAAAAAAGATATATCCCTTGATTCTTGACTTTGGTTACTGCATCAAAATTTCAATACACTCATTAAATATTAACATCAGTGAAGAGATCCTATTTTCTCATAGGAAATTAATAAATTTGCTTTAAAAATATTTGACACAACTTTTGTTTATATCAGTTATTTTGAATGTGTCTCTTTTATTTATTAGACTAAGTTTTAAAGGATGGAGACATAGTTCTTTTCATTTTAATTTCTCAACTATCTAGATCAAACTCTAGTTCATGGATGTTTATAGAAAACATGTGTTTTTAGATTAAGTCTGATTTGATGAGATGGTATATTTCCTAGTTAATTTTCGTTTGTTTTACTTTAATTTTTATTTGTTACATGTATTTTTGCTGTGCAAAGTAACTGAGTAAAAAGGTAATGGCCAAGTGACACCATAAAAATATAAAAATTGCCTCACACTTTTACAATTAGTATGTGTAAAACCCATCAGCAGTATTAAAGTATTCAGTAACATCTTCATTTTCTGTAACTTGTTAGGAAGGATGAGAGTCAGTGAAACATGATTATTACATTAATCACTTGACATGTATATTAGATCAATATCAATATCCAGGTCAAAAGAATGTTCAGAACATGTTTTTTCTGAACGAGATAATGTATTAATTATTAATTTTTCAATTTTTTTTGAGTGTATCAAAAACTGAAGTTAATTCTGTGATATGACTTTACAAAGAATATAACATTTTTTTTTTCAGACAGGCTTTCCCTATAGCTTTGGAGGCTGTCCTGAAACTAACACTGTAGACCAGACTGGCCTTGAACTCACAGACATTCAGCTGCCTCTACCTCTCAAATCCTGGGATTAAAGGTGTGTGCCACCAATGCCCGGCAGGAAAAAACATGTTTTATACAGGGTTAAAAAGGAATTTGTTTACAATGTTTATAAATTTTCTACAAAAATTAAAGATTTTTCACTTTTTGGTCTTACAAACATGTATATATGTATAGGTTAAACATACACATGCACATATATATTCATATAAATAAATATATGCATATATACACATATGAAAACATAAGCAAATATCTAAATAAATCCATACATGGATGGTATATTATCAAATAAATATGAAAATTGTTTGAAGAGGATTGCATAGTAGAAATTCATATTTCACACAAAACTGTTAACATTATGAACATTTTCTTACAGAACTCCTTGTTAACTTATATGGTTTCGGCACCTTAAGGATCTTCTTTGAATTTATTGGAAGGTTTATTTTATTCTGTTTTCTATTTTAGAAATCATTCATTTTATTTTCATTATTTTAAAATAAGAAATTACTATAAAAATAGCTCACAAGAGCATAGTATTAAACAATAAAATCATAACTCTGGTTATTAGCAGATAAAAAGGAATTAAACAGCCACCATTTTCAAATATCAAACCCACCACCAACATAAGTTTTACTATGTGGTAAAATATATCAGTGAAGCACACAGAAAATAGCCATGGGAAATACTTCTAAATGTATATGTTTACAATTATAGCTTTTATTAATTAGTATTATACATTTGTGACATGACTGCATCCAGGCACAGCATGGCTCTTATTTCACATTCCTGAAAACAAGAATACTTTCCAGTTACTAGGGCCTTTTGAAGTCAATATTAGCTAATTTTACACTCTATGAAATATTAAGGATCAATTTATCTTTTTTATTTATTTCATGGTCTCTTCTTACCCATGAAAACACAGTAACCAATCAATAAGCTTTTTTTTTTTTAAATAAAATTGACATGAATTTGATAATATGCTTCTACTAAGTCTATATCTGTACTTAAGTCCCAGTTCTAATATTTTTGGTTTCATGAGTAGGTATTTGATTCCTTAGAAGTAGAAAATAGCTGTGCAATCTTAAGTGGTCACAGAGTTTACGCTTTGGCAAGGTTGAGTGAAAATTTGGAATCCCTAAATCAATATAGCTTGAGAATCTGCATTCCTAGCCAGCTGAGTCACTCTAGTTCCACTGGGCTGAGCAGTGTACTTTTGTAACAATAGTCTAGTATATTTACTAAAAAAAATAAAAAACATATTCTAGTTAGTTTTTTGCTTTATCCAAAATGCTCACAAGCTTCTTAAGGAATATGACTTAGGTATCTACTGGTTTTTGTGGATGTATTATACATTTCCCTCTGTTGAAATACACCCATAAATGAAGCCACAGGGGGAGACCTTTGAGAACTTGTGAGAAAAGTCCACATAAATAAGACAAGTGTTTTGTCACTTCTCTTCTTCCATAGCATGCATTTGCTTTTGTGCCCTTTCCATGTGTAGTAAAGAGGAGTAGGTTTTGCTCCAAAATGCCCATCATCGTTCCCACTTTTATTCAGAATGATGTTTCCAAGTGCAAGTATCCCTCTGACTGCATGCAGCCAATATGCAAGTGATCTTATCATAATGACTACACAACTGGAATTCAAGTGAACTTTGCTCACAACCCCTTGCTTAGCCCTATGAACGCTCCCGGAACATACGTTGTCTGATTCCCTGAATAAAGTTGCCTATTGCATGAGATATTAGTCTGCCTTAGTTTTAGACCCCACACTTCCACCTTCATGTTACTTCATAGAGCAGCAACAGCACTCTACATACAAAATCATAAACAAGTATTTAAATTGTTGTAGCAGCTTAGTAAATATAATTTTTCAGTTGAATAGATATTTGAAGAAAATGTGAAAGGAAGCAAGACAATATTTCCTATTTGTTGGTTACTTGTGGTTATGTGTGATGGGGATAAGTTATGTTTGCAGGAAATATAAGTTACTGAAAACAATTTAGTGTAAACAATTACTATAGATTGCCTAAGAGTAACAAAAAGTGAATAGGCAAGGCACATGTAAGCATATTTGAAGCTCATATTGGGACATTTGAAACAACCATGGCAGGAAATAGTTTAGAGATTTGCTGTGGCATATCCAATATCTTTCTAGACTTAAGAATAGTTGTATAGGTTACCCAAGAGGAGCTAACTCTGTTCAAGAAGAAATTCTGAACACAAAGGACTGTTCTAAGAAAAATGTTATTAACTTACTAATGAAATAAACACCTACACCCATATACAAAGTGGTTTAAAATAAAAGAAGCAGACATAATGAATTGATAATGTATAAATTCACTCCAGTGTAAGCAACTTAAGTGCACTAAAGAGCTTAATAGCTCATCATCTGAAATATGGCTGGAGTTAAATGACTTCTTAAAAACATGAAGGACCTTCTAAGATAAGTCATTTATATTTCATGGACTGTTGGTGCCAAAACATAAATACTGAGATCATCTCGACCTGCCCAGGGCCTTTGTACTCTATGCCTATGTATGAATTCCTATCAGAGGACTGGGGATTTGCCAAGCTTCATATAAAACTGCAATGACTTTTGAGGCCACTCAGGCCATTCCATCTACTCAAAAATGAAATTAGCCTTCTTTTTATAGGTTTGAAGCCACAAAAATTTGACCTCTATCTAGCACATCTTTATCCATCAAAATTATCAATACTGTGAGTAAGGGGTAGAAAGTTTAGAGTCAGTCACCAGAACATATAATTTGTAAGGTCCTTTATCAAGGTTTCTCAGATAAATTGGTTTTGCAAATGCATTTAGAGAGAAATAATTAACTTTGAGGGTCAAAATGGACGAGATATATGTAGGAAATACAACATTTCCATTCCTTATCTGGACTTTCCCCCTTTTTCGTTTCTGTTCACGTATTATGTATAAGGAGAGGGTCTTTTGTAAATTGAGTAAAGGGACACTCTGCTATACTAATTAAAGATATGTTCTGAGAATTCTCAAAAAATCAGCTAGGTATGTACAAATATTTCCCAGTTGGTATTTTACTCTGTACTTTCCAAAGTCATTTGTAGACCTCATTTGTCATGTGACTGAGACCTGAAGTTAAAATAACATCTCAATTATAAATTCTAAGAGGAAGGGGCATAAGAAAAACAAGGTGAAGTTCCTAGAATAAGAAAACCTGAAGTAAATTAAGATTGAAACATTAATTTGTGCAGTACCGAGTTAATTAGCCCATGAACTTGATAGGGGATGTAAGGAAATGTTTAGCACATGGTGTCCTGGAAACCCATGATACCTGGGTACTCATAAAGAATACAATATTGACTTGTATTCCATGCTCCCCACATTAGGTGAGTACGAGTACATTTAGCTATTTATAGAGTGTGTTGTGTTCGTTTGTTGTTTTTCTAAACTGACACCTGAGAATCAGAGATGTTAGCACCGTTTTGAAAGTATTTATTACCCAATACAGTTTCAATGAAGGGATGGTGTTGCATTATTTTACCCCAACACCTGCATGGCACAATAGGAAACTCGGGGGCAGCACAGATAATGAGCCAGTTCTCATGGACTTTTACTTTCCTGAATAATCCTTTGAATCCTCATCAATGTCAACGGCACTCAGACAGTTCTGAAGGCAGATGTTCCATCACTTCTGTGAGTAGGTAAGCCCCTCACTAAATAAACCCAAATGTTTTCTTTGGCACCAGAACCAGGCGTTCCATATTGCTTCAAATTTTAATGAAATTTTATTGGATGTATGTGGTTATTTGTGCATATTTTTAACAATGCTGTATCTGCATGAATGATGTAAAATTTAAACAAAAACATCTTAGATTTTAGCTGGGGATTTCATTAACATATAGTAAATACCAAACTAGAGTGTATGGGGATGATCTTATACACTCATTTTTTAAAGACTTTTCACATTAAAGCAGACACTGCAGGTCTGGTGAAGCTTTTTGACCAACAGACTTTGGGACAAAAGCTTGGAGCTGTTCATGGTATGTACAACTCAGATGTTTCTTATTTAAAAAAAATAATATTAGGAAGTATAATGTGGCAGATTCCAACAAGCAGTTAAAGAAAGAAATTTTTAAATGACATTTGTAGATATTAAAATGTATTATGGAACTTCATAATTCTTTCTCCAAATATGATGAGTACTGACTTACTTTTTTCTAGCATTTCTTATTACATGAAAAGTATGAGATTTTTTTGTACTCAATAATAATAAGGTGCGTTCTATTAATTGACCTTGTATTTTCCTCATATGTACACAATAAAGGTAGTTTTAGTAGTAAATAAACAGGATTACCTTTGGCAAGCATTGTATGTAGTGTGAGTACAACTGGCACTAAAAGAACCTCCTTCAATTGTATTTGCTTTTTTATTCTTAGAAGGAATTTCACATAAGCACATAGTCTATCTCTCTTCTCTTTGCTTTTACATTTTTATTTTCTTGAATTTCTCTTGTTCCTTGTGATCTCTGCTCCATTCACATTAATTCCCTTTCCTATAAGCACAGATGATATTTACAAAGGGAATCACCTGCCATCTGTGGTATTATATGATCCACTTGTCTAAAACATTCATTTCAGTATCATTACAGTAAAAACTGAAGAGGTGCAAAATACAAAAGTACGTCTTCCATTAAAATAACTACCAGCAAAAACTATGGCTGTACTGAGTTTTGTTGTAATTATGAGTGCCAGATAACAATTTGGAAATATATTAATAGGAACAACATTCTAGAGTACAACTATTGGACAGGTCTCTGCTGTCATGCTCTCTATAAGGAAATGGGGCAATTAATAATTAATGTTGCATCAACTGTTCTTTTAATTTATGCCAACCACTATGATAAATATATTCTGCATATCATTCCATTGAACTTTAACTAGTACAATAAAATAACAGTGCAAAAAGATGAATTATTTACATTTTATTTTGTATATATTAAATACATATTCTTCAAAAATTGTATACTTGTATACAAAATCACTTGACCATATACACCATTATTCCCTTGCCCCCTAACACGTCTCTAACTCATATCTTCTTTTTTTGTTTAGTAATGCACAGAGTCCAATTATTTTTGTTCATTGTGAATGAGGGGCATAGGCAGCCTACTACTGGCCAATTGACTCTCCCTCCTATCAGAAAATCGACCCCCACTCCTATATACTTTTAATAGCTGGACTGATAGTCTCTGCCTTCTACTCCCCTCCCCTCCCTCCATCCCCCCCTCTGTCTCACTCACTCTCTGTCCACTGGAGTCTGATGATTTCCCCTCTATATGCTTTCCATGTCATTACTTATAACCTCTTTATAACAGTCACTAAATTTCATACATGGTTCCAAAAGATCAGTAAGTCAGGCCTTATTAAACCTGGCTCAAGTGTCATATTTAGAAGCGGCCTGAACTACCCACTGCAGTGATTATTTGGGGATATAGGTAGTGGGTTCTTAAGTGATGGAAGAAAGGTATAAATTGAGATTATTTTCCTCTTGCAGGGAATATTACTCCACTGTCTCCTAGTAGTTAACCTATTTTCTTGAGAAAGCATCATATTTAGCATCAAAACAACTATATGGGTGGTGAAGAAGAAAAAAAAAATGAAGCCAGAACTTTGATAACAATACTTTCTTTCCTGAATAGACCTTTAAAATATAGTCTAATCCACCCCCAATGGGCGTGGTCAGTGGCACAGAGGGAGACAAATTGAGTATCTCACTACAGAGAACAGCCTTCAGAGACAGGAACAGCAGGAGATAGGGGAGAGGAGGGGAGAAAGAAAAAGGAACAGACACAGAGAGACAGAGAAAGAAAGAGAAGGATGTGCGGCAGGCAGGGCCCTATTAAAACAGAACATAGTGAATGTGTACAGGTGGTGCTCTTAGTGGCTGCAGCTGAGGGTGTATCCTGTCAGAATGCCAAGGACAGGCCAGTGCAGATGCCTGAATGCTAACACCTGGTCCTTGAAAGAGGCAAATAACCATCTATGGGACTAGGAACTTTCTATCCCCCCCTCCCTCCTACCCTTCTTCCCTGTTCACTAATTCTTTTCATTTTTCTTTTTCCTCTTCCCCACCTCTCCTTCTCTCTCTCTCTCTCTCTCTCTCTCTCTCTCTATATATATATATATATATATATATATATATATATAATTTTGAGGGGCTTGATCTTATGCATGTACTGCACATGCAGTTAAATAGCTGTGAATTCATGTATGACAGCGTCAAACAATAACCTGTTTCTTATAAAGAGGAGAAAGAGTAGAAAAGAAGAAAGGAGAGTGAGTGAGACAGGAAATAAATAATAGATATAACACAGTAACGATCAATAACCTAGGGCATGCTAGAGTGAGTCACAATCAAAGGTTTTGTTTACTCACAAGTTGGTCACACTAATGTTTTGTTTTAACTTATTTCCCTTTCCTCTATACAAATGGGTAAAAATGCCTCTCTACCTTTACCAGGCAGCCTCCTATATCTGTACAATTAAGAGGGGATAATTGATTAAGATTCTTAGGGTAAGAAAAAAGCAGGAGAAAACACTTTTTTTGGAAGAAGTAAGAAGATGGTGTGTTGGAAGTTAGAAGTGCACAGGAAGAAAATAGCATATTAAGGAAAGAAAGATCTCATTGGACAGTGGCGGAGCATTCCTGAGACTACTCTTTCAGACACATCTCTGTGCTAGGGAGCAACCTACCCATTTTGTGAGACAAAATTCATCTTCTCAGCTTTCAACCCCCATGGATTTTGTTTAAATTTCTCTGACAAGTGAATCAAAATTATAGTGATGCTTTTATGGATATCATGTGTACGTTATGATCAACACAAAATGAATAAATATAAATACTTTTGTTGTATATACAGATTTTGACATTATGCAGATATCAAACACCTTCTGTAGTCTATGCAGAAGATGGAGAGAAACTATCGCAGATTTGACTATGATCATTATATTTATTAATTTAATGTTTACTTTTTGAATAAATATAAATGGCCATCTTGGTTCATTTCTTTTTGAAGCATCTGCCATTTAAGGCAATCTGAAGAAATATGTATTATTGATAAAAGATTTTGTGAATGTTTTAAGATCCTATATTTGTTTTTAAAATCCTTTCCTGTATAAATAACGCATGATTACCTGGAAAAACCCTAAACACCACACAAGAACACAGTATAATAGAAATGAGTCCTGGAGGTTAAGAGAACAAGTTTGACAGCGCCTGGTCTAGTTATCAGTATTGCACAAGGTACCCAGGGAGAAATTGCACAGTCATGAGCACTGTATCTAGTAAGAATCTTGAATGTTCAGTTGAAGTGCGTTGTGTTTAAACATGAAGTATGAATATGAACTGAGAGCTTGAATATGGCTATCGTTATATATATAATAGAAGGTTTGGCATTTTATAGAATTCTATTGGATATGATAAATTTGGCAAGAAAAGAAGTGGCTCAGATTGTATTTTAGAGAGGTTTGTAAATTAGAGGTTTGCACTTTACTTGGAAGATTTGATACATAGGATAGCAAGGAGGAAATGATGCAGTTTTGATGCCAAGACACAGAAGACTGATACAGTTTGATTTCAAGATCAAGGCTAATACATGGAACTTAATGAGATTTTTTTATAAAAATTGTGTGTGTGTGTGTGTGTGTGTGTGTGTGTGTGTGTGTATTAAAAAGATCAATCTGTTGGTAAATATCTTGGTGTGAACCCATGTGTGCCTTAGTTTGTGTCTCTGGCACATAAATAGAAGGAAAAGGACAGTTGGGTACTACACACCATTAATCCTAGATGAGGAGATAAGAAAATCTCCAGATTTTGCTACTCAGTTTTGCTGAAATCAATCAGTGAGCTCAAATTTCAGTGAGAGGACTTTACTTAAAAATGTAAGCTGGGAAGGGACTAGGCCCTCCCTCCTGCCTAGTCCCTGTGGAGTGGGGGGAGGGAATGGGGGGAGGGGTGTAGGGGGACATGGGGGGGAGAGGAAACTGGGAGTGATGGAACAGATATGTGATGGGGGATGTCCTTCTGTATGCCGTGAATATAAGTTTGTCTCATTGCTTGATGAATAAATGTTAGTCTGGCCAATAGGTAGACAGGGTGTAGCCAGGCAGGAGGTATACGTGGAGCTACCAGATTAGGAGAACTCTAGGAAGAGGACAGAGAGGGAGCTGCCAGAGAGAAGCCACGTACCTGCCAAAAGAGTAACATGCTAGAGCATCAAAGGTAAGCCGAGACCATGTGGCAATAATTAATAGAAATGGGTTAATGGAACCTGGCTGGAAAGAAACTCTGTCTTCAAATGGCAAGAATTTCCACATGAAACCTGACAACAGCTTAAAAAAGTTTCTGAACCCACAGAAACAGAGCTGAAGTGGGCTTCCTAATTTCATAGTCTTATGCAGGCCATGATGGGTGAAGAGCTTGAGTACAGCATGGTGGATTCCTGCTATAGTACAGAGGAAAGCACTGCTTCTTGGTAACAACATTTTCTCAGATGAGCTCTGTTTGCTAGAGGCAAGCAGAGACACAGCTGCTTCAAGAGAGGCTTCCTGACTCAGCATTAGTGCCGAAAACCCCAGGGATCTTTCTAAAGAGACTTTTCTATCAAGCAATTAAATGGTGTTTATGAGCCGGCGGTATGCTTCTTGGTGGTGACATGACCTAGAAGCTGCTCCATGAAGCCTAGACTCTCAGGAAGCCAAGAAATAGAGTGGGGTCAGCCTTCTCTTTAATCCTAGCCATGCTGTTTAGCAGATTAAAGATTAATGTGGTCAGAAAAAGAAACTGGAATGACTGATTCAGATGAAGAAAAACCTCTAAATGGTTTACAGGATGATTAAAAATATAAGTAGGCTTGTTTGAGAACAGAAAAAGGAGATTGTCCTTAAATAAGAAATAGAGTAGCTGAGTGTGGTAGCACATACATTTAATGCCAGCACTCAGGAGGCACAGGCAGAGGCAGGCAGATATCTAGGAGTTCAAGGCCAGCCTGGTCTACGAAGTGAATTCCAGGACAGCCAAAGATACACATAAAAACCTTGTCTTTAATATATATATATATGTATATGTATATGTATATGTATATGTATATGTATATGTATATGTATATGTATATGTGTATGTGTATATGTATATATGTATATATATATGTGTATGTGTGTGTGTAAAAGAAAACAGTAATTTGAAAAAAACATACAAAGAGAGGAATTATATAGATCTGGATATGGTATGTTAATGTGTTGTCTTTAAATTGTTTAAGTGCTGAGGAAGAGCAACAGCTGCTAAAAGACATTTGATTATAAATGCTGCTGGCTTAATCCAATTTATATATTTTATTTATATATTTTATAAATGCCTTGACTTTAAAATTTAAGTCTAAGGACAAGTTACATTGGAAAAAAGGCTCTGCTTTTGTTTTCATAGAAGATAAAAAGCTTGAATTACTTCCACACTTATATGGTTTGATCATACCAGATCACCTGAAACAGTAGTCCAGGTGATTCAGCACCCAAATCAGCCCCAGACTACTATGTCCAGGAATTGGCCACAATTCTGGGTTTTCTCAGGACCCTCTTAGTATTGACAGTGCCCAAAACAGCAGGAAACAATTTGAAAAGAACTACATCAATTTATCCAATTATTGTTTGTAAGTATTTGTTTTCATTTAAATATGGTAGGTTATAAATGGTTAATGATTGTAGATTTGATGTCTACTTTGTTATACGTCTATTTCTATTCTTGTGTAGACATTGCATTTAAATAGCTCTTTTAAAAGTATAATGTATTATTAAATACAGATTATGGATAGCCACCTATAATAGACAAAGCTTATGCTAGTTAGGTTTTTGGTATATAAAGAGATATATTTCAAATAGATTGGTATTCTTCAAAACCTTTATAGACCTTCAGAATATGGTATTTAAAATGATTTATTAAGGTTTTTCATGACCATGAGGCACAACTTCTCCTGGCAACACCAATTACATCAGAGAGGAAGATGGGCATCAAAGAAACTCTTTATGGAGTTTTCTTTCACTATGGCAGGAAGAACTATTTGGATAAGTAATTGTTCTTGCCTGGACTGCTTGAAATTAGGCATGCTGTTCTAAGTGGACAAGCAGGTTACAAAGAAAAGTTACTGTTGAACTTGTCAAGGGACAGAATGACCTTCAAAATATCTGCTAGACATTCTGGACCTACAGGCTGTAGAGGGGTGACTGTCCAGGTAGCAATATGTCTCTGTTATTTCTAGAGTTTATATATTATCCTTCTGAAGTCTTTGATGGAGTTAAAGACAGATAGATATAGTTATGGTTTTTCTTGGTTATGATAAATTACACTTAAAACTTTAGAATCACAAAGACAGGATAGATGTTAGAAATTTTATTTAACTTTTGTAAAATGTTAATGGACTAAATATTGTAAATTATAATTCTTACCTGATGATTTTATTATTATATAAAATTTTACTGTGTTAAAGTTAAAACCTTGCTTTTTATTTAATCAAAATAGGGGATGATGAGGTGTGTCCTTCTGTATGGTGTGAATATGTCTCTCTTGTTGACGATGAATAAAGCTGTTTCAGCTAATGGATAGGCAGGATGTAGCCAGGTAGCGAGTATAGGCTGGGCTACCATACTAGGAGAATTCTAGGAAAAAGACAGAGACTGAGTCTCGAGTGATATGCCCTGTAGCCACCAAAGGAGTAATATGCTGGAGCATCACAGGTATGCACAAAACCATGCGGGATACTTAGATTAGTAGAAATGGATTAAGCAGGGCCTGGATGGAAAGAAACTTTGTCTTCACATATTCAACATCTTGGGTCAGCACACAAATGTGACTACACAACAAACATGTATACATATACACACAAATACATAAATAAGAATTTTTAAGACTAGCAGTGTTAGAACACTTTGAATTAGAATACTTGATTAGCATTTAAAAGACCCTGTTACCAACCCCGTACCAAAGTGGGCAAGAAGAAAATAAATAAATCCATATAATCAACTTGTTTTAAGGGGTAATTGAAGAAGTAAATAAAGAGTAGTAAACAAAAAAAGGAAAGAAAAAGAAAAAAGAAAAAAAAATGGGGTCATAGTTTGAATATCTGACAGATGATGTGAATATAAAAGAAACAGTGCATGCATATAAAAGTCTGTACATCTCAGAATATTTTAAAAGGTAAACGTGGGTTCTTTGATTATCTATTTTAAGAAAATTTAATTATGGGGAATATCATGTTTTCACTAGATGCTTTGTGCTTTTGGACTCACGGTAGCAATGCCAACAGAGAAACTGGGCTAATATTTATTAAATGTCTCAGTCTGTTCCAGTCTTTTTCCAAAATGAAATCTGATGAGCCTGTTCCTTTAAAGAGGAAATGGTTAAACACTTGTAAATTCTTTCCACACTGTAGCTGAGTACTTCTCCATTTAGATGTGTCTATTGCTTCAGGGCCTGGGACTTAACAAAAATAGTGGAATCTTATGTACTAATTGCCATCAAATTTCTGGTTTTCTTATTAAATATTACTACCCCATCCCATGGCTGTAGGTGTTAATAGTTAATAGATATATATTTTTTGGCTGTCACCAGGAAACATAGTTTATGAACCAGCTTGAAAGTCCCTGTAGGTCATGTTCCATTAGCAGCCTCTCCAACTTTGCAGACCATTATGTTAATTGAAGAGTACTAATTTCTGACTGTTGAAATCTATTACTCAGTCATATGAAGATCTATATGGATATCAATGAGCCATTTATATGACTCTGCCTCTAACATCAACCCTGGCTGGTAGAAGTAGGGAATCTTTCTGTTTCTAAGTGGGGTCACTGCTCCTTTTAACTATGTCCCTTTCATTGCTTGTGTTGTTATCATTTGAGACAGAATCTCATGTAGCCCAGGTTAGTCACAAACTTGATATCTAGCCAACATGGATACTGAAATCCTGATTCTGTAGCTTCTATTGTCCATATAAAGGGATAACAGATGTGAGTCAACATGATCAACATTGTCTGTACATTCATTCCTCTTATACCTGTATTTTTTTTTGTCTTTTAAAATTTCATACAGCATATCTTTGACATATTTTACTGCCTTTCTACCACTTATTTCATAACCCTTTCTCACCCTCCTATCCCTTCACACTCAATATTAAGATATTTTCTTATTTTGTTTCTCCACTGAATTCAGTTTTTGTTGTTAAGCTAGTCTTTGGGAGTGAGGCCTGCATGGCACATGGTCAATTTACCAGGAGTCATGTCATTAAGCAAGCAAAACAAAATAGTAAAACACCTGACTCCTGTAACCCCCTGCTTTCAACAGTTAATAGCCTCTCAAGTTGTGGAATATTTCTTATCTTTCTTTTGTTGGGAATACATCTGGGTGGAACTTGAACAGGTCTTAGGTATGTTCTCATAATCTCTGTGAGCTCATATATACATTGTCCTGTTGTACCAGGAAAACTCTGTTCCTTGATATTAACAACCTCGATTGACTCTAACAATCTTTCTCCTTCTTCTGAGATTCTTGATCATTTGAGTGTGGGGTATAATACATATGTCAGATTTAGAACTGAATATTCCAGTCTTTTATTCTCTACATATTGGTAAATTGAGGGAAGGTCTCACGTTAATTTTCATCTGTTGTAAGCAGATGATTTGCTGGTGTGAGTTGAGAGATGCTTTGATCTATGAGTATAGCTATAAGTCAATATGAGTTATTTTAATACTATGGCAATTTAACAGAGTAATAGTACCGAGTTCTCCCCTAGGGCTTATAAAGTATGTACTTACATGTTCTTGGTCCCTTTGAAAGTTACATGTATGTTTTCTAAAGCATGTTCTTAATTTTAATCGTAAAGATAGGGTGAGCATCACAGGCTCTGAACACTTTAATAGAAGCCCATCATTATCACCTCATACCAATATAAAAAACAGCAACTATATATATGCACCAGCAATCATTAAAGTTTTTTTCTCTTAATCCTTCAGTTTTCTATATTATTCATAATTGAAACATTTCATTTGCACAAAAAGAAAGAAACCAGAAAGAACTATTTATACACTAGGGAAGTTACTTCTTTCTTTTGTTCTTTCTTTTCTTTTTTTTCTTTCCTGTCTCTTTCTCCTTTCTTCCTTCCTTTCTTTCATTGTATTTCTGTAACAAGGTATCAGAAGGAAACTGCATAACATTAGACTTCTGAGGTGTGTTGTGAATAACCACACACTTCATTCGGTACAGTGGGTAAGTTATGCCTTTTATTCTACCTCCCCATGCAATATAAACTCTTCTCTGTAAAATGAAAAGAAGGACTGGAGAAGTATGTCATCCAGTATCATGATGAGCCAGAAGAGTAAAACACTTTGTTGTCAATCTATGTCCTTTTATTTGTCACTCATACACCTACTTCCAAAGATAATCCACAGATTAATCGTTCTGTTTCATCAATTTTAAATAGTTAACTCAGGTAATTTGTACACAGTCAGTAATTTTATTCAAGAAGAAAACTGAAATTCTGTTGTAAATGTGGAAGCAAGTTGTAGAATGTTAGAAGTATATTTAATGACCATGTTTACACAAGGGAAATAGGTGGCTAATAATTGATCTCTGATAGAGGGAAAGAATTATAGTAACTATGTAATCGCATCACTTCACATTCTCTAGGCCAGTTTCTCTCACTAGCCCATGTACAATCCAGGCAATAGAATGTTGTCCAGGTAAGTAGATAGTTGATGAGAAAGATGTTGGTTTCAAGAAAGACTGACCCATTGTGAATTCAATAGGCTCAGTGCCATGCTAGAAGGAATTTAATTGTTAAAAAGGTTGGTTATTACATTGGCATGGCTTCTAAAACTGGATAAATACTTATTTCTAAGGTACTACTTTTAAAACATGACCACAGGGATATAATGGTACGTTTTGGATTGTCTGTTCTTGCAAAAGTTAAGGTCTAGAAGAAGATGTTATTATCAGCACCTAGAATGTAAAGACCTCATATTCCACAGAACAGTTGATGTATAGCTGTGGTTCAGGACTTAGAATTCTATGTAAGGGCCAGAGTGAGAAGAAGTTTTTTTGTACAGTTTGAATATTTTAAAATGAGAAAAGTCAATTTTTTTATGTCTTACTAAACTGTGCACCAGTATAAAATAAAACAGTTGGGAAAGAAATGTGATAAAATCAGGCAAGCACATGTAAAATTTACAGTGCTCACCATTTACTGAGAGGAATGCCAGTGCTTTTCCATAAACAGAAAGCAGAACTGAAACCAGGAAAATAATCAATATGGAAAGACCTAAAATTAGCAGAAAATATAGAGGTATAGCAACTAGATTAAGCAGCTATTGTAAATATGCACATGTAAATAATTAGGCGTGACAATACAGAACCATAAGATATGACTCAAGTTAGAAAATATCAGTATATTATCTATAATATAATATCTGAACAAATATACTAAATTCACTGATATGTAAGACATGAAATTTCACAATATATAAGTTCATCAGAAAGAAAAATTATAAAACCTATTATAAAATACTTTAAGGTATTGATTAAAATATGTGCAAAGATCTTCAAAGAATTTTTAGGAAACTGACTCAATCAGCATAATTAATAATAGTAACAATTAATTTAAAATATTATTCAAGGTCATCAGCAATAGCTTATATATTACAATGTACAACTGGAACTCAATATTAGTTTTTCAAATATTAAACAAAAGATAATATTTCAATGCTATAGATAATGCATACTAATAAAGGTCATTACATGTCAGAATGTTAATTTTGTAACTGATAACTTCTTAATATATGTAGAAGATGGGATCTATTTCTAATTACTTACATCATATTTTTTTTAAAGTGATTAATCTATGTATTCAGGAAGAGAAACTCTTAAATGGACTATCTGTTTAATTGTTGAAGATAACACAATATACCAAATAAAAATATCTCTTTAATCATGTATCATTTCATCTCCTTTTATGAAAAATATATAATATTGCTAATTAACTTAATTAAGAATTAGAATCCCATTATTTTTAGTATTAACTCAAAAGTTTCATTACATTTATTTATTTATTTACTGTTTGGTTTTTCGAGATAGGCTTTCTCTGTATTGCTTTGAAGGCTGTCCCGGAACTCGCTCTGTAGTTGAAGCTGGCATTGAACTGACAGAGATCCCCAGGCCCCTGCCTCTGGAGAGCTGGGAATAAAGGCATGTGCCACCATTGCCCAGCTTAAAAAGTTTTTGGTGCTAAACACCATGTCCAATAAGTTATGTGTCAATTTTCCTTATAACATTTCTATAATCAAAACACCTTGCATTTAAAATGTATAAAGCACCAACATTATTATAGAAGATCAAAGTTTCAATGATGTTTCAAATAGGGCTGATGAATTAGGAGGAATTTTTCTGTCATAGTTAGCTTCAGCTAACGTCATAGTTAGCTTGATGTATCCAGGAAGAGGGAACTTCAACTGAAGAATTGCCTCAATTGAAATGTCCAGTGGTCATATCTGTGGTGAATTTTTTTAGATTGGCAATTGAGGTAGGAGGCCCCAGATTACTGTGGGCAATGTCTTCCATGAGTAGTTGGTTATGAGTTGTATGAGGAAGGTACCAAGCAACTCACCAAGCATCATTCCTTCAGCATTTTTGCTTTACTTCTTGACTCAAGATCCTTTACTTAAATTCCTGCCTTGCCCTTCCTAGAAAATGGTGGGCAACACCAAACTAAAATAGATACTGCCTAGGTATGTGAAAATAATAATAATAAAAAACTTATAGAATTACCACATTATCTGTTTAATCAATTTCTTTCTGAGTGAAGAAGAGTGGCACATTTGTAATATTTCATGATGAAAAACTTAAACCATTGTTGCCTAGTTTTAAATTTTAAGATGCAATCTTACTTCTTACTTTATTCCTGTTTTCTGAAAGTCAAATGGGCTGTGTCTACTTGGTGTGTTCCCAGACAGCATAAAAGAAAACACATTCCATGTCTTATATTATTTAGTTGGATGTAGTTACTTCTATCCAAGAATGCCAAAGTGGTAGGATGCATACACCACCCTCTTTTTTTTCCCCCATAATAATGCAATTCTTGACTTCTGATGATTGCGTGAAAGCTAGAAATAGAATTTGTAAGTCAGGATTTATCCAACCTTCTTCATGAATGAGGAGAATTTTGAGGAGAAAATTATTTCTCTCTAGTAGATTCCCTTCCCTAGGTTATAAGCCTGGCTTTCACTGAATAGTGAGTGCATCAGGGGTTTATAAGAAGAGGTGCGGGTATATCCCCTGGAAGAGCAAGAGGTGAGACAATGACACCGGGAAAATGTGTACAAAAGGTGTAATCAGCAAAGGATAAGGGTATACAGTGGGGGCTTAAGTGAAGCATATCTTCAGAGTGGCAGCTGGAGTGACAGTGAGAGGGTTTCTTTCCTTTCTTTCCTAAATATTCCTCATCCTGGCAAAAAAAAAAAATCCCTCTCAAACTGAAAATATAAAGAGATAAACACAGATACTTTGTACTGAACTTGGGGCTGTTACCTTGAAACTGAAAAATGATAACAACTTACAGCATTTCCCCCACCCAGACTGGAGTGACAGTAGGGCTGTATGTCCATGACAAAAAAGAAATAGACTATTGATTTCATTGTGTGAGCACTCTAAACTAGAGGATTAGATCACCACAGAGATGATTTTGAAGGTGGCTAGCCTGGAGATCCAACCTGTATTGTACTGGAACAGTGAGATGAGGAAAATGATGACTGTTGACAGAGAATGGAGGGTAGAAAAGGATGCGTGATGTTGAGGGCATCCTTCTAATGTGAATCTAAAGGCCTGTTCTTGGCCTTTAGAAGTATAAATGCATTCACATTGGGGGATGTTTTACTTCAAGGTACAACTGATTGCATCAGATTCCTTTGCCTAGTTCATACATATAATTTACCACAGAGGAAAAGATTAATTTCTGGGGCACACTTCAGAATGAATTCCATTTCTTGGCAGAAGATGAACCCTAAACCAGAAAGTACTAGAAAGCTGATATTGGTGTCTGTTTAGAGTTAACACACAAGACTGGCCCTGTATGTTGTGCGTTTTCAGCTGAAGGCCTCTTTATCCCCACTTACAGGGTTCTGCTCTCAGTTCTGTTTTTGTATGAACCCTCTGTGTTAGGAAAAATCTCTACACTGTGAGTCATCAGTCATTTTGATTACTGCCAAGC
Organism: Phodopus roborovskii; assembly: GCF_943737965.1. NCBI lineage: Eukaryota > Metazoa > Chordata > Mammalia > Rodentia > Cricetidae > Phodopus > Phodopus roborovskii. The sequence continues at coordinate 10,994,147 of NW_026126461.1, forward strand.
ATACCCATTACCCTAGAGTGAGAAAAATAATACATCACACATGACAAATTCAAATCCGAACTCGCAGAAAGAAATGTAACAATAGCTCAATTAACCTGTGGATGCTTTTGGCAGACATGTGCTTTTCTTAGGTGCAGTTTATAAACCATAAAACTTCAGGAAGAGGGTAATTTAAAACAGATCAATGTAAAGCAGATTTGCAGAGAGGCATTGACTATTTTCTTTTACTGCTGAATTGCCACAATATTTCCCCTAATTAATTTTAAGCATTGCTGTATCATATGATATATTCAGAAAAAGGATATTATTTAAAAATATGTTTAATTAAAGACCCAAGGGGGATGAATTCACTCTCCTGAAAACTAAGTGTTTATAGTAAGCTATTAACTCCATTAGGTACATTGAATTTGCCAAGTTCTTTGTTAGGATTTTGTTTATTTCTTATACAATGGCAACATTTGTCATCACCAGTTTATCGTGAGTTGAGGCAATTCTTGGAAACCTGTTTTTTGTTAATAAAGTCTTATGTGAAATTTACAATAGAAAACTGAAGTTTGAATTCACAGACAAAAATGATTGTAAACATCTTAGGGTACATATGCTACTTGATGACCATACTATTTTCTCCCCCAAGAAATATGCTTAGAAATCTTGTTAAAACACCTTTTCCTTCATGATAAATGAGTTATTAGCTGAGTGTTCTACCATACATATCAACACAAAAAAGATGATTTCAGTTCAGCTCTCACCCTTCCCAAAGGAAAAATGCTTACCAGAAATAGAAGATGTGTGTATATGTATGAATGTATGTGTGAATGTGCACGTGTGTGTGTGTGTGTTCATCAATATGATAAATACTCTTTAAAAATGCATTGGAAAAAAAGCGATGTCTCAGTCTGTAAGAGATGAGCATCTGATGCTTTGCTGAGGCCAGGGTAAGTGGATCCCTAGAGCTCATTGACTAGCCAGTCTAGTGGAATTAACAAGTGTCAGCCTCAGATATCCAATCTCAAAAGTAAGGTGAAGAGTAATAGCAATATATCTAACATTAACCTCTGTCCTCCACATGTCTTTACTTACATGTGCACATGTGCATTTTGATCTGGATGCACACATACACTTATGTATATGTGAGTGTATGTATAGGTATATATGCACACATAGGCATGAAATCACACACACACTTCACAAACATAAGTAAAAAAAAAAAACAGTAATAATTATAGATTCGATAAAATACTGTGCCAAACTTTGTATTTTATTAATTTTCTAGTATCTGGGAAAAGGTCCTAAGAGCATCATTTTGTAATCTTTATTGCTGCTTCAGCATTTAGCTTTAGCTTACTACTTTAATAACAATATTATCTCACCAACATGTCATCATTTCCCACAATGAGTCATGTTTTACTTTGGTTATCCTACATGAACACTGTCCCAAATAACATTTTAAGGGAGAGACAGGGTCATTGACATCCTGAAGTAGACTGTTTCCCTGAGAAGGGTATCTACAATTATGACCTAAGAACTATAACCATAAAACTTTTCTTCGGAATTTTATCTTTCTCTGTTTCTTTTATAGTCCTTTCTCTCTGTGTTGGCTAATATTATTCTTTTGTCCTCACTTGTTATCAAAAGTGAATTCATAATATATTTAAACAGCTTTCTTTAGCTTCAAACCCAAGATGTTTTCAAATAAATATTTTGGAGCCTAAGTGTTCATGAGTACCTTTAACACAGTGTTTCTCAACTTGTGGGTCACCACCCCACTAGGGTTGCATATTAGACATCCTGTATGTCAGATAATAACAGTATGATTCATAACAGTAGCAAAATTATAGTTATGATGCAGCAATGATATAATTTTGTGGTTGGGGAGTCACCATAAGATGAGGAAGTGTATTAAAGGGTCATGTTAGGATGGTTGAGAACCGCTGCTTTAGCATAATGGAGGTGGTTGTGAGCTTATGCATGTAGATTTTAGTAAGAGTCACCATTAATCTTAAGCCTTCGGTGTATGCCAAAATAAAGAAATAAAAGAAGGTTACACAGTATCCACTTGTAGTTCTTGTGCCAGAGGGAACACACAAACCCTTTCTTAAGCTACCCAGTAAAAGTATCAGAGTCCTTGCTCAGATTGGTCAGAAATAGGAGATAATCCTGACTTAATTCACAGTGACAGGACTGGAATGCAGAATACAATTAGCAAATAGTCAAACAGAATTAACTTTTGGAGAGGAGACCTATCATCCTGAAGCTCCTGTTATCACTGTAAACCACAAAAGTTCTTCCTCAGACCCAGCTTCACTGTGATAGAAATTAGACAAAGATTGGCCTTTGGAGATAGTCTCTACTTTTCCCTCTGATATGACTTCCAGAAGGAACTTCCTGTTAATACAAAAAGCCTTCAAGAATCTATGTCTTTCCTTATATTTGCTTAGTATTAGAACCATTCCCTCTGATTTGATCTGACACAACGATTCTTGGCATTTGTTGTTTTAAATAATGTGATATTAAAGTTATTTGTACATTTCTCAAATAGATAAAAGAACATGTTCCTGTGCGTGAAACAATTCGTTTCTGCTTGATGACAATTACTTCTGTCCTCACAAAATGTTAGGTTAGGACCTCTACCACATGAATGACAGCTGTTGTGTACATGCTGTATCATTAAAAATGAGCAAATAGCTTTAATCTAAGTAAAAAAAAAATGGCCACCAATGTCTTGGAAGGTGGAATTCAGTTGTCCATTATATAAACTTTCTCTGTCTAGAAAACAATAATACAAATTTCAGACCCATGTTGCTCATTAATCATCTGTATCTGGGAAACAAATAGATTCTCTCATTAGAGATATTCTATTGGCACAGGTCATGTAGCCAAAGCCCAGCTATGGTTTAGTATATGTTAAAGAGAAATAATTGTAAAACTTTGAACAAATGAGACTCCACATTTAGCTGGATATGGTGGCACGGGCCTAATTTCCCAACCCTAGCATGAAGGCTGAGGTTATTATCTGTTTCCTGAACTGAATTCAAACTGAAAGACAGTCTCTTCTATGAAATAAATCTTTCTCTTGTGTGTCCCCTAGCCAGACTAATCTCTTTTTTTTTTTTTTTTTCTTTTCTTTCCTTCAACCTCTCCTTCTCAATTTCCATTCATGGTTCCAACATTAGTTGCCTTATTAAATAATGCACTACATACTAGGAAATAACAACTCACTAGTCATTACTACTTCCTTTTTCTCAACACATTATTTCCACAAACAAACTAAATATTGCCACATCTAGAAGTTGCAATCCATTTACTTACTATAATGGAATTCTTGAGACTAAATATTTTGTAATTAAACAAAATTTACTTCGATCACAATTCTACAAATAGAGGTGTTAAAACATGGGAACTACATCTGGTTGAGGGCCTTGTTCTCAATCATAACATGGCATTTGGCTCTATATCAAGGTGTTCTGAGTTCAGGAGCATGAGGTGAATAAGCAAAGGAAGAAGAGATCAGGCACTTGTTAACAACTTATTCTTGTGATATAAATCTCACCATCATAGAATTTGCAGTTCATGAGTATTGAGTCTCTACCAAAACATGTCTCAATACCATCACTTGCTCAATAAAACTGCAACATGAGGGTTGGTAGGGGTTAACCATGTTCTAACCAGAGCAATATGCCATCGTTTCACGTAATTTTTCATTTTACCTTTTGTTTATTTTTGTTTGTTTGTTTGTTTTTTGTTTGTTTGTTTTGTTTTGGTAAGACATGAAGCTACTTCGGTGACCTATACCTTAATCATTTACATATCCATTCTTTGGATTTGCTTCATCTATTTTACATTTTAATTACTAAAGACTATTGTTCTGATCAACCCCTGTCAACACCCTCCCTCCCTGTAAGTCACATCCTCTAGTTTATATCTTTTGCTTCTACTTTGTGATCCACTGAATTTTGTGTGTCTATGAGTTTGGAACTATGAGGTGGAGCTTGGTGATCTTACCTGTGAGAACAGAGCAGAAAACAATGGCTCCCTTTGTCCATGAATTCTTTTAACACCAAAATTCCTTATGGAGTATATGAACCCTTCTCCCATCCATGTCTGACTATTTAAAGGCGTAGCCAGATGCAGACTTCATACAGGGAACTGAAACTGCTCTGAGCATGGAATTAAAATGATTTTGACATAACCTGAATACACTACTTCATAGCTTTTTCAGCCAACATTTCTGAACCTTCTTCAGTGACGCTCCATGAGCGCTAGAGATTGGGTTATAATTGTCCTGCTCATGGCTGAGATGGCATATGTACTTTATTCTCAGTGCTCCGAGTCTCTGAGACCAACACCTACTTTAACTGCAGAGAGAAGCCTGTCTGAGAAAAGAGTCAGCTTTAGCTTTTGTATGTTGGTAAAACATGAGTATTTAAATGGCTCTTTGATGCCATATCAATTTAGATGAAGAACTAATAACTTCTTTCCTTGGGCCTAAGAAATCCACAAGCACTTTTTTTTTTTTTTTTTTTTTTTTTGAGGTTGGTTTGTTTGATAGGGTTGTTTGTTTTTATCTTTTATGTTACCAAGAATGAATTTCTCCCTAAGTGACAAATCTAAAATCCAATAAGGGAGCAGCAATTACACCCCCCCCAACAATCATACCATTAATACTGTTACTGCACCAGGAGGCACAGCCTGCCTGGAAGGCTGGTATTGTAGTTCACGGGATTCACCGTAGGTACATTAATGTGTTTCTAGCCATAGGAGCTAGCCTGCATAGCACCTTTGGCACTACTAAGACTAGCCAGCAGGGAAAGAGTTTTTAGCTGCATTTCTCTATACCTTGCAAACAAGATGTGTGGTTTATTTAAAACTAGGGTTTGTAATTTAATTCTGGGAGACAACAAAAATACATGGCACTATGAGTCTTCCATAATCAATGGTTCACCTTATGAAGTCATATCTCATAGCTGCCACTGGGATATTTATTTAGTAAACAGTGACTTCTAAGAGCAACTCTATCTCGCCATACAGAGCATACTCCTTTCATGTTTGATTGGCTTTCAAGATAGTTGGTATCTATTTAACTTATATGACACCTTTAGTTTGGGTGACATCCTCGCCCTTCATTGTCTACCTCATCTCTGCTTAGAGTGTGTGGTGATATGAATGAGAAGTTTGTGGTAGTATCACGCATTTGAATAATTGGTCTTCATTTGGTGGGGCTCTTTGGGTAGATTTAGGAGTTGTGGTTTCCTGGAGGAGGTATGTCACTAGGAGCCATATTTGAGTTTAAAATCCTAATGCCAGTACCAATTCATCCTCTCTGATTCTTACTAGAATCAAGATGTGAGACCTCAACTAACTACTCTAGCCCATGCCTCCCTCTACCACCATGGACTCTTCTCCTTCTGGGACAATAAACTTCAATAATTTTTTTCCTCCTATATATTTACATGGTCATGGAGTTTTACCACAGCAACAGAAAGGGAAGCAATATGGAGTGAGAATAATAAACTGAGAGTTTGAAATATGTTTTGCAATTTCTTTTTCCTCTCTCTTGCCACAGAAGATGCCCAGACATTCCTGACAAAGAGAATGTGAAAATACTTCTAAAGAAGGAAAAATTCCAGAATATAATCTCTTTTATTTGGCTATCTTAAGTTTATCATGTGGCTACATTTAAACTAATATTGACTAAGGAAATGTAAAATGATATCTAGTCTAAATTAAGTCAATAAATAATTAAGGAAAGGAATAATGTAAGGAAGAGTTATAAAATAATTATTAAAAGGGCAGATATTTCCAGTCTTGCTTCCTCATTCAATTTCCTTAGTGCTGTTTATCTAATACAAATATGAACATAACCATTCCTATTATTCCTCGATTTCTTTTAATTTTTTCAGTAATTTTTAAAAATGTAATTAAGGTAAAATAATATCATTTACCCTTTGATTCTCTCTAACCCCTCCCACATACACCACATATTCTCAAAGTCCTGGCCTCTTTTTTAAAATTATTATTATTGTATATACATGTGATAAAAATACAAATAAACTTGCTGAGGCTCAAGGCATAGTGGCCCAACACAAAGAACAACATGAGCCTAAGGATTTCCAAAAGAGGGAGGAATAATCTCCCCCAGGGAGGACATTGTAACTGGTGATAAAAATGCCAAATGGTCTCCCTTGAAATCATTTTCATTAAAGCACTGCTAAATGTTGAGGCAGGGATTTTCTCTTTCTTTTTTTCTTTTTCTACAGAAAAAGCATCATGGTAGTCTTGAATGACATAGAGCTCAGTATGTGTAGGCCAGACTGCCTTCGAATGCATAGAAATCCAACTGCTTCTGCTTCCTGACTCCAGGGATTAAAAGCCCACATCACAATGCCTGACAAATCCTTTCTTAAATCCCATAGATGCCTACTACTTTAATATCCTGATATCTTAACAAAGTTGACTTTCCCTTTTCTTTAAGATATAACAAAATTACATTTAAGATGAAGGAAGAATGGCACACATACCTTTACCCTCCTCACTCAGGAAGTAGGGTCAGTTTGGTTAAAGAGAGAGAGAGAGAGAGAGAGAGAGAGAGAGAGAGAGAAAGAGAGAGAGAGAGAGAGTTCTAGGCCATCAAGGACTACACAGTGCAAACCTGCCTCAAAATAGACTCACATATTTATTAATAAATTAGACCTACTTTTCTATTAATGAATGTAATAACTACACTTTATTATTATTTTTTTTAGATATCACTACACATGTCAGAGTAATTGCTGGACTCTGCCAGGCATTGGTGGCAAGCACCTTTAATCCCAGCACTTGGGAGGCAGATGCAGGAGGATCTCTTTGAGTTTTTGTGTCCAGTCTGATTTACAGAGTGAGTTCTAGGACAGACTCCAAAGCAATACAGAGAAACCCTGTCTGGAAAAACCAAGAAAGAAAGAAAGGAAGGAAGAAGGAAGGAAGGAAGGAAGATTGCTGGACTCACATACCCAAAGGCAGTTTGATTCTTTTAGGAAAATGGAATTGAATTTGAAAGGTAAGCATTTTGATTAATGTCACCAAGGTCAGGTCAGTGATGTAGGCTTCTAACCATTATCTTTAAATGAGCAACTCTCTGCAGGAGCAGCTACAAATATATGAATCCTATCAATTTATTCACATTTATATTTTATATGAAGAAATAACTTCACAGGGACATTTGGTTTGTAAACCTAATCTGAAATAATTTTTATTTGTACTGAATATATTATGGGAGATGAACACAGTGCTCTAGTTAGACACTGTTAACAAATAGAACTTTGTAGTTGTTGTTATTGTTTTGATAAAAGCAAGGGAGAAAATGCAGGGGTTAATTTATACAGAATCAGAATGCTAGTTCTATGTCAAAGACATTGATTATATGTGTGACCCTTTGTACTGAGTGCTTTTGTTGAGCTCCACACAGCCCTTATCCTGAACTGTAAGTAGGTAGTTTAGTCATTGGGAAATTCACAGACTTGTGAATTTTGTTCTTGCTACCATTATGGCTGGACGCATAACTGGCAGTTTTCTGGGTAATTAAATAAGTACTGCATTATTACATGCAGGTCAGATAAAAATTGGGGTTTGCCTTAGAACATTTTCTGATAATATATGTTTGTAGTTACTTATTCTGTGTCTAGATCTGCAATCAATACTCTTTTTCTGGAAGTGATATTTTTCCCCTCACTTTCCTAAGTGAGGGGAAGTGAACAACCTCTAAAAGGAGGTAATAGCTATGATTTCCAATATCTGTATCTTGGGTATTCCCAGAACAGAAGGCACATGAAACTCTTACAGCTTTGATAATAACAAGTTAAGTTTCCAAACAGATGGCAGTATCTCATTTTTTACAATTATTTTTCTCGTAAGGGAACAAACACAGATCATAAATCATAGACAATAAATAAGAAAATGTACTTGGTTCTACCCTCTGGCTTTGGGCCATCCAGCTTCTGGATCCTGGCCGCCTTGAAAATGTCAGGCCAGGGCTTGCAGGAGAACAAGGCCCACAAAATCACCTAAGCAAGGCTCATAGGTGCTCACAGAGACTGAAGCTGCAACCACAAGGCCTGCATGGGTCTATTCTAGGTCCTCCGCATACATGCTGTGGGTATAAGCTTCGTGCTTTTGCGGGACTCCTAACTGTGGGCATGGGGTTGTGCCTGACTCTTTCCTCTGCTCTTGGGATCCTTTTCCTCCTACCAGCTTGCCTCAATCTGCCTTGATGTCATGGTTGTGCCTAGTCTTTTTGCGTCATGTTATGCATGCTTTGTTCATATTCCTAGGAGGTCTGCCCTTTTCTGAAATGAATCAGAGGAGGAGTGGATCTGGGGAAGAGTGGAGGTATGGAGGAAATGGAAGGAGTTGGGGAAGGCGAAACCGAGGTCACAGAATTCTGTATGAGGGAGGAATTGATAAAAAGAATATATGCACATCATATTACATTACTTTTTCAATGACACATTAAATCATGCTCATAAACCTGGCCTGTTGGTACATGCATTTAACCTTAGTAGTCGGGAGGCAGAGAAAGGTAGATCTCTGTGAGTTTGAGGCTAGCTGGCCTACATGTTTTAGGGCAGGCAGAGTTAGGTAGTGAGACCCTATCTCGAAAAAAAAAAAAAAAAAAGAAACTATCAAAAACATTTTAAATAAATAAATACCCTTGTTCATTAATGTTGCAGTTCAAACTGTTTGACAAATGCTATTTTTAGAGACTATAAGATAACCATTCTTACATCGTGTGGTAAACTGCCTAGTAGTTGGGGTATACTTAAAGCCATGGAATTTTCAACCTGTTATAGTTGTTAAAACTTTTTATTTTTAACACCTTTACTATTAACATATATTATTTTGGCAAAGTGTCCTTGCGAGGGTCACTATTACTATGACAAAACACCATGACCATAGGTAAATTGGGGGAAAGGATTTCATTTGGCTTACACTACCACAATGTAGTCCATCACTGAAGGAGGTCAGGGCAGGAACTCCAACAGGGCTGGAGCTTAGAGGCAGGAGCTAATATGGAGGCAGTGGAACAGGTCTACTCAATATCTAATTCATCATGGCTTGCCCAGATTGCTTTCTTAATGAACTCAGGACCACCAGCACAGGGATGACACAGTCAACAGTTGACTGCTCTCCCTATTCCTGTCAATAACTAATTAAGAAAATGACCTATAGCCTGCAGTTAATGGAGACACTTTTTCAATTGAGGTTCCCTACTTTTAGATGACTGTAGTTTGTGTCGAGGTGGCGTAAAACTTGCTAGCACATTATGGAAGTTCCATACATGTGTGAAATGCTCCTTGATCTTATTTAACCTTTATTACCTCTTAAAATCTTGCTTCCTAACCCTACTTTTCCTTTCCACGTCCATATACCTAATAGGCACCATTTTAGATTAGCATCTTTCCCTGTCTTTTTCCTAACCTGTACATACAACAGAATACACATGGATATTTGTTATACGGCTAAGACTAATTTTCTTTTAGAGATATAGCCCAGGCAATTTCATCTCAGCTGGAGAAAGCAATGAAAAGACTGCAGTAATCCCATCTACATAGTATAAACTACATAGTATGGATGATATGTGCCATGATCTTAGGAGATACCTATGATACCAATAGAACCAAACCCAGAAGCCTAGAAATTAGTTTAAAATTAAGTAAAGAAAGATATTAATCACAATAAATATGAAGTATCAAGTGTGATGGAATAATGTTATACAAATGTTTTAAGTCTTATGAGTTATTTACTGCTAGAAACTTAAAAAATTTATAAATGGTTTCTAGTAGTCCAACACTTTGGTTGATCACAGCATCAGAGATCACTGAGAACAAAACTGTCCAGAGGAAACGATTTCACAGTGACTACATATTTGTTAGATGTGTAGTGCTAAATAATGTTTCAGAAGCAATATTTCTATATAATACATTTAAAATTACTAGTTTCATAACTATATATTTGAACTTAAAACATAATTATTTTCCCATAATATATAAAGCATGGAAAAACTGCAATAGTGAATAATCACTCATAATTATTCCAAACTGGCATTTCAGGGGTTTTTCTTTCCCTGTGGATTGTTATTTGGGAACAGAAAAACATTTCCTCCTTGGTGAAAAGGCAAAACTGTTATTCTTGATTAAAAATGTACTATGATATCACATTTCATGGTGTCTGTCCAGGCATGTTCTCTATGGGTAATTGCTATGATCTACCAATCTTTGCATTTTTTAATGACAACTGGTGCTTGAGAAAGCCATGTTTGGAAATACTCTCCATGTAGCTGTTATTATCATTGTAAATAATGAAGTCTTTCAGTCTGGCCCAGAATTAGTGTTCTTGCTTCCTGCCATGAAATATGACTGTAAGTGAATTTGTATGATCTTGTCTAACTATCAGAACTCTTCTGTTCTTTATCTATGTTCAAATAATATTAGAGTTTGTCTTGCAAGTGCTGTGGAACAAGCATCCACAGCATCAGCTCTCCACTTTGCTCTACTTTACAGACCCCACTATCTACTCAGCAGACAACTGTGATACTGTTCATCTACCAGCCAGCTCTACCTGCTGTGAATAAGCTCAACAAATGACTGCCTCATTCCAAATATACTGAAGACACAGAGAGGGAACAGTTCAAGATCAAAGCAAAGGGAACAGCATAGGAAAAATATTAAAAGAACAATAATCAGAAAAAGAAAATACAGTCATAGCTCCTTTCTTTGAATTACAAAGAATAAAATATTTCTCTAAAAGGTCCAAAACTGATTCCAGTTTGAGTGAAAGCCAATAATAAAGAAAAGAATAGAGACTAAAATCTTCAATACTGATGAAAATATGTTTTTAAAATGAAGGCAACATGCAAATCATGAATATAAATATAATTTACAAATAAAAGTACTTTTGAGATTTAGAGTGAGAGTTAAATGTATCTATGGCTTCACATGTTTGCTTTTGCTTTTATTATGGTATTGGAGTATATTTAAATGATTATAAGATATATTTTCATGTATTAATATCTGTGTGTACTAAGTTCACAATAGTTAAGAGCATAATTATAAACTGGTTTACATATATTCTATCATATATACACATTACAAATTTTCAGTTAGTCATCCAGTGGAGATATATATATATATATATATATATATATATATATATATATATATATATATAATTTCATTCATTATTCATTATTTCAGGTAACAGTTTGCCAAAATGTATTGTTTTCCTTCAATTCTATTCTTAATCATTATAAATTGTACTTCAATCCACTTTGGATTTACTTTCATTCTTTATAAGATTTAATCATTACACTTAGACTGACCATCAAGTTTGAGACTAAAATATATTTTTGAAGATATGTATGGATCAGACTTTTTTAAGTGTTATAAAATATCAGATCACAGTTTTGATAATAACCTTTGAAGCCTGAATATTCAACTCTTTTGCTAACCATGCCCACATACCCCAATTCTTTCTTTAATAATTTCAAGTACAACATTTATATCCCATAGAATAAATTTTGCATATAATTCCAGACAGAGTTTTTCTGTATCTTTACAGCTGTTCCCCAATAAACCACTCACGTCTTAGTATAAATTATTTATATTTGGCCAGCTTGTTACTACCTAACCTTTACTTTTAAATTAACCCATAATTCTTATCTATGCTTTGCCACATGGCTCATGGCTTGTGACCTCATTTTCTACACTTCCTGCTTCCTGGGCAGCTGGCTGGTGTCCCCTCTGACTCTACCCTTCTTCTTCTAAGCATTTTGTTTGGTTGTCCCACCTATACCCAGTGACCAGTCAATAAGAGTTTTATTAAACCAGTGAGAGTGACAAGTCTTTACAGTGTACAAAGGGAATGATCCGCAGTGTATGTCTCCTTTAGCAATAATCTGTGCACTATGCATTATGGTTGTAAATTTTTGCTATGATTTTATCTCCCATTCTTAATAATGGAGATCAAAAATTAGTAAGTCTTTTATGGGAATGAAGTGTCTCTCTCCTGAGGATTAGAAAAGTTTCTGCTCTATCCAAAACATCTTATTTCTCCTGGTATTAGAATAGAATTCTTTAGAAATTAATTCCTATATCCAAAGATGATGGGTTACCGAAAGATACCAATAAGATTTTAAGTAATTTGGTTGGGATCCTAACTTTGAATAAGCTAATTTATTCATAAACCAAAATTTCTTATATGTAAACTAAAGGTGCTATTTTACATTGAAATTTTCCAAACACTATTTTTTTATGTTAACCAATATTATTGTCAAGAAACACACATTACCCATCATTTTATGTACTTGATATTTAATTCACTTATTTGATTATATGTACTTAAATAGAAACATTATAGCCTACAAGTAGAATGCCAGTACAAATTGTTATTAAGAGAGAGAAACTGAATGTTTCATTTATTATAGACCTGAATAGTTTTATGTAGGCAGGACACATCCTGCTGTTTGATCTCTATTTGTTGTAGGGGATTATGGGCTCTTGTTAGAATAGTGTCAAGGACAATTTGAATCAAGTCATCCATTTCTTAAGCATAGTCCAAATATTTGTTCAAAGGGCAGATAAAAGGAGAATATCCTCTTGTCTGGTATTGATTCAAGGCAGTGTCGGAGGTGGGCTTGTCATTGACTCCACAGTCTCCCAGTCTTACTCTGTACCGTCAGATAAGCTACCAGGAATTTCAATCACAGGGACATTTTAAATAACCTAATTATATATATATATATATTATATATTATATATATTATATATATATTATATATATATAATCCTACTTATCACACACTGAATTGTTTCTGATCATGAATCACCAGTTTGTGGTTTTCCTGTTTAATCCTCAGGAATACTCTGTGACTAAAACTACACTGTAGTATGTTAAAAAAAAAAAAAAAAAGTAAGAAGCACACAGGGAGGCTGATTTCCCAGTGAGCAGTCAGGTACAGAGGGGATGAGAGGATACACAAAAGAAAGTTATAACTCAGAATAAAGAATGTTGTTTTAGATATATATGAAGGGTCTACTACAAATGAATTTCATGAACATAATTCTGAGACCTTCACATGACCACACCATTAAGAATTTGTACTAAAATGATTTTAAAAGGCATAAATATCAAGTCTCTACTATGTGATATAATACCATGTACAATCCGAGGGAATAAAAGTTGGAAAGGAAGAGTGGAATCTAAGTGGAAAATACAATGAGGAACATGGACCACAGAATAACCTAAGCAGTAGGGGCTCATAAAGACTGAGCCTGCATGAGTCTGTTTTGTGTCCTCTGCATATAGGTTATGGTGGTTAGTTTGGGGTTTTGAGGGACTCCTAAAAGTGAAAGTGAGTGGCATCTCAGATGGTTTTACCTGTTCGTAGGGCCCTTTACCTTCTAATGAGATGCCTCGTTTAGCCTTTATATGTTACTATAACTTGTTTTGCTGTTTGGGTGATGTTTCTGGGAGACCTGCTCTTTTCTGAAGGGAAACAGGGTAGAAAAGGATCTGGGGCAGAGGGGAGGCAGAGAAGTGACTGAGAGGAGGGGAAACTGGGGTCAAGATTTATTGTAGGAGAGGAGGGTACATTTTAAGAATAGGAAAAATGTAAGAAAATAGAATATATGAAAAGGTCTAAGTGCATAAAAAGAAATGACTTTAATAATATCCCAAAGCTAACAATGGTAATGTGTGGATCGTAGCAAGGATGTCCCTGGTAATGATCTGTTTTCTATGACCCTGTAAATATTTCCCCAAATATCAGTTCCACTAAGGCCAGTGCTAGTGGATGCTCTCTTCGCTCTTTTTCTTTTTCTTTTAGAAATATATATCTAACATCATCCTTTCATTGAAATGAATTATGCTTTGGATTTATATCCTGTGGGTGAATTGTGAACATGAACATCAGATGAGTTTGATTTAATTTGCCTGGAATATGAATGTTATAACAACAATGGAAATAGTGCTTCTGGACCTTAGCCAAACAGTAAAACAACCCGATGGAAATTTATTTTTCATTATGTTTTAGTTCATTTGTATTGACATGGCTATAGATATAGATCTCTGTGAATAGACTAACCACAACTCAGCACGAGGCTATTTGATCCAAGAATAAAAATTAAAATATAGATGAGTTTTGTCATTGGAACATGGATTTTAATCTTAAGACCTTAGAATTCTTTTCACTGTGTTGACAGTATACTGTGACATTCCTTGTAATGCTTTACAATATTTCATAAAATGGGAGACTGACAGTTCTTTAACTCTATATCATGTCACCCAGCTCAGGACTAAATATACTACCAACATTTTAATTGTTTTGGTTTATGGCCCAAATACTTCTACTTATTGTTAATTTATAGTTTGAAAGACATATTTTTGTAGGTGTATTTCGTTACAGATATAGAATATAAACAAACTCAAGGTTCAGAAATACATTTCTCATAAATTCAAATGGAAGTATAAAATTAAGTAATTAAAATTATCTATAAATATGACAAAGATTCATGCTTTTAAATAAATGAACCTTGCCTTAGATTTCTCTTTATTGTTTTGATAAGGACAATGACAATGACAAAATAATACCTGAGAGGAAAGGAGTTATTTATCTTACTCAGTACTGATATGTTAAGTTCATCATTAAGAGAGCCCAAGGCAGAAATTCAGCATGGCAGGAACCTCAAGCAGGCACTCAAGCAGAGACCATGGAAGATTGTGCTTACTGGCTCAGACTACTTGATTTGCTCAGCTTGTATTCTTCTCACCCAGGACCACCTGTCCACAGTGGCACCACCCAAACTTGGCCAGGCCCTACTACATCAATCATTAAGATGTCCTGACATCTGCAAGTCCATTTGATGGGAACGTTTTCTTAATTGAAGTCCCCTCTTTTCAAATGACCATATCTGTATAAAGTTGATGAAAACTACAGAGTACAAGTATGAAGAAATAATGGTATTATTTATTTTATATCAATAATAGAAAAATACTATAATGTGATTGCATTGTAACAGTTGGTGCATTGGTCGTCACAGTTGGACAGTCTAAGCTAATTATTGAAGAGATATTTCTCATATCTTGAATACATTTAGTAAGCCTGTAGGTCTCAATAAATAGCAGGAGATATTTTAGTATAGTAGGAGTTGAAATGTTTGATAATTTTATGTATTTTCTCTTTAGTCATAGGAAGCTAAATATGAGATAATATGAATGCTGAAATATGTTTTCAGAAATATGATCAACTCTAGACCATTAGCTTTAAGGGTGAAAAATTTATACACACATTTTGCCAAAGTATAAATAACATCCTAAAATAGTGAAGGTTTACTAATGTGGACCAGAAAAAAAAAAACAGATGTGCTTCATATATAATTTTCACATTACATACTTAAATTTGAGAAGATAATGTAGAAAATTTAGCAAGGAGTACAATGCTAGGGTTGAATTATTGAGAAATCTGGACAATTCCAATGAGCTGGAAGCATACTCCATATGTGTATAACATGTGCATAAATTAGTGTTCAGTTTGTTTTGTAAGTAGGAAGGATGGGGTTTTATCATGAGTTCATAGCCAGTTTAATTTGTGACTACATAGTGATTTCCAGACCATCCTGAACTACAATGTCAAGACTTGTCTCAAAGTAAAATACATAAATAAATAAATAAATAAAAATAAAAAGTATAACTAACCAACTAACCCTCATTTTCTCATTAGAAATGTAATACATTGATTTATGAATCTACATTTTTGTTTATTTTTACCTGGTAAAATGATACAACTACCACAGGATGCTCTGCAGAAGGTATTATAAAGTTATCACTGGAAATATATGTATCAACTTTTAAGGCCTCCATATAGCTTCAGTGGGATTCAGTTCTGGATTCTCAGAAATGAAGCAAAGTTATAAGATGTACACCCTGATTATGTCTGTTCTTTCAATGTGCTGAAGATGCAGTTTTTTCTTCTCTGGAAATGAGTCAGATTATTCACCAATTTACTGAGAACTTACTAAGAAAAGAAAGTACATCTTTTGCTATTATTATTGAAAACCTCTATTTACACATCCCATGACATTCTCCATGATTTTAATACGGAAATGCACAAAATGAGAAATCAAAGTAGAAAAAATAGAGAAGAAAGGTAATATGCTAATTCAATGTTCACCAAATGTTATTTTATTCAAACATTATTTTAAAAATATATGTATTTGTATATACATATTTAAAACACACACAGGTTTTTTATACATACATACACACACACACACACAGACACATACACCCACACACATATATATATATATATATATATATCAATGTTAACACTATTCCATTTAAAGTTGCACCATGAATGTCAGCACACAGGAGCCAAGTCTAATATACTAAATACTCTTTTAAATTTTCAAGCTTTCATTTAGATATCTTGGTAGCAATTATGTGCCTCGAATGGTTAAATTGTAATTATAGAATTGCACTTCTCATTAAGAGTGTACTAATTTCCATTGAGATGTAGTTTAGATTTGGTTTCACTTGATAAGATTTAATTCAAAAACACTGATTGGTAATTGAAGGCATTGCAGTCTTTATGGAGCCGATCACTGTGACTGAATCTGTGTCGTTGAGTTTCTAATAACCTTTTCCATTCACAGAGGGGAATGTGCTGTTTTATCCAACATAGAGAGCACAGTAAAATGTTTTCAGGTTTCAGTGGAAATATGGCTGTCTTACACAGAAAAATGAATATGCTTGGCAACATGCCTATTATACCCAAACTCAATAGAAATCATATATTCTCTTAAATTAATATTTGCTCTTTTCCTTACAGCACCATTGTGATTTTGAGTGTGAAGTGCCTGAGTATTTGAATAACATTATTGGAAGAATAGAATAGCATTAGGAGGTCTATCCCAATGCTGACTGTTTTCAACTTTATAACCTGTACATTCTTGTAATCCCTAATTGGGGAAGAAAATGTCCAATAGAGTAGGTTACTATTACTAAAGTGGTTTTTAACCTTGTATTAAACCATCCACTGTATTATATTTTACAATGTCCATGAATGCACTTTAAAGACATGAACAATCCAATGTAATAAGTGATGAGTTGCCAAGCAGCCAGTAAATAACTTGTTCAATGAAACCATAATACCACAATTCCAACTCACAATAAAGTAGTCCATTCACCAAATGTAGGAACCTAAAATGTTTATTAAATAATTATAGAAAATTCAAAGTTGGGAAGAATACATTTTGCCACATACTCTAAAGTCACTTGAATGGTATCCTACTTGTAGATTACTACATCAGAAATTGTGATGCCCATCAACTCCAAAGTTCCATAACTTTGTCTTTTAAACTTTCTTTATTTCGTTCTTGAGAATTTGTGTAACATTTTTGTCTGGCCCGCTCACTAGTGACAGCTATAATGCCACTACCAGTAAAAATAAAAAAAGAAAAAGAAAAAGAAAAAAAAAAGTTCACAGAATTTATTAAATACCTAAAATTAATTTTCACATACATAAATATAACAGTTTCTGGCAGTCTTCAACATGGGTTATTGTGTGTTATATGGAAACATATTATCCTATATTGCATTTGCATTTTGGATACAGTAGATCATTAAACTATCCTCACATTTAAAAATGTCTCATGAGGAAATGGTAAATCGGTTAGTAAGAATGACACAAAATTTTCTTATTGATAGCTACTATAAGCACAAAATACTCATGTTGAAAGATCTACATCCTTGAGTTACATAAAACTAGTAAAGGTAAAATAGACTACAAACAGAAAAAATGTATAAAAATATTTACATTGAAAGTTTTTCTTATTTGTATAACCAAACTTCTAAAAAGAGAGTAATTTGTATGAAGTTGAGATAAGTGATACACTGAAATAGGGAAAAACAAACCACTCAAGCTTCACTTTTTGACAGAACCTGGAAAAGCTCTTCAATTTCAACATGAAGAAAAGCACAAAAATATTCTATTTATGGAATTGAAAACTTATCTGTGAGATTTTAAAAATCTAGACAAATTCATATTATCTTCCAAAGCATTTCCTAAATATTATCCATGTTTTCTATGGGTAAACATGTTTTAGGTTCAAAATTTTGTACTTTTTCTCCTGGATTTTTTTTAAGAAAATAATATCCAAAAAGGGTTAATATATTTTTCTGTATTTAAAAGCATGGTATTTACAAACACTGACACTAAGAATTGTTTCTTTCCAAAGATTGGTAGCCTTTTACTTATTTCTCTGTCTATGTTATCAGGCTGACTCTTTTAGTATGTGGAAATAAGTGGTGAATTTGAGTATTTTTGGTTTATTATATTACACAACAGAAAAATGCAGTTTTTTTATTCTGTGTGATAACTCTGTATTTGTTACACATGGGCTTCTAGGTTAGGATGTCATTTCATTGAGTCAGGGGGATCATCCATACCTTTAATTCCATACATTGCAGATACTGCTTTTGAGAAATTATCACAAGGCTAATGATTTCCAAGCATACATAGTGACACCATGACCAAAAAAAAAAAAAAAAATGGGATTGAAGTGAAGATATAAAGAACGAAAGAAAAAAGAAATAAAAAAGAGAAGAGAAAGAGGCAGAGAGGGAGGAAAAAGGAAGGGACAAGGGGTGCAGAAGATCAAGTCACATATGCATAGTCTTTCTATATATAATCTGTGGACTTTCTCATAAAGAAATAATGAAGAAACTTACAATGGTATTATTTTTAATCATGCATCTGACAGTGAATTAACATAAAGTTTAAAAATGGGAGCAGAAAGGGGATGGGGTGGGGTTGAGGGGGACAATGGAGGAGGAGAGTGAGGAAACCTGGGATTGATTTGTAGAACAAGCTTGTTAAAAATTTAAATAAAAATATTGACATAAAATATTTCAGAGATAAATATTCAATATCAATAAAAATGGAGGAAACTAGGATAAACATTTCTCAAAATAAAACATCCAAATGGCAGCCATCTACTTGAAAAAAATATCCCCAGCATTGCAAGCATAAGGAAAATGAAAACAAAATGGGCTCTATATTATATATCCTTTGTCAAATGTCCACTAATGCCAAACTGGAAAATACTGGACAAATCACAAATATTTATGAGGATGTGGGGAAAGGGAAACTAATATGCTCTTGTTAGAGCCATTCTTGGGAAGAGTATGAATAATTCCTAAGAATATTAAACAAGTAAACTACAATATGATCCAGCACTCCCAACCCCAGCTTTGTGTACAAGAGATACATTATCAGTACATCAAATACCAACTTCATTGCCATGGCCATTGAATCCTTATTCATAATAGCCAAGAAATAGCCATCAACTAATAAATAGGAATAAATGTGGCATATTCCTACTATGCATACTGTACATATATACATAATACATGTAATACATAATTAAAATTCCATTATAAAATAGTTTAATATTTTATATTTGACAATGAAAATGAGTGTTAAAAAATAAAAGAAATAAACTAAGCACAGACAGACAAACACCATAAAATCTCACATATGTTGAATCTAAAACTGTTGACAATTTGGAGGGGAGATTATAATAGTGGCTAGGAGAGTTTGGAGAAATGAAAGGCTATGGGTAACTTTGTGAATGTTAAAGTTTACAGTCAGATTACAATATATTTTGTGATAATTATCGTTCAGTTATAACAAAATAATATTGTGTGTTTAAGCCAACAATTATGCAAACTAGAATACTAACATTATATTTGAAATCATAAATATGTTGAAATATTTCTTAGTGCCTTAGTAGACACATATAGTATATACACTTCAGTGTACTTTTTGAGAAGATTAAAACTAAAAGTTAATTTCTTCTCCAATTAATGTTGCCAAGTTGGTATTGGAATATGTTTTATCCAGTTTATTATTTCCTAACTGGAGAAATCTTCCTTTTATTTAATTCTGTGATCTTCTTTTTAAAATGCAATTAATGTTATTGGGTTTTTTCATATTTAATCTTTAATTTTATTTTTTTGATAATTTTTATTTAAATTTGAAACAAATTTCTTTTCCATGTCAATCCTAGTTCCCTCAACACCCCCATCCTCCCTGTTCCCACCTCTATCCCTCATCCCAACCCTTTCTGCTCCCCAGAAAGTAAGACCTTCCATGGGGAGTCTTCAAAGTCTTTCATAATATTTGGAGCATGGCCTAGGCCCTCCCCCATGTGTCTAGGCTGAGGGAGTATCCCTCTATGTGGAATGGGCTCCCAAAGTTCACTTGTATACTAGGGATAAATACTGATCCACTACCAGAGGCCCCATAGACTGCTCCTAACTGACATCCATGTTCAGAGTGTCTGGGTCGGTCCTATGAATGTAACTAACATTATTGTTAAAGTAAACAATTCCTAAATGTTCAATCAGCTCCCTCCTCCTTTTTTCTGTCTCTGTCTCTTTGTTTGCTCCTCTTCTCATCTTCTGTGCCCTATCTGCTTGATCCTCTCTCTCTCCCTTTCCCCCTCCTCCCAACTTTTTTTTCTGCCTTCCTCTCCATCTTTGTCTCTCTCTCTCTGTGTATGTGTGTATGTGGCGAGTAGTGTGTGTGTGTGTGTGTGTGTGTGTGTGTGTGTGTGTGTGTGTGTGTGTGTATAAGTTTTCTAATAAATACTTATCAACAGCATGCTTAGGACTTTACAACTTTGCAAGGCAGAAGATTAACTGCAAACTCATTCCACTTAATTATATGTAGGTGTTGGCTGTAAATTACTAATAGAAAATCCAGCAACCTGTTTGTTTTTATTGCATGAAGTAGAAGTACCTTCTTCCTTATTGTCATTATCATTTATAGACTTAGAAATTATACTTTCTTATTTCATAGCTACTGTTACTTTAATAATACTTATAAACTTTTCTTGTAGACATTTAATATACCATAAATCAAAACCATTGAATTTCAAATTTTTTAGATTCTAAATGGCAAGGAGTTGGATACATTTAGTAATTTACCCGTACCTACTTGAACAAAATATTTTGAATAAAATGGGTGTTAACATGAGTTAATTTGATTTTAATATTGAATACAATACTTGTTATTTCTTTATGTATGCATTGTATGTCTGTATGCCTGGGTGTATGAATGAGTGCTGTGGCTTGTGAGTTGAAAAGAAGGCATTGGATCCACTGGACCTGAAGTTACAGACCACAATATGTAGTTTCTGGGAACCAAACTTAGGTCTTCTACAAGAGAAATATGTGCACTTTGCCATTAAGACATCTCTCTGGTTCTCCCAGGACACTTTCCCTTTTTATTTCTACCACAGTGTAACTAAGGAAACAATAATTTACCTTCCAGTTATTGGTGTGGAAATAAAAAGTAAACTTTCTGTATGCAGTCTTAGGTTTAGAACATGTGATAAATGTGATACTGAAAAAAAAGTAACTTAATTCCATTTAAAGTATTGTGGAAGGACTGTGTGGGGGAAAATATTGTAGGAAGAGGAGTTTAAAATTTCTAAATTTGTTCTGAAGAAAGTGGAATAATAAGAATTCTAACTAAGGTCTTTAACCTGTGTAGAAATAGTAGCTGAGCAGAACTGGAAACCTATCTGTCGATGTGAAGAGGAAAGGGAAGAAGAAAGCATAGCACTGGTAATAGGAGGCAGGGACAGAATCAGCATGCCTGAATCCTGATGTCTTGATTCATTCTCTGCAGGAATCCCACATGTCCCAAGAAAGGAATGCTGATACAACAAGCCTATTTAGAAAACCCATACCATTGAACAGATTCTAAAGCATGCAGTCAAGGTCATCATGATCCAAAGAGTTAGAATTCTTAGACCAGCGAGGACAAAGTCCCATGAGTGTACACTAGCAGTAGTACTGGTTTGGCTCTCTGTAGACATGGAAGACAATTGCCCCTCAAACTCCATTATTTCTCCCAGGGTTCAAGTCAAAGAGGAAGCAGCCCATAGACAACTCCAAATGTCACATAAGAAAGTTTAGCTTCAGGTGAATAACTTATTTCACATGTCCCTTATATTTCATTGTATATAAACATCTATAAGAGTATAATGTTGATTGGTGAAATGCTGGCCAGGAGCTAACAATGGCGTCACTTAAATTTTCTTCTGATTAGATTCATTTGTCAAATAGTAATTCCACTGATACTGTGAATCTGCTGTGACAGAAGAGGATAATAGCCTATTTTATATTCTCATACTTGGAGCTTGTGGCAGGAAGTGATGTGAATTTGAGAACAAGATTCTCTTCTACTCTCCTCTACTAAAAAAGAAATCAACCATTTTCTGTTAAAACATGCTGTACAACCTTTGGACTAACACATGGGAACTTTTCATGTTTCAACAATCATGTTGGATAATTAGATAAATATTTTCAAGGTAAAATAATACTTTGGAGACAGAAGACATTTTAAATGTTATTTTAAATTTTTGGAAAATACAGCTCATTTATTGTGTTTTCTCTTTCCTTATGATTGATCCCAACAGAAGAACTACGAGACTCTTATAATTTCAACTAAGGAGCTGTTAATGCTTCAAAACAATTTAATCATTAATTATATCCAACACCTCCTAAAACACATAAAACAATTCACATTTTACCAGTGGGATTTCTGAGTTAAAGGAAGGGCCAAGTCTTTGTTGGAAATTTTATCCATGATTATTAATCCTGAAAATGTTCTTGTTAGTAGTTGTACTGCATAAAAGACTTTCTAATTGCCCTAAGCTCCATTACAGTATTTTAATGCTTCATTAAAGCTGACGGATGGTACACACCTTTGATTTCTCAGGTGCTGATTAGTTGTAAAAAACACTCACACCATGGACGTGTCAGCTAAATAGAGTTCACATCTTATGATATGTTAAGTCTGTGCCTGCAAGGAATAGATAAAGACATTCTTAGGTCCCTTGGGCATTATTAAAGAACCATTTTTATTATCATATTTTCTTTCAGTATTTCCTTTAATGTGTGGAAATTTAAAACTAGTGAAACTATAAAAAGGCAGGGATTTTAGACCTGTAAAATGTATGAATAATAAAAAGATGAAAAACAATGAAATAAAGAATTGGATTGCAATTTTTATACTTTTATGTGCATTCCCAACTGCATATTTGACGTCAGTGCTGAAGTACCTGTGTTATAATTAGGAGGGGAAAATATCTCATTTTACAGTAATTGGCATCATGGCCAATAATAAAACAGGAGCAAGGCCAAAAAAAATCATGATTATGAAATACTTTATACAACATCAGTATTTTCTCTAGAGTCTGATGATTTGGGATGCCATGGCAACCAGCAATCATTGAATAATATACAATTAAGAATGAGAATGAGTTTCAGACACTGCCCTTGAAATGGCTAGTCCCAATACACTGATTTATTTCCTGTTGTTTTTGTTTGTTTGTTTGTTTTAGTGTTCCCTACAATATGTTTGGCAATTTTGCCTTAGAGTTTTTTTTTTGTACTATTAACTGAAATACTAATAGTTGCTTTCTAATGTTTAATAAATATTATTTATTAGATCAAAATTATGGCTATGTATTTTAAATCCATTGCACATTATATCGTCTAGATTTGACAAAGAATAAAGTTGAGAAAGGCTAAAACCTGCTTCATAGTCATTAGGGAGGTTTAGAATTCCATCTCTTTTTTATTCAGCTCATTGAGATTTTGACATGTCTGCAACATTCATGAAGTCTACTCCAACACAGAGGCTGTTAAATTTCTCACTATGAGGAGATTAGTGGGTGCTACTTCATTGGGAGCTGATTCAGGTAATGTTGCATGATTGCTGAACTGAACTATGTAGAAGATTAATCTGATTTTTCCATGGCTTTGGAATTTGAGGGTAAAGGTATGTCTGTTTGTCTGTATGCTACATAATCTTCAAGAGTTTGGAATTTAAACAGTACCCTAAAAGTATGCTAGAAGCATTATTTATTATAAACCCTTTAAAATTACACTGAGGTTTATTAATGATCAGCAATTAAAATGGTAGGTTTTGAATTTAAGAGATCTTTTGATTGAAATTTAGTTCAATCCAAGTAGCCATGAATATTTCTTGAATTATAAAATAAAACTAAAGAGGGAATATATGTAGATAGAAGAAAAACGTGACACGTAAGTAAACTGGTAAATATTGGGAGAAGAAGAATTCAATGGATAGTAGAATGCAGGGATGAAGAAATAAAGGCAAAGGGATGTTTTCATTCCTTTTAATCAAACCCAGGTGTGCATGGAAAATTTAATCTTGCAATCTGAGAAAACGTGTTAGGAGATAATAGAAAACATGTAAAATGAAAGAAAATAATAATATAGGGGCATGAAGTTTTAAGCAAAGAAGAGGACAAGAGGGCAGGGTAAGGAGTATTATGGGTATGTTAACAAAAAATGTATATGAATAGAGGTTTATGAAACTCCCTAAGTCTACATAATAATACCTGTGCATACATGTATATTTTTATATACATACTCATATACATACATATATCAAGAGAGACACACAGTCAGAGGCAGATAGATATGCAGAGAGACAGAGAGAGAGAAAATAGAAAGAGGAGGGATATAGAGTTGTAATAGATTGATCCCACATAAATGAGCATTGCTTCTCTGAGAATTCATGAGCCACAAATGAAAATCTGAATGCAAAGCATGGATACTCTAGGAAACGCCCCAAAGGTAGCCACCATAACTTGGTGATAAGATCCTGCTCTTGAATACATCACATACTGTTGCTGAAGGACATGGATAAATCTATCATGAAATGACAAGGTAGCTCTTTCCATGTTGGCTGGCTAGTTTTCAAAGTGATGAAAGGTGCCATTTAGATGGCTAGGGGACAGAAGACATCACCGATCTTATCCAGCACTTTAACTGGAATACAATGATAACCTGCCAAAAAAAATTGTTTCCTGGTACAATAATAGCAAACTTGTTTATGGGGTTGAGCCTCAGCTCTCTTGACTAGATTTGAGGCCTTAACAAGAGGGAATCAATCCATGATTAATGTAAGTATACTCAAAACTCATGACTAGAGAAATCATAGACCATGTGAAAGAATCTAATTATTTTTATTATTATTGTCAAACTAGCTTCTAAACACTTAGGTGTGTGTAGATGCATTTGTGCTGTTCCCAGACTTCATACACTTCAAGTTGTAGCAAGAAGTGATTAATGCAGACTGTTCAAATTATAAAGATAAGTAAACTATTGTGATCAGCTATAAGTGGAGAAGGAAGGATATGTGTAGCAAGGCCATGCTCCAAAGCCCAAGGGAACATTGTGGAAGAGGGACAAACACAATTTAAGGGCCAAAAGATGGGAGGCGTGCTAAGAAATCCTGAATTCTGGACATGGAATAACTATTACACATAGAAACACATAGTTGCAATGGTTACCTCATAAAATGGACAAATGATCAAACAAGTTAAAATTTTGTAGCATAAATGGGCATAGAGGATACTGAGGCACCACCTCCACCTCTAAGGAGTTATTGGAAACTGATGGCTTTTTGAGATAAAAAGTCATTCTGGGAAGATGTTTGACAACTGGTAGATTGCCCATGCCCAAATTGATGATGACCCAACATCTAAGCATTTATGGGTAGTTCTAATTTCATTCATGAAACTAAAATATAAAAAAGTAATATAAAATAATATCAAAAAGATGCATGGAGGTGGGAACTAAGAATTATATGACTACTTACATTGACCTTGAGGGGTTGATTTGTTTAAAGTAAATTGAATAAATCTATGCAACTTTGAAAGAGTAAATACAAAACAAAAATGAGGATAAATATGGTGAATTTAGCAGTAATTGTGTGTTAATTATATAATAGACATAACATACATAGCAGATTACCAGATCTTTAGTAAGTAGTCAATAAATACTATTTATTTTTATTGATGTAATTCTTATTTCATCAGAGCATTTATTTAGAATGAGTATAGAGAAAATAATTATACTGTTATCCATAAATCAAGGAAACAATCTTTGGGATATGGATTTAATATTTAGTTAAAATTTCAATAAGTTCCTAATTTAGGATTTCAATAATTTCATTTTCAAAAAGTATCAATTAGTTTTGTTTTTATATAACATATATGTAGTATATATCTGATATACGATATCATTATTAAAAATTCTAATGTCAAATGCATAGGCATGAGTTATGTTTAAATATATTTATATATTAATTTGATTCCAATATACCCTTTTATGAGTTTATATTTATTTATTTTTATTTTTCTCATCTCATGAATAGAAAATATATTGAAAACATATTCAGTATTCATGAAGTAGTAACATAAATATGTTAAGAATGCAAACAACTGCTTGGAAATTCTCTTTGCCCCAATATTTATGGTCACCTTGTTGGGGATATAGCAGACATTTTCATTACATGTAACTTTGTCTCATCTGAATTCAGGTCTTGACTTCCTTATACTTAAATGCAGGAAAAAATAGTGGAACCCTTTCCCACAACGCTTCTCATTAGGTTCAATTTCAAGAATGGAGGATGTTTCTTGAAATTTGATAGGAGGGATAACAAGCAGGAATTACAGTTTGGTAGTGGTTGCCATCAGCTTCCTGTTTTAGCAGGTCACCATGAGACTGGCAAGAATATCCAGCCTGTTCTCTAACTTTTCTCCCACCTTCATGTTACAGAAAGGTGAGTGAGGAATCCAATGAGTCTGGCATCTGTGATTTCTCTAGCCTTCAAATGTAGATACTCACAAGTGTATATTTCCCTCTTACCAACAACTTTGAGTCCTTGTCTATCAATGTTATTCTTTCATGTTGAAGCCTTCAAAATGGAGACATGGAGACGATATGTAGACTGACAGATACTGTACAGTTCAGTCATAAATAGAGTGTCTTCATCAAATCTCTCACCTCAGGCATCAAGGAACACTGGAAAAGAGGAGAAAGAAAATTGTAAGAGTAAGAGGAGATGGATGACACTGTAGGAACTAGGCATTCCAGACATAAAAGGACTGAAACACATAAACACAGAGATTATGGCAGCGGTCATGGGACCTGTAGGAGTCCAAATCATAGGGGGTTCTAGCACTGAGATGGAGAATTAGACAGGAGCTCCAAAACCCAACCAAGAAGCTATGTCTAATTAACAAACACTTGCAAGACATTTTTGGTTTTCTAAAGGAAGTCTTCCTGTGTATTTAAACCTCACTTCAATGCCTTATGCCCAGTCAGAGATGGCCAACACAAAATAAAATTCAAAGGTATATTTTAGAGATATTTTATCTCATGTGACTTTGCTTGATATTTTTTTTTACCTTACTGATCTTGTGCTTGAATGTCTTATAGATTATGGATCACAGTTTAGTGTTTCCATGGTATGTGCATGTGTGTGTGCATGTGTGTGTGTGTGTGTGTGTGTGTGTGTGTGTGTGTGTGTGTGTGTGCGCGCGCGCGTGTGCGTGCATGCATGCATATGTGTGTACATGTGCACATGCAGGAATTTCTCATGTTCTTTCTCTGTATCTTTTTTGTCTTGTCTGTTCATTTGTTTGTGTTTTTTTTACTGTCTGTTCTTCTTTTCTTTTTTTTTTTTTAAGAAAGCAAGGCAGGGAGTTGGAAGAGTATGAGGCGGGGAAGAATCTCAGAGATGAGAGAGTGGAATCTTTGATGAGAATGTATTGTATACAACAGGTCTATTTTCAATAAAAAAGAAAATGGATTCTAAATTAGAGCAATAACAATGTTCTGAACAGTTGAAAATTAATTCACTGCAAAATCGAGCATTTCTTCCTGTGTCACAGTCTATGATACTGGGAGGAATGAATATGACCTGAGTTATTAGTCTTTCTCTGTGCACTAAGAAGGGTTGTTATGTCTTTCTTATTAGGAAATAAATAGTAGCAATGGTAGATAAGCAGCTTTTTAATTTCAGTAAAAAGTTCAATTAGATAACAAATTGATTCACAGAACTCTCTTCTTTGAAGGGATAAAGTCAAAACAAGGAAGAGAAAATATAGCTAGTAAAAGTATTAACTCTAAGAGAATACACCATTAAATGTCAGTCTGATTATTTATCTTGTAGGTTGCTCTAGTGCTCTTCAGGATTTCTCAGGAATACATTGTTGTCAGTCAGAAAGCTCATGAACACTGTTGTTTGTCCAAATACCCATCTAATTCTAAACAAAGGTTTATCCTATAAGTGGATTCTTACAAGGATCCACCCTATAGGTAAAGTGAAATAGCCTATATTGACTCGCCCATGGTAAACTATTAACATTGTCTGATAAAACATTTACTTTTGGAATTATTTATACCTTCAAATTCCAATTTTTCCTTAAGCACACTTCAGCTTGCTTCTCAGTCTGGCTGTTCTGCTTCCCCCTGATAAGTTTGAAGATAGGAAGGTCTAGTTATGATTGTGACACTGCATTTTAAGAAAGCACAGTGCATAAATTCAAAGAACTTGCTTTAAGTTTATATTTTGCTTAAAATAAAAAGAAAACCAGATGGAGTTACGTTTTGTTAGTATTTAAATTTTCTGTAATTTAATAACTATTCCATTTTCAGAAAATTGGACAAATATAGATTATCATGAGTTGGCAGCATGTTATATTTATAAAATATTTCCTATTGATTTCATTATTATCAAATATTTATCTTTTTTAAAAATTATATTGTAAATATTTTATAATGACAACTTGCACATTTTGAAAGTACTTATAATGTGATACTTTATATTTAATGTTTTTGTTCACATTTTTCTCAGACACTTATTTTTTATTATTTCCTAAATACTCAATTTGCTTCTATTCCTTTTAAGGTCAATGTTATAATGTACTATGTCATAATGTACAATTTATGTTGCCATAAATGTCAGATTGTGACATTATTTTGCTCCTTTAAAAAATGAAACATTTGGGATAGGTATGGTGACATTCACCTATAATCTCAGCACTTGAAAGGCAGAATTTAATATATATATATCTGAGTTTAAGATCATCCTCATCATAGCAAGTTGAAAGTCAGTCAAAGATACACAGTGAAACCCTTAAAAAAAAAAAAACCAGTAAAGGTTGGTTTTTCTTGTGAGCTACTCAGATGCTAAAGAAATGACACCAAACTTCACAGTTTGAGTTCTGAGTTCAGTTGTTCAATCAGGATCTCACATTATGGGAGGAAAGAATATACTCCTGAAAACTGTCCTGTGACCTCCACCCCAGCACAACTGTGTGTGCATTAATTCACAATTGCACTCACACACACACACACACACACACACACACACTCACACACACAATATAAAATGTTTTAAAATAAAAAATTAGTGTCTGCAATTTCATCCTGTTAAATAGTATTCCACTATTTTTACCTTGTAAATATATAATTTTATCATTGTAATATAATTATTGCATTGTCCTTTAAGTTTACATCTAAGAAACTGACAAAATATATTTTAGAGATACAAGAAAAATATTTTGAAAACAAGAAGTTATTATAAATTTTCTTATATTTTTCTCTTTCCACTTCTTTGTACACATATCACTAAGACAGAAGTTCCATCATTAAAAAGCACATACCATCTTGTAGCATTCACACAGTTATTATTTGACTCTTTAGGTTCTATTTGTTTTTAATTTATATGAATATAAATCATCTGATAGTGGCTTTTCTAAAACGTTTTAAGGAAAATAAATCAGTGATTATTGATTTCCGTGTGCATTTTTCATATTGAAACAATTTCAGAATTCACATAATCACTCGTCAAGTTAGCATGTAGTGAGTGTGGTCAATAAGCCAGGTAAGGTAAGATCCTTCAAGATTTAACAGTGAGTTAATAGAGTCTCACTCTCATAACGCTGGAATGGCTGGAAAATACACAGAATAAATAAATATACCTCAATTAATAGCAAGATAGTTGCAAGGGTAAAAAAGAAATGGGTATTCAGAGTCGAGATCTAAGGGACATTGGAGAGATGTGAAAATTTTGCAAGAATGCATAAGGTTTGCTCCTAATAGTTTTTACCTGAGAACAACTACCAGACTTTTTTTCTATATATTGCTCCCTTTTTTCATAACAGGATGGTTTAATGGTTCCATATAATGTGCTTATTTTTAATAGCCACAATCACATTACTTTTTTCCTTACATTTACACATATGGACTCTCATCACAACTACAGAACACTGATTAACAGTGCATACATATCAATATTCACATCCACATATTTGTTTTCCAACATCCAATTACTTTGCCTGTTATTACAACTGATACTTGAAACCAACTTGCTTTTCTTAAAGACATACCTTTTGAGCAAAGCATGTTAGAGGAAAGGTTCAGTGAAAGAATAGTAGCTCTTACAGTGTTTTCAACTTGGCTCAATAATAAGTACTTATTTATACCCCTGAGAAAGCCTGAGGAAAGAGGAAAGATGGGGAAGGTTGAAATTAGTGATTTTCTTTAGATTTTTTTAAGTATCAAAATCTGTATGAGATTAAAAATGACCTTTAGATCACTGGTGGCTTCTCAAGTCTATAGAAGACTGCCATGTAGATTCAAACTTACCTTGCTATCTTAGGTCACAAATTAGTCCTTCCATCCATGGGGTGAAAATAACCCTTTAGGGTTATTTCAGAGTTATTTATGAATGTAACCAGTTAACTGGAATCTTTTTATTATGTACTCAGTAACCATCTGCAGTCAATAAAATGCCTCCAGTTGGACTAAGTCTGTAGAAGTATACTGGTCACTTGTGTTTTGGAATAGATTTGGTTGTACGCCTACATGCACCTGCTTATCTATACCCAAACAAGGTCATGTGGGCTGAGGGAGGCAGT